>NC_053036.3:103634141-103937171 GCF_002575655.3 Aegilops tauschii subsp. strangulata | reverse complement strand
TGGGCACGCGTATGCAGGGCGTGCCGGCTCAGAGTGGCGCCTTCATCTCCATGCGGAGGGTGGGAGCCGACAACCCCTTCCCCGTCATCATGCTAATCCAGTCGGTGAAGCTTTGGCAGAAGTCATACTTCTACGTGAAGACCGTCGCCCCGCAAGGCGACTACGTCAACTTGCCGGCTTATGTAGCCGGCCCGCCGGCGGGTAGGCGGCCCCAGTGGTCTTATCGGGCCGTGACGCTGACGCCGGCTGGAGCCGCGGCTGTCGCCCGACTGCGGGTGATGATCCAGTCGGAGGGCCTGACTCGGCCTGACTTGCTGGCCGCCTTCGTCGCGCGCCGGGTGCTTCCGCTTCAGAGCCGCCCTCACCTGATCTGTCAGATGAGCGGCCAGCTCGATCCGAGTCGGATGTGCACCAAGGACTTGCCGCACGACGAGGTGGCCCATATGGTGAATTACCTTGCGAACTGCAAGCTCTCCGCAGAGTGGCAGTTTGGCAAGGAGCCATATTCCCGGGCACATCCGCCGCCCACGGTATGTTCTCTTTTTCCCTTTCTTCTCTTAATTTTGTCGCCGAGTTCCTTTTGGCCGACTCTGACTAGTCGGCACGTCTCGGCAGAGCCCTCTCCTTCGGCCTGCAGGTGGGTCGGGGGCGGAGCGCCGATTCCTCCCCGACCGGACGGAGCACGACCTGGAGGACCCCGACTTGGGGGCGGCCGCCATGGATGACAACACCGAGGCGGGTGGCGGCCAAGCCGGCGGCGAGGCAGGCGGCTCCGGGCTTGAGGTCAGCTTCGACGACTGGCCGGATGACGACGAGCCGGAAGTCGTCCCACGCCACCAGCCGGCGTCTGGCCACGGCGCGGGTTCCTCCGCCGCGCCGCCTACTCGGGGCGGCGGGCAGACGCATCGTGCCGCGTCGGGCTTGTTCGGCAGTCGTCCAAAGAAGCCCAAGGGCAGGGCAGCGGCGACCAGGCGGGAAGAGGCGGCCGCGAAGGCGGCTCGCTTCCGCAAGGCGGTGAAGCAGCCGCAGACGGTGTCGGCGTAAGTGTACACTCCTTCGTGTATTCTTTCTTCTTTTCTCTGGTAGTTCCTGAATCCTTGTCCTTTCTCAAAAAATTAGGGCTCCACTGTCGCTCGAGCGGGTTGCTGCCGCCTCCATCGTTGGATCGCCGGGAGGATCCGGGAGCACCACTCGCCGCGTAGACCCCCCGTGCCGAGCTTCAGGCGGCGACGGAGCGAAATGCACGGGAGGCGCGGGAGGAGCGGGAGGCGGAGGAGTTGAGGGCGGCTGCCGCCAAGGCGGCGCAGGAGGAGGAGGCGGCGAAGGCGCGCGCCGATGCAGCGGCCAAGGCCCAAGCGGAGGCTGCGGCCGCGGCGATGGCAGAGGGGGCCTTGCTAGTCACCCCTCTGCGCGTCGCGGCGCCTGAGGCCCTAGAGCCCCCGCCAGAAGAAGCCGGCGGTGACCAGCCAGGACTGGAGAGGGAGGACGACGTCGTCGTCCCGGAGAAGGAGGCAGCACCGGCCCCGCCGACTGGGGCGACCCAAGGCGGCCGACCTAACTTGCCGCCTGCGCAATCGGCCGGGGGCGAGCCGGCCACGAGGACTGATCTGGTGGTCCAGACGCCGTCGCGCCAGCGCGCGGGGAAGGCTGCATCGGAGCCGCAGACGGCCGCGGGCTCTAGCTCGTCGGCCTAGGACATGGAGGTTGCCAGCGCCAGCTCGGGGTGGACGCCGGGTGGAGGGACGGCTGTGGTGAACGTGGCCGCACAGGACGTCCGGAACCAGC
This sequence comes from Aegilops tauschii subsp. strangulata, assembly GCF_002575655.3. Classification (NCBI taxonomy): domain Eukaryota; kingdom Viridiplantae; phylum Streptophyta; class Magnoliopsida; order Poales; family Poaceae; genus Aegilops; species Aegilops tauschii. Next base: position 103,935,386 of record NC_053036.3, on the reverse strand, counting down.
TTCAAGCCCAGGCTGCGGCGCTGAGGAAATATAATGACAAGTTTCTTGTGACGCGGGCGGCCATTCGGGTTAGTCTTCTTGTCTTTGCTTTTTTGATCTTGGTTTCTTCCGTGGGGGCGCGTCAGCGTACCCACTGGGTATAGTCCCCGAGTTCCGAGTCGGCTGCTGAGCGGGCGGCCTGGAACTTCCTAGTGGGCCTTGTTTTGCTATTCTTGTTCTCATTCGCTCCTCTGCCTTACTTGCAGGACTACCACAACCTCCATGCGGCTGCCTTCAACTCCCAGGCTCGGGAGCTGACCCAGAAGACTGCTGACCTATCTGAGAGTCGGGGTAAGTGCTTCATCTTTTATCTCACGTGGGAGCGCGTCAGCGCACCCACTGGGTGTAGCCCCCGAGATTCGGGCCGACTGCTGAGCAGTCGGGTCGGATCTTCCTTGACGACTTCTTCCTTATTGCTTCTTTCTTTTCTGCCATCCCTGCAGCGGCCAACGCCGGTCTAAGGGAGCAGCTGGGTGGGACTCAGGCCGCCCTCCACGCTAAGGAGGCCGAGTTTGCCGCCTTGGCACAGGAGCGTGACCGCCTGGCCAAGAGGTTGGCCGACCAGGAGGAGAGCCACAAGGCGGCCCTGAAGGCAGTGCGGGACAGCGAGGCCACCCTCCAAGATGAGTATGAGACAGAGGCGGCCAGCTGGGCCGAAGAGAAGCAGACACTGATCAACGGCTATGGCCAGATCGAAGACTTGGTTGACGGTAGGCCGCCTTCCTCTTCATCCTTGCTTGTCGCTTGCCGTTTTAGCTCGTTTTCTGACATGGTGTTTTTCTCTTCTTTCTCTTTCTTCCTTGCGCAGAGTACTTCCCTGGCTACTCTACCGCCACCAACCAGGTCGTCGAGGCCCACCGCGAGCACAAAGGCAGGTTGGCACCGAAATCGCACCAAACGCTCGCCGGTCGCTGGAGGAGCGGCTCTTAGCGATCCAGGCCCGCCTCCAGCCGGCTCATCGCCTGCTCCGCCGGCTTCAGCGTGTTGGGGCGCAGGTGTTGGCCGCTCTCTGGCCCGGTGAAGTGATTCCCCGCACCCCCAGTCGGACTGCCGACTGGCTGGAGGTGGCGGTCGGCCGCTTCGAGGCCTGGAAGGCTTCGGCGGCTCGGTCCGGCGCCATGCGGGCGCTGGAGTTCGCCAAGGCCTGGTATCCCGAGCTGAGTCTGGACCAGCTGGCCACCTGGCTGCAGGAGGACGACACGGAGCTGGAGCCGGCGCGGCCGGCTATCATCCAGCGGGCTTCGGCGATCGCCGACTACACCGACACCAGCGCCTTTGCTCCTGAGGTGGACGACAACGGTGTTGCCCAGCCGGAGGAGTGGTTCGGGCTGAACCCGGCAGACGGCGAGGACTCGGCGGAGGAGATCGACTCCAGCGATGAGGGCGAGGAGGAGGGGGAGGAGGGTGAAGACACCGGGCCAGATGGTGGAGCGGCCGGTCAGCCTCAGCTTGACCGTGCCTCCAGCAACAAGGCACGCGCGGGTGCACCGCCTGCAGCCGGCGATGATCAAGACGAGACCCGCCAGCCGGCCACTCCTCCAGCCGGTGGCGCCGTCTCCACCGACCAACCTGGCTCCCACACTGCGCCCTTAGTCTAGTCTGCTGCCTCTTTTTTCCTGGTTTACCACTCTTGGAACAGTATTTTGTTAGGCTTGCACAATTCCACCCACTGGGGGTGTATTCGAACTATATTGATTACCGGCCTGTTGGGGGCCTTATGTGTAAATATGATTATGCATGCGTTTGGCTTTCCCTTGTTCTTTGCTTTTCATCCTTCTGTTGTTTCCTTTCCCGCCCTCCCTTGGTTGCCGCCTCCCCAGTCGGACAGTTGCTCTGCAATCTGTGGCTGGAGGAGTGCTTGGCCAGTTGGGAGGGCAAGTACTCTAGCTTTGTTGGATTATAGCGAAGTGATTGGGAGGCCAGCCAGCCGGCTGTTTTGACAGCCGGCAAGCGTGGTTGGAGGCCATCTTTTCGTTATACAAGTTCGTTAGTCCTTAGCCGTTTTTCATGTGGGCATCCTTTCTGCCTTTGGCTCTTGCTAGTCGGGCAGTCGGTTCTTCGAGCGGCGACTTTCAACAAGAGAGGGCTCGGGTGCCGGCACACTACTTGTCTGACTTCAGGTAGAACTTTAAGATAACTTAAGGCGGCCAGTCCCCGGGCCGACTAGTCGAACTCGGTGCCAGACATAAAATCAAATGTAATAATACATTCATGAATATGACACTCGTCATTCATAGATAAAGGAGGGCAGTCCCCGAGTGCTCCTCAGGGGGCCCGTTGTTTCGTACTTAATACAAAAAAAAGGTAGCATGATACATACTGCTTTCAACTGTAAAATCTTCTCAGGAGGTTCGCGTTCCATGGTCGCTCCGACTCCTTGCCGGAATCATCCCTCTTGCGTGCTCTTGGTTTTTGTGCGTCAATCAGGTAGTAGGAGTCGTTGCCTAGTGCCTTGCTGATGACGAAAGGGCCTTCCCAAGGGGGCGAGAGCTTGTGCTGGCCGGCTGTTCGCTGGATCAGCCGAAGCACAAGGTCACCCTCTTGGAAAGATCTTGGCTTGACCTTGCGCTTGTGGTAACGGCGCAAACCCTGCTGGTAGATGGCGGACCGGCTGAGTGCTAACAACCGGCCTTCTTCCAGCAGGTCGACGACGTCTTCTCGTGCTTCCTTGGCCTCCGCCTCCGTGTACATGGTGACCCGAGGCGAGTCGAACTCGATGTCGGTTGGGATGACGGCCTCGGCACCATATACAAGGAAGAATGGAGTGAAGCCGGTTGACTTGTTAGGGGTAGTACGCAGACTCCAGAGGACAGCCGGTAGCTCATCGAGCCAGCAGCCGACCGATTGCTCCAGTGGTATGACCAGTCGGGGCTTGATGCCAGAGAGGATGAGTCCATTTGCTCGCTCGACCTAGCCGTTTGACTACGGATGGGCAACGGACGCTAAGTCCAGTCGGATACCCTGCGTCGCGCAGAAATGTGCCAGTGCTCCTTTGGCAAAGTTTGTGCCGTTGTCGGTGATGATGCTGTGCGGCACGCCGTACCGAGTAGTGATGTCGGCAATGAACGTCACGGCAGTCGGCCTGTTCAGCTTCTTGATCGGCTTTGCTTCGATCCACTTGGTAAATTTGTCCACGGCGACAAGCAGATGTGTCAGGCTGCCGCGGGCTGTCTTGAATGGGCCCACCATGTCCAGCCCCCAGACGGCAAAAGGCCAGGTGAGGGGATGGTCTTGGGTGCAGAAGCCGGCAGGTGTTGCTTGGAACTGAAGACTTGGCATCCTTTGTAGCTTTTGACTATCTCTTTGGCATCTTCTAAAGCAGTCGGCCAAAAGAAACCGTGGCGGAAAGATTTGGCCACAAGTGATCTTGAGGCTGCGTGGTGGCCGCATTCGCCTTGATGGATATCCTTGAGGATTGCCACACCTTTCTCTGGCTCAACGCAGCGCTGGAAGACTCCAGTGACGCTGCGCTTGACAAGTTCTTTGTTTATTATTGCATATGCTCCGGCTCGACGTTGCACTAGTCTTGCCGAGATCTCATCAGCCGGCAGCTCTCTATTGACTAGGAAGTTGAGGATGGGCTGGGCCCATGATGGAGCTGTGACTTCTTCTACTGTCAGTACGGCCACTGTGACTCGGGTGGGCAGGTTGGGTGGTGGGGAGTTGGAGTCGGCCACCGCTTCTTGTGTCGCTGCAGTCCCCGGGCCGACTGCTGCAGTCTCCGGGCCGGGTTCTGAAGTCCCCGAGCCGGGTGCGACTACGGCAGTCCCCGGGCCGGTTGTCGAAGTCCCCGAGCCGCCTGCTGGGTTCCTCCAGTCAGATCCGGCTGCATCGGTGGCAGGCGGTATGAAGATAGAGTCCGACTCTAGAGACGGCTTGATGGACGGTTTGAGGAGGCGCTGGAGAGAGACACCGGTCGGTATAGCCTGTCGGGTAGAGCCGATCCATGCCAGGGCATCTGCTTGGTCGTTGTCGGCCCGTGGCATGTGAAGGAACTCGCACCCTTCGAAGTACCCACTGATCTGCTGGACGAGGAATCGATAGCTCGCCATGTTTGCATCCTTGGCGTCCCAGTCGCCAGATGACTGCTGGACCACCAAGTCTGAGTCGCCATAACACAGGATCCGGCGTATGCCGAGCTCTTTGGCTAGCCGGAGCCCGTGTATGAGTGCCTCATACTCGGCCACGTTGGTGGAGGCGGCGAAGTGGATTTGGAGCGTGTATCTGAGTTTGTCGCCTTTGGGAGAGGTGAGGACGATGCCGGCTCCCAAGCCGGTGCACATCTTGGACCCGTCGAAGTGCATCCGCCAATGGGTAGAGTCGGGAGCCGGCGGTAGGTACTGGATCTCGGCCCAGTCGGCGAGGAAGTCAGCCAATGCTTGGGACTTGATGGCGGTGCGGGGCTGGTAGAAGATTGGGTAAGGTGCCAGCGCAATGGCCCATTTAGCCACCCGGCCGGATGCATCCCGGCTGCCTATGATCTCGGCAAGCGGGGCGGTGCACACGACCGTGATGGGATGCTCTTGAAAGTAGGGCTTCAGCTTCTTGGCGGCGAAGTACACTCCATAGCACATCTTCTGGTAGTGCGGATAGCTTTGCTTTGAGCTGGATAGTACTTCGCTTAGATAATACACCGGCCTCTGGACTAGCTGGGCTCGGCCTTCTTCCGGGCGCTGGACCACGACAACTGTACTGACCACTCGGCTAGTCGCGGCGATGTAAAGGAGCATGGGATCCTTCTCAGTCGGTGCCGCCAGGACAGGTGGAGTAGTCAGCATCTTCTTCAACTCATGGAAGGCTTGGTCTGCTTGGTCATTCCACTCGAAATGAGTGGATTTCTTCATGAGTCGGTACAGGGGGAGAGCCTTCTCTCCTAGCCGGCTGATAAAGCGGTTTAAGGAGGCCAGGCACCCAGTCAACTTCTGCACGTCCCGCAACTTGGTGGGAATCTCCATTCTCTCAATGGCCTTGATCTTCACAGGGTTGCACTCAATGCCGCGTTCGGAGACCAGAAAACCTACAAGTTGGCCGGCTGGTACTCCGAACACGCATTTCTCGGGGTTGAGCTTGATCTGGAATTGGCGCAAGTTGGCAAATGTTTCTTTGAGGTCCTCCAGCAGGGTGTCGCGCTTCTCTGTCTTCACCACAATATCGTCTACGTAGACGTGGGCATTTCTGCCGAGTTGCTTGAGGAGGCATTTCTGCATGCAACGCTGAAAAGTGGCACCGGCATTCCTCAAGCCGAATGTCATAGTCAGGTAATAAAAAGCTCCGAATGGTGTGATGAAGGCAGTCTTCAGGCGGTCTGCTAGGTCCAACTTGATCTGGTGGTATCCTGAGTAGGCATCCAAAAAACTCAACAGCTCGCATCCGGCCGTGGAGTCTATCACTTGATCAATCCGTGGCAAAGCAAACGGATCTTTGGGGCAAGCCTTGTTGAGGCTGGTGTAGTCTATACACATACGCCATTTGTTGTTCTTCTTCAACACCAAGACTGGGTTGGCAAGCCACTCTGGGAAAAATACTTCCATAATAAAGCCGGCGGCGAGGAGCCGGGCTATCTCTTCTCCTACGATTCTTTGCTTCTCTTCTAACAGTCTGCGGAGGGGCTGCTTGACCGGCTTCGCGTCGGCTCGGACGTCCAATTTGTGCTCGGCGAAATCCTTCGGAACACCCGGCATGTCCTTTGGGGACCATGCAAAGATGTCTCGATTCTCACGAAGGAAGTCGACGAGCTCGCCTTCCTATTTACTGTCCAGGTTTGCACCAATGACTGCAAACCTTTCCGGGTTCTCCGGGTCCAGAGGTATCTTCTTCGTCTCCTTGGCCGGCTGGAAGGAGCCCTGCGCATCATAATCCTTGGGTTGGGAGACAAGGCCCGCTGCTTACCGGCCATGGCCACAACTCGCTCCAGCATCTTCTTCTCTTCTGCCACTACGAGGGACTCGGCCAGCCGACTGCTGGCTGCGGCGCACTCGATGGACTTCTTGTAGTCGCCGGCTACAGTGATGATCCCCTTCGAGCTCGGCATCTTCATCTTTAGGTAGGCGTAGTGGGGCACAGCCATGAACTTGGCCAGAGCAGGTCGGCCAAGCAAGGCGTGGTAAGGGCTCTCCAGATCTACTACCTCGAACCAGATTGCTTCTCGGCGAAAGTGATCCTTGTCTCCGAAGAGAACATCCATCTTGATCTTGCCGATCGGGGAACAGGACAGGCCGGGTACGATGCCATGGAACACGGTCTGGCTTGGCATGAGCTGCTTTGCCTTGAGGTTCAGCTTCTCCATGGTATCGCGGTACAGTATGTTGATACTGCTTCCGCCATCAATCAGAACGCGGGAGAATCGGGCAGCTCGCCTCTCCGTTGCGAGGGTGACATCCAATACTAATGCGTAGGAGCCAGGGGACGGCATCACCTCTGGGTGGTCGGCCCGGCTCCAGTTGATAGGCTTCTCGGACCAATGCATGAACTCGGGGTTGCTGGAGGCGACTACGTTGACCTCTTGGTGCTGTCGGCGCCGGCTGCGCTTGTCTTCAACCTGGCTCGTGAAGACGACGTAGGCGGCGTGCTCTTCAGGGAACTCATCTTGAATGGCTCCGACTGCTGGTCGAGCAGCCGGCTGCTAGGGGGCTGGAGGCGGCGGGCCGGGAGGCGGAGGCGGCACCAGCCCCTCGCCCTTGGAGATCCGTGTGAGCCAGTGGCACTTTCGGGTCGTGTGGTTGGACGGCTTCGCGCCGCTGTGGAACTTGCAGGGGGCATCGAGAGTCTGCTCGTAGGAGAAGGCCGGCTACCAAGCCAGCCTGCCGCCCTTCTTCTTGGGAGCGTGCCATTCTTCGGGCGGCTCATCTTCGACTGTGGCCACCTGCCGACTGGTGGAAGGCGGCATAGGGGCCTTGCGCTTGTGGTCGTTCTGGTAGGGGCGCCGATTGGGGTCACCAGCCGGCGTCTTGGGAGCCGGAGCGAGCACCTTCCCAGAGGCGTCCACTTGGAGCTCGGTCTTCATCGAGGAGTCGGCCGTGGCGTACTTGTCCGCGATGATCAGCAGCTCATCAAGGGTAGCTGGCTCGTCGCAGAGGAGTCGGTGCTTGAGGAGGGTGCCCTCTCGGCACCCGGCGGTGAAGTATTCGATGGCCTGAACCTCATGCACCCCCTCGCAGGAGTTGCGGAGCTCGGCCCACCGCGTGAGGTAGTCGCGGGTCGACTCGTTGGGCCCTTGGATGCACAGGGAGAGCTGGCGGGGCTTGGGAGGCCGCTTGTACATGCTGGTGAAGTTGCGGACGAAGACTTCCGTGAAGTCCAGCCAGCTGTTGACGCTGTAGGGCTTGAGGCTGTTGAGCCAGGTGCGTGTCGTGCCTTGCAGCATGAGGGGGACGTATTTCACGGCTACGCGCCTGTTGCAGTTCACTATGCTGACAGCAGTGGAGTAGTCGATGAGCCAATCTTCCGGCTTCACAGAGGCGTTGTACTTGGGCGTGTCTCTGGGGAGCGAGAACCCTTTGGGGAAGGGCTCGTCGCGGATGCGGGGGCCAAAGCATGGCGGGCCGACATCGTCTTCTTCTCCTAGCGCCAGGGATCGAGCTAGGCGGTCGATCCGGTGACGGGCGTCGTTCTCGCCGACTCCTTCACGGTGGCCTTGTCGGCCACCAAGAGTCGGATGCGTGACAGGCGGCGGGGTGGGATATCTCTCCCCTCGAGGCGGGGGAGGAGGCGGATTTCCTTGGCGCTCCACTGCTCGAGGGCGGCCTTCCGCGTCGCGCTCGATGGTGATCCGAGTCCGGCTGCGGCTAGCAGCCGGCTCCTTGTCTTTCCTTGCGCGGGCGCCACTCACGGTCGGCGACCGGGATGTCGTGGCGTGCTCTCGGCGCGGGGGAGGACTCTCAGCGCGGGCGCCAGCTTCGTGCCGTTCTGCGGCCGCGTCGATCAGCTGCTGGATTCACCTTGTCATGTAAGGGAGCTCATCAGCTCCCAGCCCATTTAGCTCTTCAGCGGCCGCCTGAGCGGCTCGCAGATTCTCGAGCAGGGTGGCATAGACGGGGCGGTCTGCCCCCAGCATGCTGGCGATGGCCGCGCCGCGCTTCTTGACGAGGCCAGCTCGGCTCGGCCCGCGATGAGGTGGCGTGCCAAAGGCGGCGCGGTCGACTTCGCGCTGGTGAGCCTCGGTGAGGCGTCTCATGGAGGCTATCTTCTGGCCTTCCGCGATGAGGGCGAGGCGGCGTGCCTCCAGGGTCTCGGCGTCGGTCGGGATGGGGACGGATAAGTCATGCCTCGCCGCTTGCAGGGCGTCGTGGGCATTCTCGCCCGAGTCGACAAGCATCGGGTCGGTGGAGCCGACCGACTCCAAGTCTACAGCAGGCTCGCTGGAGACGTGAAGTTGGTCGAGGAGGCTGACGAGGCGGCTCTCGGGGTAGTCCGTGCCTGCGTCGGACGCGGGCTCGTCGGAGATGCGAGCCTCGCCAAGAAGATCCGTGAGGCAGCTCGCTGCGCAGATGTCGTCAACGCCTTGCAGCGCGTCGGGGCAAGCGCCATCGGGTGTAGCGGGCTGGCTGCGCTCGCGGGGGAGGAAAAGGGTTCCCGTCCAGAACAGGTCTCCGGACGATGGTGCACCTGGCCCCACGGTGGGCGCCAAATGTCGGGTGGTAGGTGCGACATATGCCAACGGGTGGCTTATCATTGTGGGAGCCAGTAAGACGACGCCGGTGCCTGGAAACGGGATGAGGCGAAGACATGCACGCCGGCGAATCTTACCCAGGTTCGGGGCTCTCCGTGGAGATAACACCCCTAGTCCTGCTCTGCGGGGTCTCCGCATGATCACTAGATCAAGGCAAGTAGCTACAAGTGCTCCTTGAGCTGTCGGGTTAGAGGGAGAAGAAGGGCAAGGCTAGCTCTCCTTTTCTCTCTATGTGGTGTGTGTAATTCTATGAGACCAACCTTTTACATGGGTGTCCCGGGGGGTTTATATAGGCCTACCCCCCAGGGGTACAATGGTAATCCGGCTAGGCGCGGGTCCCACCCATTAGTGTCTATGCTTGCCGGCTTCTCCGCCGGTCATTGGGGCCCGCTAACTGGTGGGTCCCGCCGGCTGCCGGCCTCTTGGCCGGCACGCCGGCCCCACCGCATGGGGGCTTTGTCGGCGGCTGGTTACTGTTGCCTTGCCTCTGATGACGAGGGCTTTGTCGAGGTAAGCATGGCTACAGTGTCGCCTCCTTGGCGAGCTCTCACTATAGCCTTACCTCGTCTTGTCTCCTTAATAGGGCGCATGCTTCGAGGGAGGGAGGTAGCTGGCTGTTGGGAGCCGGCCACATCCCTGGCCGACTAGAGGAGGCCGGGCCGTCTCCAGATGTCTCCCTGGCAAAGGGGCCCGCCGCCCGCGGGCCGTTCTGGCACATGTCATGGGTGACGTCGGGGCCAACATGGCTACAGTGCCGCGCCGGACGAGGGATGGCTGGCCCGTACGGCGCCCTGTGGCCATGCCTGTTCCGGGATTCGGGGGTAGTGGGCTGTACTGCGGCCACGCCCTATCCTATCACCGTTATGTGGGTACAGTCTTAGTGGGTGCAGTCTTGGCCGGCTTCTGGGAGTCGGCCTTCTCCATGGCCGGCTTCTGGGAGTCGGTCCTCTTGGGGCCGGCTTCCTGGAGTCGGCTATCTCGTATCTTTCTTGGGGGAGGTTTTCTGGGACTGGGTCGCCTTCTGGGAGTCGGCCCTGGGGATAGCCGGCCGGAGGAAGGCGGCCCTATGCTTTGTGTGCTCGAAGGCTTGAATGGCCTGATAATTTTTCAAAGAGCCTGGGGGAGTCGGTTAGGCTACCCGTGGCCATTTACTCCGACATCCGTCCAACGCACTACTCCGGCGGGCGCTGCACAACTACGGTTGATGCCACACAGCGGCAGAAGACACCTTATTCCCCCTCCCCTCCTCCCAGGCAGTGGCCTTGAGGTGCTGTTGAAGGATGAGCTCAGCCAACAAGGTGAGGATCTCCTCTGATTTTTTGCCAAATTTTCATTTTGATCCACTATACGATGAATTGCTATGAGCTGCTTCTGCTGCTGCTATATGATGCATTGCTTTGAGCTACTCATGCTGCTGCTATATGATGAATTGCTATGAGCTGCTGCTGCTATATGATGAATTGCTATGAGCTGCTGCTGCTGCTATATGATGAGTTGCTATAAGCTGCTCCTGCTGCTGTTATATGATGAATTTCTATGAGCTGCTCCTGCTGCTGCTATACGATGAACTGCTATGAGTTGCTCCTGCTGCTGCTATACGATGAATTGCTATGAGCTGCTCCTGCTACTGCTATATGATGAATTGCTATGAGCTGCTCCTGCTGCTGCTATATGATGAATTGCTATGAGCTGCTCCTTCTGCTGCTATATGATGAATTGCTATGAGCTGCTGCTGGTATATGATGAATTACACACTGCTGCTGCAACTGCTGCTGTTGTATGATGAGTTGCTATGAGCTGCTACTGCTGCTATATGATGCTTTCAGGTGGTGCTGCTATATGATAATAACCAGCCACTTGGACCATCGAATTTCAATAAATAATTGTTCTTCATTTAAATGTGGGTCATGTGTTCTTCATTTAAATTAGGCAATGGGATCTCTATGGAAGACATTGACCAAAGTAGATTGTGCCAAGTAGATGGTATCTTTGTATTTGCATTTTGAACAAATAGTGATGGTCTGTTTTCCTATCATATTAATTACTGCACTGGGTTCAATTTGTGATGTTTGCAAGTCAAATTAATTTTCATATGGGCAGCAAAATGACAAAATTTAATGCAATCTAGACTTTTCACTGACCATACCAAAGATAAGCTGAAAAGGAAGGCAATGAAAAGAACTGGTTGGCTTATTACCTGGAGCTTATATTCACAGGTGCTTATTTTCTTAGGATAACTCGTAATAACTGTCCCTAAGAAATTTGGCCAATACAACTGACATACAAATAACATGTCATGATGATTGCAATAGAGGAGTGACCTACCATAGCACACTGTATAGGCTCACCGCCGCCTCTCCTTTTTTTGCGATGTTCCATGAAATTGCCACATACATCTTGTACTTTTTCATTGTGTAACCCTATCTGCAAGTTGACACGGCTAATTTCAGACATCTCTACATGATAATACATTGCATATCCCTTGCGCATATTTAAACCATCAATTAACGATTGTGTGTGTAGCATAAACTAGTCATGACTCTGTGTGCTGGACTAGCAGGCACTCTAAGGGATCCTAATGTAGTGCACTGGAATTCCTACATGCCACCTACGATTTTGTGTAATGTACTACCTTTGTTCCTAAATATATGTCTTTGTAGACATTCCAGTATGCACCACATACAGATGTATATAGATGCATTTTCGAGTGTAGATTCACTCATTTTGCTCTGTATGTAGCCTATAGTGGAATCTCTAGAAAGACTTATATTTAGGAACGGAGGTACGAGGTAGTATCATGTATGACATCTACATATCTAATTTAGCAGCCAGTAGTAGAAATCATTGTCTGCACAAAGGGATTACTGGTCAAAAATCCTAGCAAAGCACGCTGGCAGGCACACAACAATACAGGAGAGAGAGAGATGCACTTACAAGATCATAGCAATGCCTTAGTCCAGGATCTTGGTTGGCCAAGCTGTTAGATCCAGAAGAAACATCGTCCTTGTAGTTTTTGCCAAACTGCATAACATGTAACAACGACATGTTAGTATATTTGAAGTACATCGGGCAGGTGATGCTGGACGGGTTTAAAGGTGACAAGTACCTAGGTCGTGGCGGGTGCTTGGCATCTTGCCAGACGGTGGGAATCAGGTTAGAAACATCAAGGGTAATGACATTGTGCTGGCTGTCGGGGTCCGGTAAGGAGATCTAGAACCGTCGAGTAGGGTGTTTGTGGAGCGGCTCCGGTAGGGTGGACTACGGTGTGGGCAAAGCGGATCTATGGCCGTGGACGAGGGCGTCCGTGAAACTGCTCCGGTGGTTGGGTTAAGGATGGTGTCGACGATGCGGATCTGCGGCCGTGGATGGCGCGTCAGAAGCTGCTCCGGTAGGTTGGATGAGGGTGCGACGAAGCAAATCTGAGGTCGTGGGCTTGTGAGTTGGCAAAGCGGCCCCAGTAGGGTTTAGAATGGTATAGGCGAAGCTACTCCGGTAGGGTTGACGATGGTGTCGGCGAAGTGGCTCCGGTAGGGTTGAGGAAGGTGTCGGCGAAGAGGATCACAGGCCATCGACGGGGGCGTCGGTGGGCGGCTCCGGGGGTGTGGACGAAGCGTCTCCGGTGGGGAGTACAAATGAGCCGCTGCATATGCTTTATTCATTGCAAATTTTTGCTGCTGTGGTGACCTTGTTCTTGAGCTTGCATGTCAAATTTATATGGTCCAAAGTGGTTTTGATGCTTGATATAGCCTCTAGGCACTTGTAGGAGCAGTTGATATCAATTTTGTTGAGTTTGGTTCACTTTTATTTCGAGTCACTACAAATTTCAGAAATTTTCAGAGAAAAATGTTAAGGAGGATGTACCATGGTGGTTCTTCAAGAAAACAAGCACCAAGGCGTGCGATACGCGAACTGGACCTTGAACCACCAAGGGAAGCTCAAGTAAAGCCTTGTGAATGGCCATCGGATGAATTTATGGACCGTGCGGGTTTCAATGATGAATTATATGTGTACGTACAAAATGCGGCCTCGAGGACTTCTTATCGGACAAGTGCTTACAGTATTATTATCTCACCGATTCCTTCGTGCGGAGGTTTGAGTTTTCATCCAAGCGTAATACTCATACTGTCCTGTTTGGTCTTTATGATGAATCTTATACCATGGACCTAGAAGATTTTTGTGATGCATGCAAAATCCCACAATGGGGCAGTCTTAGTGAGCCTCATAAATCTGAATATAATGATTTTCTTGCTAGCATCACTGTTGGAGAAACTAGAAATATCACACAAGCAACCGTAGGGAGCATTCACTTTCCTTCCATACATTATTTTGCTCTTTTTATCGGTAGGTGTATTAATGGTAAACATGAGCATTGCCACATTTGCGTTCCAGATCTTAGTGTCCTCAAGTGTGCGGTGTTAGGTGATAAACGATATAACTTGGGGCCATTATTGCTAGAAGGCTCAATCTTAATGCTAAAGATGGAGATTTATTTGGTGGGATTTATGCAACTCGTTTAGCTAACTATTTGGGTGTACCTATTAGAGGTTATGATATTGAGTTGCCACTTGCTTTTCTGGATTATGAGGCTATGGTATGCTACCAGTTTCTTAAGAGGTACGAACAGATCCTCCAGTACCGACTAATCTTTGATAGACAGCGCGCTGTCCTTGTTACTCTTCCCGCTCCTGCTTTCTTTAACTTTCACGCAAATGGGCGATATTTTATAACTAGAGAGGAAGCAAACAAGTATGAGAGAACAGCGGAGGCTGCTCATCTCCATGCTGCAGCACTTTAGGCAGTGGCTGACGCATCTCAGTACAATCCTGACTACAACTTTGGATATCCACTAGACCAGCCATGGGCTTAGACCAACTAAGGCCAAAAGCCTAAGCTTGGGGGAGTACGTATTCCTCACCGACATTACATTCATGTTCACACACTCATTTCAGTTGTCCGTGCTCATACTCTTTCTTTGCAATATCCATGCTAGTTTATTTCCTTCTTGTGTGTCTGAAAAACCTTAAGAAAAACCAAAAAAATAGTTGTAGCTAGTTTACTTTCTATGCATGCTTAGTTGTAATGTTAAAAGGAAACCCAAAAAGATTTCTCGTGCTTTTTGGGAGCTTTCCCGTGTAAATAGTTTTCTCGTTCTTGTTTTACTTTCTTTAGAAATATAAAAACTCCAAAAATATTTCAGTGTGTTTCTTTGAAATTCTTTTCTTTGGGGGTCGAGAGGAGAAGACCACGATGAAAATGTTGAGTGGCTCTCATATGCATTATTGCTGATCTAACAAAGAGCCCTGTCATGGTGGGCGCACGACAGATGCCAAGGGATGGCAGAAGATAGGAGGAGGCTCGAGGGCACTGGTGGGCTCCAGAGGCAAGGTCGGCATGAGCGAGCGCGGGACGCAAGACATACCCAGGTTCGGGGCTCTCCAGAGAGATAATACCCCTAGTCCTGCCGAGTGTGGTCAGGGCCCTGGTCAGCGGGTAGCTGGGGCACTGTTGCCACGCCCCGGCTGACCAGAGGCATGGGCGAGGCACTGTTGCCTCGGTCATCGGTAGGTGGAGACTCGTCCCATCGTACGGCCGGGATGGGACGGGAGCTGACCCATGGTCGGGTTGAGGAACGTGCCGAGGGTGGAGCCGGCTTGTTGGAGAAGTCTTGGTGTGCCAGGTTCGGCTGTCTTGAGCTGGTTATTGGGGCCGAGTTGAGGAGTCCGATCGGGTTGGTGAGTTTGGCCGGGTCGAGGGACTTCGCTGGGTTGAGCAACCCGGCCAGGCGCGAGCCGGCATGAGGGGCGATGCTGGCCCCGTCGTTTTTGAAAAGGATCCGGGTTTCGTTGGCTGCCCGGGGTTCATCCCCCTGACAAGCCCATATTACCTTGTCTTCTCCTTTGAATAAATGTTTGCAGATTCCAGCTTAGTCCAATGCACGTGCACTATTATTATTATCCACACCGTTTGGTCATGAGAGTGAAAGGCAATAATGACGATATATGATGAAATGGTTGAGATAAGGAAAAGCTGGTATGAACTCGACCTATCTTGTTTTTGTAAATATGATTAGTTCATCATTCCTGATTCAGCCTATTATGAATGAAACATGTTTGCAATGACAATTAAAGATTATAGTTACTCATGCCATGTTTAATTAGCTAGGAGTTTATAATGGTTTACCTTGCGTGCCAACATGGAAATTAAAATGGTTGTGATCTAGTATGATAGGATGGTATCCTCCTTTGAATGATTCGAGTGGCTTGACTTGGCACATGTTCACGCATGTAGTTGAAACAAAATCAACATAGCCTATATGGTATTTATGTTCATGGTGATTTACATCCTACTCATGCATGCATTCAATGTTGGTTAATCTGAATGCATTTTTATGACTGTTATTTCTCTCTAGTTGGCCACTTCCTAGTCTTTTTCTAGCCTCCACTTGTACTAAGCGGTAATACTGCTTGTGCATCCACTTCCATAAACCCCAAAGTTGTTCCATACGAGTCCACCATACCTTCCTATATGCGGTATTTACCTGCTGTTCCAAGTAAATTTGCAAGTGCCAACCTCTAAACCTTCAAATAATAATCTGTTTTGTATGCTCGAATCGCTCACTTACCAACTAGAGTTGTCAATATCTTCCATGCTAGGTGGGTTATCCTCACGATGAGTGGACTCCGCTCATCATTCACGAGAAAATGTCTGGTAACCGGGATGCCCAGTCCCATGCTCAAATCAAATAAAAAATAATTGCAAACAAAACTCCCCCAGGATTGTTGTTAGTTGGACGGTACCCATTGTTTCGGACCAGCCGTGGAGTGTGCTTGTTGGTGGTGGGGGAGTATAAACTGTACCATTCTGTTTGGGAACCGCCTATAATGTATGTAGCATGGAAGATACCGAGATCTTGGTTGTCATGTTGACAATGAAAGCATACGGCTCAAAATATTATTCAATCTCTATTTTAAAACTCGAGCTTTGGCACCTCTGCAAATCCCTGCTTCCCTCTGTGAAGGGCCTATCTATTTACTTTATTGTCGAGTCTTCATCCTCTTATAGAAAACACCAGTTAGAGAGCACTGGTGTCATTTGTATGCATTGTTATTAATTTATATTGAGTATGACTGTGACTGGATCTCTTTTACCATGAATGACAATGTCTAGTCAGTCCTTGATCTTCAGGGGTGCTCTGCATTTATGTTTTGCGGTCTCAGAAAGGGCTAGCGAGATACCATCTTGTTATATCATATCATGATTGTTTTGAGAAAGTGTTGTCATCTGAGATTTATTATTATTGCTCGCTAGTTGATTATGCCATTGATGTGAGTAAATGTGAGACCTAAGCGTTATTGTGAATATGGTTAGTTCATAACCTTTGCTGAAAACTTGAATGCTGGCTTTACATATTTGCAACAGCAAGATCAAACAGAGTTTGTAAAAGTTTTTCTTTATCAGTTTCAGTTTGTCAACTGAATTGCTTGAAGACAAGCAATGGGTTAAGCTTGGGAGAGTTGCTACGTCTCCATCGTATCTACTTTTCCAAACTATTTCGCCCTTGTTTTGGACTCTAACTTGCATTATTTGAATGGAACTAACCCGGACTGACGCTGTTTTCAGCAGAATTGCCATGGTGTTATTTTTGTTCAGAATAAAAAGTTCTCGGAATGACCTGAAACTTCACGGAGATAACTTTTGGAATTAATAAAAAATATTGGCGAAAGAATCAAGTGAAGGGGGCCCACACCCTGGTCACAAGGGTGGGGGGCGCGCCCACCCCTCTGGGGCGCGCCCTCCGACCTTGTGGGCCCCCTGGACCTCCACCGACGTCAACTCCAACTCCATATATTCACTTTCGGGGAGAAAAAAATCAGAGAGAAGGATTCATCGCGTTTTACAATACGGAGCCACTGCCAAGCCCTGTTCTTCCTCGGGAGGGAAGATTTGGAGTCCGTTCGGGGCTCCGGAGAGGGGAATCCGTTGCCATCGTCATCATCAACCATCCTCCATCACCAATTTCATGATGCTCACCGCCATGCGTGAGTAATTCCATCGTAGGCTTGCTGGACCGTGATGGGTTGGATGAGCTTTACCATGTAATCGAGTTAGTTTTGTTAGGGTTTGGTCCCTAGTATCCACTATGTTCTAAGATTGATGTTGCTATGACTTTGCTATGCTTAATGCTTGTCACTAGGGCCCGAGTGCCATGATTTTAGATCTGAAACTATTATGTTTTCATGAATATATTTGTGTTCTTGATCCTATCTTGCAAGTTAATAGTCACCTACTACGTGTTATGATCTATCTTGCAAGTCAATAGTCACCTACTACGTGTTATGATCCGGCAACCCCGGAGTGACAATAGTCGGGACCACTCCCGGTGATGACCGTAGTTTGAGGAGTTCATGTATTCACTAAGTGCTAATGCTTTGGTCTGGTACTCTACTAAAAGGAGGCCTTAATATCCCTTAGTTTCCAATAGGACCCCGCTGCCACGGGAGGTTAGGACAAAAGATGTCATGCAAGTTCTTTTCCATAAGCACGTATGACTATATTCAGAATACATGCCTACATTATATTGAAGAATTGGGGCTAGCTCTGTGTCACCCTATGTTATAACCGTTGCATGATGAATGCCATCCGACATAATTATCCATCATTGATCCATTGCCTACGAGCTTTTCACATATTGATCTTTGCTAAGTTACTTTTCCGTTGCCACTATTACGATTGCTACAAAACTGCCGCTGTTACTTTTGCCACCGTTACCGTTACTTCCGTACTACTTTGCTACTAAATACTTTGCTGCAGATATTAAGTCTTTCAGGTGTGGTTGAATTGACAACTCAGCTGCTAATACTCAAGAATATTCTTTGGCTCTCCCTGTGTCGAATCAATAAATTTGGGTTGAATACTCTACCCTCGAACACTGTTGTGATCCCCTATTCTTGTGGGTTATCACTAGGACACTTCCCTCTCCTATGTACCCCCTACTCTTACTGTCAGACTCGTTCCCACGACACTACTGGAGGGGGATGCGATCACGGAGGGCTTCTACATCAACTCTATTGCCCTTCCGATGAAGCGTGAGTAGTTTACCACAGACCTACGGGTCCATAGCAAGTAGCTAGATGGCTTCTTCTCTCTCTTTGATTCTCAATACCATGTTCTCCTCGATGTTCTTGGAGATCTATCCGATGTAATCTTCTTTTGCGATGTGTTTGTCGAGATCCGATGAATTGTGGATTTATGATCAGCTTATCTATGAATATTATTTGAATCTTCTTTGAATTCTTTTATGCATGATTTGGTATCTTTGTAACTCTCTTCAAACTCTCGGTTTGGTTTGGCCAACTAGATTGGTTTTTTCTTGCAATGGGAGAAGTGCTTAGCTTTGGGTTCAATCTTGCGGTGTCCTTTCCCAGTGACAGTAGGGGCACCAAGGCACGTATTGTATTGTTGCCATCGAGGAGAAAAAGATGGGGTTTACATCATATTGCTTGAATTTATTCCTCTACATCATGTCATCTTACTTAATGCATTACTCTGTTCTTCATGGACTTAATACTCTAGATGCAGGCAGGAGTCGGTCGATGTGTGGAGTAATAGTAGTAGATGCAGAATCATTTCGGTCTACTTAACACGGTCGTGATGCCTATATTTCATAATCATTGCCTTAGATATCATCATAACTTTGCGCTTTTCTATCAATTGCTCGATATTAATTTGTTCACCCACCATATTATTTGCTATCTTGAGAGAAGCCTCTAGTGAAACCTATGGCCCCCGGGTCTATTTTCCATCATATTAGTTTCCGATCTACACTTTTGCAATCTTTTGCTTTCCGATCTATAAACCAAAAACCCAAAAAATTTACTTTATCGTTTGTTTAGTTTCATCTATCTCTATCAGGTCTCGCTTTTGCAAGTAAACGTGAAGGGATTGACAACCCCTTTATCGCGTTCGTGCAAGTTGTTTGATTGTTTGTGCAGGTATTGGTGATTTGTGCGTTGTCTCCTACTGGATTGATACTTTGGTTCTCTAACTAAGGGAAATACTTATCTCTACTTTGCTGCATCACCCTTTCCACTTCAAGGGAAAAACCAACGCAAGCTCAAGAAGTAGCAACCACCAATAAAAACCGATAGTTTCATCAAAACAAGCAAAACAATGCATCAAAAACAGAATATGTCTTAAACAGGACAGTTTGTAGCAATCTGAACATCTACCATATTTCTGGTACTCCAAAAAATCTGAAAAATTAGGATAAAATAAAAAAATTGTATAGCAATACTGTGGAAAAAGTTTCAGAAACTTTTGACGTTCCAGTAAAAAATGTAAAATCGCGCACTACAGCCAAAGTTTCTGTTTTTGCACCGCACATACCAACAAGCAATCTACTCATCCTAAAGGCAAATCTTGGCACAATAATTTTACAATACAATGGATTTGTACAAGGGGATAATTATTTTTGTTGAAAAGTTTCTGTAATTAAGATTCACAAAGTTTCCATGGGCATGAACAAAGTTCAAGGCTAGCTCCCACTTTCACAATGCTCGTCCCTCTCACTTTCACTTTTCTTTTTGTGAAGTTTTCAGTACCCCTCTATATTTTTTTAAACTTTATAAAAGCACTCAACAGAATAAAATGACTCTCTAAAACTTCCGGGTTGTCTCCCTGGCAGCGCTTTCTTTAAAGCCATTAAGCTGGGCATAAAGTGCTCAAGTAATGGATCCACCCCGATCCTAAGGTATATTAAAGCCAATTTTAAGATAGAAAACAACTTAGAACAGGAAATAAAAACTACTGAGTGATAAAGCAAACAAGCACACACAAAAATATTCAACCCACGATATTGCTCCCCGGCAACGGCGCCAGAAAAAGGTCTTGATAACCCACAAGTATAGGGTATCATTTGTAGCCTTCTTCAATAAATAAGAGTGTCGAACCCAACAAGGCGCTAAAGGTAGAACAAATATTCCCTCAAGTTTTATCGACCACCGATACAACTCTACGCACACTTGACGTTTGCTTTACCTAAAACAAGTATGAAACTATTTTTCAAGAATAAAACTATGAGTACTTTGCGAGAATAAAACTATGAATAAATTGTGAGGTAATAAAAGTGGATAGCTTTTGTCAACAAGAAAGTCATTTGTCCCTAGGCAATCGATAACAAGTACCGGTAATCATTCTTGAAATTTTATATGAGGGAGAGGCATGAGCTAACATACTTTCTCTACTTGGATCATATGCACTTATGATTGGACCCCTAGCAAGCATCCGCAACTACTAAAGATCATTAAGGTCATGAAACCCAACCATAGAAATAAGTATCAAGTCCTCTTTATCCCATACGCAACACCCACTTACTCGGGTTTAAGCTTCTGTCACTCTCGCAACCCACCATAAGCGAATCATGAACATATTGCAACACCCTATAGCGGGGGGCCCTCATGTTTGCGCGAGATGGGGGGCACCGTAGGATAGCACCATAAATAAAATATACAATCATACCAACCAAGATCACGATTAACCCACAGGACAAAACGGATCTACTCAAACATCATAGGATAGCCAAATATGAGTTGAGCACCATGTTTAAGTAGAGATTACAGCGGGAAGAAGGGGTGTTACACCGCTGCATATAGGGGGATAAAGTTGGTGTTGACGGTAGCAAGATTGTTGATGTAGATCGTTGTCACGATCCTAGCCCGGCGGCACTCCGGCGCCACCGGGATATAGGGGGAGAGAGCCCCCCTCCTTCTTCTTCTTCCTTGGCCTCCCCCCTAGATGGGACGAGAGTTCCCCCTCTGGTCCATGGCCTCCATGGCGGCGGAGGGGCGAGAGCCCCTCCAAGGTTGGATCTCCCTCTCTGTTCTCTTCTGTTTCGCGTTCCCCAGATCTTGCCCTTCAACGTTTCTTAAATTCCCGGAGATCCATAACTCCGATTGCGCTGAATTTTTTACATGATTTTTTCCATAAATTATCTTTCTTGCGCCAGAAGAAGGACCCCAACTGACTTTCGAGGAGGGCATAAGACACCTGGGCGCGCCAGGGGGTGCCCGGCATGCCCTGGTGGGTTGTGGTCACTGTGGGCACACGTTTGCATTGATTCCAAGTCCCAAAAATCACATATATTCCAAAATAATTCTCCGTAAATTTTTATCGCGTTTGGATTTCGTTTGATATGGATTTTCTGTGAAACAAAAAAACATACAGCAAACCGGAACTGGCACTGGGCACTGGATCAATAAGTTAGTCCAATAAATCATACAAAAAGTTGCCAAAAATATGTGAAAGTTGTATAATATTGGCATGAAACAATCAAAAATTATAGATACGACGGAGACGTATCAAATGACATACTAAAAGAATAGTGGGAAATATAGCATACCCAGCATCCTTCATGTCAATGTCCCTAATGACAACATTGGCGGTCTTGCCGCCTTTCCCATGTTGACGCTTGTCATAACTGAAGGAAATATGCCCTAGAGGCAATAATAAAGTTGTTATTTATATTTCCTTATATCATGATAAATATCTATTATTCATGCTAGAATTGTATTAACCGGAAACTTAGTACATGTGTGATATCATAGACAAAATGGAGTGTCCCTAGTATGCCTCTACTTGACTAGCTCATTCATCAAAGATGGTTAAATTTCCTGACCATGGACATATGTTGTCATTTGATGAACGGGATCACATCATTGGGAGAATGATGCGATGGACAAGACCCATCCGTTAGCTTAGCATAATGATCGTTTAGTTTTATTGCTATTGCTTTCTTCATGACTTATACATCTTCCTCTGACTATGAGATTATGCAACTCCCGAATACCGGAGGAACACCTTGTGTGCTATCAAACATCACAACGTAACTGGGTGATTATAAAGATGCTCTACAGGTGTCTCCGAAGGTGTTTGTTGAGTAGGCATAGATCGAGATTAGGATTTGTCACTCTGTGTATCGGAGAGGTATCTCTGGGCCCTCTCGGTAATGCACATCACTATAAGCCTTGCAAGCAATGTGACTAATGAGTTAGTTGCGGGATGATGCATTACGGAACGAGTAAAGAGACTTGCCGGTAATGAGATTGAACTACGTATGATGATACCGACGATCGAATCTCGGGCAAGTAACATACCGATCACAAAAGGAATGACGTATGTTGTTATGCGGTTTGACCGATAAAGATCTTCGTAGAATATGTAGGTGCCAATATGAGCATCCAGGTTCCGCTATTGGTTATTGACCGGAGATGTGTCTCAGTCATGTCTACATAGTTCTCGAACCCGTAGGGTCCGCACGCTTAACGTTCGATGACATTTGTATTATGAGTTATGTTATTTGATGGCCGCAGATTGTTCGGAGTCCCAGATGAGATCACGGACATGACGAGGAGTCTCGAAATGGTCAAGAGGTAAAGATTCATATATTGGAAGGTTGCATTCGTACATCGGAATGGTTTCGAGTGATTCGGGCATTTTTCGGAGTATCGGGAGGTTACCGGAACCCCCCGGGGAATGATTGGGCCTACACGGGCCATAGGGAAGAGGGGAGACAGCCCACAAGGGGCAGCCGCGCCCTTCCCTATAGGGAGTCCGAATTGGACTAGGGAGGGGGGTGCCCCCCCTTTCCTTCTCCTCCTCCTCTCCCTTCCCTCTTTCCCCCTCTCCGGAAAAGGAAAGGGAGTCCAACTAGGATTGGGAGTCCTAGTTGGACTCCCCTCTATGGCATGCCCCCTAGACCGCCGCCTCCTCCTCCCCTCCTTTATATACAGGGGAAGGGGCACCCGATAGACACACAAGTTCCTCTTAACCGTGTGCGGTGCCCCCCTCCACAGTTACACACCTCGGTCATATCATCGTAGTGCTTAGGCGAAGCCCTGCGCCGGTAACTTCATCATCACCGTCGCCACGCCGTCGTGCTGGCGGAACTCTCCCTTGGCCTCAACTAGATCAAGAGCTCGAGGGACGTCATCAAGCTGAACGTGTGGTGAACGCGGAGGTGCCGTACGTTCGGTGTTTGGATCGGTTGGATCGCGAAGACGTTCGACTACATCAACCGCGTTACTAAACGCTTCCACTTTAGGTCTACGAGGGTATGTGGACACACTCTCCCCGCTCATTGCTATGCATCTCCTAGATAGATCTTGCGTGATCGTAGGTATTTTTTTTGAAATACTGCGTTCCCCAACAGTGGCATCCGAGTCAGGTCTATGCGTAGATGTTATATGCACGAGTAGAACACAAAGAGTTGTGGGCGATAATAGTCATACTGCTTACCAGCAACGTCTTACTTTGATTCGGCGGTATTGTTGGATGACGCGGCCCGGACCGACATTACATGACCGCGTTCATGAGACTGGCTCTACCGAGGTGCTTCGCACACAGGTGGCTAGCGGGTGTCTGTTTCTCCAAATTTAGTCGAATCGAGTTTGACTACGCCCGGTCCTTGTTGAAGGTTAAAACAGCGCACTTGACGAAAAATCGTTGTTGTTTTGATGCGTAGGTAAGAACGGTTCTTGCTAGAAGCCCGTAGCAGCCACGTAAAACTTGCAACAACAAAGTAGAGGACGTCTAACTTGTTTTTGCAGGGCATGTTGTGATGTGATATGGTCAAGACGTGATGAGATATAAATTGTTGTATGAAATGATCATGTTTTGTATCCGTTATCGGCAACTAGCAGGAGCCTTATGGTTGTCGCTTTATTGTATGAAATGCAATCGCCATGTAATTGCTTTACTTTATCACTAAGCGGTAGCGATAGTCGAGGAAGCGATAGTTGGCGAGACGACAACGATGCTACGATGGAGCAAGGTCTCAAGCCGGTGATGATGGAGATCATGATGGTGCTTTGGAGATGGAGGTCAAATGCACAAGATGATGATGGCCATATCATGTCACATATTTTTATTGCATGTGATGTTTATCCTTTATGCATCTTATTTTGCTTAGTACGGAGGTAGCATTATAAGATGATCCCTCGCTAAATTTCAAGGTATAAGTGTTCTCCCTGAGTGTGCATCGTTGCTACAGTTCGTCGTGCCGAGACACCACGTGATGATCGGGTGTGATAAGCTCTACGTTCACATACAACGGGTGCAAGCCAGTTTTGTGCGCGCAGAATACTCGGGTTAAACTTGACGAGCCTAGCATATGCAGATATGGCCTCGGAACACTGAGACCGAAAGGTCGAACGTGAATCATATAGTAGATATGATCAACATAGAGATGTTCACCATTGAAAACTACTCCATCTCACGTGATGATCGGACATGGTTTAGTTGATATGGATCACGTGATCATTTAGATGACTAGAGGGATGTATATATAAGTGGGAGTTCTTAAGTAATATTATTAATTGAACTTTAATTTATCATGAACTTAGTCTTGATAGTATTTGCAAATTATGTTGTAGATCAATAGCTCGCGATGTAGCTCCCCGTTTATTTTTTATATGTTCCTAGAGAAAAATAAGTTGAAAGATGATAGTAGAAATGATGCGGACTGGGTCCGTGATCAGAGGATTATCCTCATTGTTGCACAGAAAAATTATGTCCTTGCACCGCTAGGTGACAGACCTATTGCAGGAGCAGATGCAGACGTTATGAACGTTTGACAATCTCGGTATGATGACTACTTGATAGTTTAGTGCACCATGCTTTACGGCTTAGAACCGGGACTTAAAAAATGTTTTGAACACCATGGAGCATATGAGATGTTCCAAGAGCTGAAATTAGTATTTCAGACTCATGCCCGAGTCGAGAGGTATGAGACCTCTGACAAGTATTTTGCCTACAAGATGGAGGAGAATAGCTCAACTAGTGAGCATGTGCTCAAAATGTCTGAATACTACAATCGCTTGAATCAAGTGGGAGTTAATCTTCCAGATAAGATAGTGATTGACAGAGTTCTCTAATCACTATCACCAAGTTACTGGAACTTCATGATAAACTATAATATGCAAGGGATGACGAAAACGATTCCCCGAGCTCTTCGCGATGCTGAAACGGCGAAGGTAGAAATCAAGAAAAGCATAAAGTGTTGATGGTTGACAAGACCACTAGTTTCAAGTAAAAGGGCAAGGGAAAGAAAGGGAACTTCAAGAAGAATGGCAAGCAAGTTGCCACTCCCATGAAGAAGCCCAAAGCTAGACCCAAGCCTGAAACTGAGTGCTTCTACTGCAAAGGAAATGGTCACTAGAAGCGGAACTGCCCCAAATACTTGGCGGATAAGAAGGATGGCAAAGTGAACAAAAGTATATGTGATATACATGTTATTGATGTGTACTTTACTAGTGTTCATAGTAGCCCCTGGTTATTTGATACTGGTTCAGTTGCTATGATTAGTAACTTGAAACAGGAGTTACAAAATGATCAGAGACTAGTTGAGGGCGAGGTGACGATGTGTGTTGGAAGTGATTCCAAGGTTGATAAGATCACCATCGGACACTCCCTTTGCCTTCAGGATTAGTGTTGAACCTAAAATAAATGTTATTTGGTGTTTGCGTTGAGCATAATATGATTGGATCATGTTTATTGCAATATGGTTATTCATTTAAGTTAAAGAATAATTGTTATTCTGTTTACATGAATAAAACCTTCTGTGGTCATACACCCAAGGTGAATGGTTTATTGAATCTCAATCGTAGTGATACACATATTCATAATATTGATACCAAAAGATGCAAAGTTGATAATGATAGTGCAACATACTAGTGGCACTGTCGTTTAGGTCATATTGGTGTAAAGCGCATGAAGAAACTCCATGCTGATGGGCTTTTGGAATCACTTGATGCT
Organism: Aegilops tauschii subsp. strangulata; assembly: GCF_002575655.3. NCBI lineage: Eukaryota > Viridiplantae > Streptophyta > Magnoliopsida > Poales > Poaceae > Aegilops > Aegilops tauschii. The sequence continues at coordinate 103,909,870 of NC_053036.3, read as the reverse complement.
TGCGAACAACGAGTGTTGACGCTCGCGACGAGTATCATTATTTTTTGACCTTCACAGATGATTTGAGCAGATATGAGTATATCTACTTAATGAAACACAAGTCTGAAATGTTTCAAAAGTTCAAAGAACTTCAGAGTGAAGTGGAGAATCATCGTAACAAGAAAGTAAAGTTTCTACAATTTGATCGCAGAGGCGATTATTTGAGTTATGAGTTTGGTCTTTATTTGAAACAATGTGGAATAGTTTCGCAAGTCACGCCACCTAGAACACCACAGCGTAATGGTGTGTCCGAACGTCGTAACCGCACTTTATTAGATATGGTGCGATCTATGATGTCTCTTACCGATTTACCACTATTGTTTTGGGGTTATGCATTAGAGACAGCTACATTCACGTTAAATAGGGCACCATCTAAATCCGCTGAGACGACACCGTATGAACTATGGTTTGGCAAGAAACCTAGGCCGTCGTTTCTTAAAGTTTGGGGTTGCGATGCTTATGTGAAAAAGCTTCAACCTTATAAGCTCGAACCCAAATCGGAGAAATGTGTCTTCATAGGATACCCAAAGGATACTATTGGGTACACCTTCTATCACAGATCCGAAGGCAAGATATTCGTTGCTAAGAATGGATCCTTTCTAGAGAAGGAGTTTCTCTCGAAAGAAGTGAGTGGGAGGAAAGTAGAACTTGATGAGGTAATTGTACCTTCTCCCGAATTGGAAAGTAGTACATCACAGAAATCAGTTACAGTGATTCCTACACCAATCAGTGAGGAAGTTAATGATGATGATCATGAAACTTCAGATCAAGTTACTATAGAACCTCGTACGTCAACAAGAGTACGTTCCGCACCAGAGTGGTACGGAAATCCTGTTCTGGAAGTCATGTTACTTGACCATGATGAACCTACGAACTATGAGGAAGCGATGATGACCCCAGATTCCGCGAAATGGCTTGAGGCCATGAAATCTGAGATGGGATCCATGTATGAGAACAAAGTATGGACTTTGGTGGACTTGCCCGATGATCGGCGAGCCATAGAGAATAAATGGATCTTCAAGAGGAAGAAGAACGCTGATGGTAGTGTTACTGTCTACAAAGCTCGAATTGTTGCAAAAGGTTTTCGACAAGTTCAAGGTGTTGAATACGATGAGATCTTCTCACTCGTATCGATGCTTAAGTCTGTCCGAATCATGTTAGCAATTGCCGCATTTTACGAAATCTAGCAAATGGATGTCAAAACTGCATTCCTTAATGGATTTATTAAAGTAGAGTTGTATATGATGCAACCAGAAGGTTTTGTCAAATCCTAAAGATGCTAAAAAAGTGTGCAAGCTCCAACGATCCATCTATGGACTGGTGCAAGCATCTCAGAGTTGGAATATACGCTTTGATGACTTGATCAAAGAATATAGTTTTATACAGACTTTTGGAAAAGCCTGTATTTACAAGAAAGTGAGTGGGAGCACTACAGCCTTTCTGATAAGTATATGTGAATGACATATTGTTGATCGGAAATGATGTAGAATTTTCTGGAAAGCATAAAGGAGTGTTTGAAAGGAGTTTTTCAAAGAAAGACCTCAGTGAAGCTGCTTACATATTGAGCATCAAGATCTATAGAGATAGATCAAGACGCTTGATAAGAGTTTTCAATGAGTATATACCTTGACAAGATTTTGAAGTAGTTCAAAATGGAATAGTCAAAGAAGGAGTTCTTGCCTGTGTTGCAAGGTGTGAAGTTGAGTAAGACTCAAAACCCGACCACGGCAGAAAATAGAAAGAGAATGAAAGTCATTCCCTACGCCTCAGTCATAGGTTCTATGAAGTATGCTATGCTGTGTACCAGACCTATTGTGTACCTTGCCATGAGTTTGGCAAGGGGGTATGATAGTAATCCAGGAGTGGATCACTGGACAGCGGTCAAAGTTATCCTTAGTTACCTAAGAGGACTAAGGAAATATTTCTCGGTTATGGAGGTGATAAAGAGTTCGTCATAACAATTTACATCTATGCAAGCTTTTACATCAATCCAGATGATTCTAAATCTCATACTGAAAGTGGGAGCAATTAGCTAGAGTAGCTCCATGCAGAGCATTGTAGACATAGAAAATTTGCAAAGTACATACGGCTCTGAATGTGACAGAACCATTGGCTAAACTTCTCTCACAAGCAAAACATGATCACACCTTAAGTACTCTTTGGGTGTTAATCACATAGCGATGTGAACTAGATTATTGACGCTAGTAAACCCTTTGGCTGTTGGTCACATGACGATGTGAACTACTGGTGTTAAATCACATGACGATGTGAACTAGATTATTGACTCTAGTGCAAGTGGGAGACTGAAGAAAATATGCCCAAGAGGCAATAATAAAGTTGCTATTTATATTTCCTTATATCATGATAAATATCTATTATTCATGCTAGAATTGTATTAACCGGAAACTTAGTACATGTGTGAATACATAGACAAAACAGAGTGTCCCTATTATGCCTCTACTTGACTAGCTCATTCATCAAAGATGCTTAAGTTTCCTGACCATGGACGTGTGTTGTCATTTGATGAACGGGATCACATCATTAGGAGAATGATGTGATGGACAAGACCCATCCGTTAGCTTAGCATAATGATCGTTTAGTTTTATTGCTATTGCTTTCTTCATGACTTATACATGTTCCTCTGACTATGAGATTATGCAACTCCCGAATACTGGAGGAACACCTTGTGTGCTATCAAACGTCACAATGTAACTGGGTGATTATAAAGATGCTCTACAGGTGTCTCCGAAGGTGTTTGTTGAGTTGGCATAGATCGATATTAGGATTTGTCACTCTGTGTATCGGAGAGGTATCTCTGGGCCCTCTCGGTAATGCACATCACTATAAGCCTTGCAAGCAATGTGACTAATGAGTTAGTTGCGGGATGATGCATTACGGAACGAGTAAAGAGACTTGCTGGTAACGAGATTGAACTACGTATGATGATACCGATGATCGAATCTCGGGCAAGTAACATACCAATGACAAAAGGAATAACGTATGTTGTTATGCGGTTTGACCGATAAAGATCTCTGTAGAATATGTAGGAGCCAATATGAGCATCCAGGTTCCGCTATTGGTTATTGACCGGAGATGTGTCTCGGTCATGTCTACATAGTTCTCGAACCCATAGGGTCCGCACGCTTAACGTTCGATGACGATTTGTATTATGAGTTATGTGATTTGATGACCGAAGATTGTTCGGAGTCCCGGATGAGATCACGGACGTGACGAAGAGTCTCAAAATGGTCGAGAGGTAAAGTTCATATATTGGAAGGTTGCATTCGGACATCGGAGTGGTTCCGAGTGATTCGGGCATTTTTCCGGAGTACCGGGAGGTTACCGGAACCCCTCGGGGAAAGATTAGGCCTACATGGCCATAGGGAAGAGGGGAGGCAGCCCACAAGGGGAAGCCGCGCCCCCTCCCTATAGGGAGTCCAAATTAGACTAGGGAGGGGGCGCGCGCCCCCTTTCCTTCTCCTCCTCCTCTCCCTTCCCTCTTTCCCCCTCTCCGGAAAAGGAAAGGGAGTCCAACTAGGATTGGGAGTCCGAGTTGGACTCCCCTCTATGGCGCGCCCCCTAGGCCGGCCGGCTCCTCCTCCCCTCCTTTATATACGGGGGAAGGGGGCACCCCATAGACACACAAGTTCCTCTTAACCGTGTGTGGTGCCCCCCTCCACAGTTACACACCTCGGTCATATCGTCGTAGTGCTTAGGCGAAGCCCTGCGCCGGTAATTTCATCATCACTGTCGCCACGCTGTCGTGCTGACGGAACTCTCCATCGGCATCAACTGGATCAAGAGCTCGAGGGACGTCATCAAGCTGAACGTGTGCTGAACGCAGAGATGCCGTACGTTCGGTGCTTGGATCGGTTGGATCGCGAAGACGTTCGACTACATCAACCGCGTTACTAAACGCTTTCGCTTTCGGTCTACGAGGGTGCGTGGATACACTCTCCCCGCTCGTTGCTATGCATCTCCTAGATAGATCTTGCGTGATCGTAGGTAAAAAATTGAAATACTGCATTCCCCAACAATAACGGTTAGGGAAACTAGGAGCCCAATGATCAGGATCTCTGCACATGTGACAAACTCCTTTCTTCTTGTTAGTCTTCTTCTTGAAATTGGTGTGCTGCGAAGCCTTGTTCTTCCCATCAAACTTCCCTTTACCACCAAACTTACCCTTGTTCTTGAACTTGTGGGGCTGGAAGTTTTTCTTCTGTACCAAATTGGCACTAGAACCTCCCTGAATACCTCGAGCACGTATCACTACAAAAAAAGACACTTCCGTGATGATACGTGTTTGTCACAGTAGGTCACGTTTTCTGCCATGCATGTACATCCATGATGATTTTATGACAGAATCAAGATAGTCATACCTGTGCTGTCATAGAAGTGTTCCATGACATTACCAAAATTATCATCACGGAAGTGTCCACTTCCATGACGATAAATCGCGTGTCATAGAAGTGCTTTCGTCAAGGGTGACCGACATGTGGCATCGACCGTAACGGCTCGCCGTTAAGCTATCGGGTCCGGTTTTGGATCCGGTAACCCATTAACAGCCCGGACCAATGGGGATTTTCCATGTGTAAAATTCACATTGGCCAACGGAACCACGTGTCAGCTCCGCATTGGGACAGATGTCATCCACTCATTGGACAGGAGGCGCCTATGATGCGTCAACACGTGGCACGGCCCAATGGAGGCACATTCCGGTGAAAAGGTCGGCCCAGCTAAAGGCCCACCATGTTTTCAGACACTAGTGAGCTGGCCCGTTAACAGCCTGCCATGTTTTGGGTCAAATTGAGGCCCATAGCAGATCAGGCCCGTTCACAGCCTGCCGTGTTTCGGTCCAAATTACGACCCATATCGGATCAGGCCCGTTAATAGGCCACTGTACCTTTGGGCCCATTCTAAGACAGGTTGTATTTCAGCCTGTTAAATGTCTGTTTACCAGTTCGGCCTGATAATAGTTTCGGCCTGTTAGCGGCCCGTGGAGTATCTGGGACGTTGTCGGACCGGTTTAACTTTAGGCCATTTAACAGCCCACGCAGAAACTGGGCTATTTCTTGTCCGAAATAACTTTAGGCCTCTTAATGGCCCGTAGTTTCGTGGATAAATCTTAGCCCAACTGGCGTATCAGCCTGTTAATGGCCCGTGTAACAGTTGGGCCTAATTACAACCCGCGTTGAATCCGGCCTTCTTACAGCCCATCTGATAATGGCCCGTGACCCTTTTGGGCCTATGGCCCGTGTGGATACCGGCCTGCTTAAAGCCCATAATTTTATTGGGCCAAACAGGCCCGAGATATATTTTGGCCTATTAACTACTCATCCTATTTGGGCCCAACATGGGCCTTAGGCAGTTTCGGCCTGTATTGGCCCGTGAATTTTTCGGCTCAATGCTAGCCCAATCTAGGTTTTAGCCTGTTAAAAGCCCATGGTATTCTCTGGCCCAGCTGGCCAGAACTTTACTCAGCCTGTTAAAGGCGGGAAACTACTATAGGTTTAGACCTGCTAATGGCCCAAGATGATTATAGGCGCACGTTTTGGCCCATATGAGTAACGGGCCGGCCTGAAGACCGACAACACTGAGATCCACCGAACCTTCCGGCCTAAATTATAGCATACCGACCAAAGAATAAACCTAGACTATACAATAAAGAAATTACGGCATATTACATCCACTGGGAATTAAAGTTCGCTACTGGTGATAATAAAGCGCAACATGACCACGGATTACATACACTGGGCATCAAAGGTCGCCACCAGTGCATATAAATGCGCCGACAAAAGAATATACAAAACTGAGAGCACTTCAGAAGGCACTAGGCCTGGCAAGGTCAGGCCCCGCAAGCAGCCGAACAAGCTGATGAGACCTCAGTTGTGTCAATGATAGATGCTTCATCCCTAGCTGTATGGCACCATAGTGCGCAGGGCAGTCCCCTGACATCTTCATTATATCTTTGACTTCAAGTCAGAGCTAAGCTGAAGCAAGCCTTTCCGCTTTAAGTTGAGACTGAAGAAGTCAAACTGATTGAGGCAGCGACTGCACAGAGGTTGTCTCACACCTGCTGGTGAGTAGCTTCAACTCACTGTCTTCATCAAGACAGGACCTTGGGGTCATCTCGCTGTCCTCAAGATGGTTTGGCTCACTATCTTCCCTAAAGTTCTGCCTGGCATAAGAGATACGACTCTGAAAGAGAAACAAGGCGACACGTAACAGGTTTCACAATTATATAAGCAAATAAATGGATCTGTTCTGCATAAGGAACATGTTTTTACAACTACAATTTAAAACTGGTAGTTGTTACAAACATCCAATCAGATGTAAACAGCAAAGTAAATAGTAGTGGAGAAAATGATGCCTATCCAAATCTATACTAGAACAAAGTTTGAAAGCTTGAGAAGGATGACTTACATTACATGTTAACACGGGCTGGACAAAGCCCTTCTCCATGTTGATGGAAGGATAATTCAATAAATTCCCCAAAGAAAATTATTTATAAGCGTTGCCATTATTCTACATTTTGCAAAGAGTAAATATAGATCAAATAATATTGGAAGAAACAGAGGATAATGAAGCTCAGGTGCAGACTGATGATACATAATCAAATAGCAATTAATTAAGTACAGCGTTACAAGGCAAAAGGTACTGACAAGAGGAATGAAGACATCAACGTGTGAAGTGGCATTGGCTTTATTCAACATTTTGGTAAGAGTAAATGTAGATATGATAATTTGGAGAAAGTGGAGGGCAGGGCAGATAAGATGCAGAGTAATGCTAGACAATCAACTATCTCGTGATGCAAGTACAGTAATCCCACCACCGTCCGTTATTACTTGTCGCTCAAATGGATGTATCTAGCACTATTAAGTTCTAAATACATCCAATTGATCAACAATTAATTCGATACAGAGGGAGTACATGACAACAGGTACTTACATGAGCAATCCAAAACTTCATAACCATTGTGTTAATTCTACATTTATCTAAGAGTAAATATAGATCTTATAATTTCAAGCACAGGGAGGATAAAGAAGCGAACATTTACAGTGATGCTACATAATCAAACAGCAATGAGTGTAAGTATGCTGACAAAGGGAAAGAGGTACTGACAATAGCAATGCAGATCCTAGTATTGTCGTGAGATCCTATGATCCTTTGAGCAAGGAGATTCGTTTGAAATTAGTTTTCATACTAGAGAGAAGGTAAGGCAAATGCAGAAATTTAGGAGTTCAAATTTTGAATTGATATCATAGACAGTACCTGACGCTGGGCTCTCAGCAGTTCTAATAGGGGTTTGGCCACTGGAGTAGGGGTAAAGTGTGGTACAGTTGGGCCTGTGTTTTCTGTGGCTGCTGATCTATCTGATTTAACAGGTATCACTACCTTTTCCAAATACCTAGTTTGTACTCCGTGAGGATCTCCACTCACCCTCTGCCTTTTGGACATCTATTACGAAAGAACAACATTTGACTGGAAAAACATAGTATGACGACACATGGAATAGGTACAGCAAATGGATAGGTATGGCATATACTCATATATGATGCTTAAACTAAGCAGATGGTGTAACAAAGTAGAAGTAATGCAAGAGGTCAGATGCAAAATATGTGCGACCAATACAACCTTGCCAAGTTAGAGCAAGCACCTTGATGGGTGAATAAGATAGGCCATCCTCCACCATGCCAAGTTTGTTAGCCAGTGGATTGTTCCGCAATATTCCTCTCGTGCGCCCATTCTCATATTCATTTTGATAATGTTCAATACCTAACATGCATGAAAATATAAAAACAAGTGAGATTATCTTTGTAATGCAGAAGTAATTCTAATCCAATACTTCCTCCCTGTAAACCCCTTTGTGCTATCTCTGCAATTCTTCTAAGAGGTGCCATGCATGCTGTAATTTGGTGTGTGCATTAATATAATGTGGCCTACTACTCAAAATATGAGAGCTCCAGAAGTGATGATACTTCGCAGATGACAGCTTCAACATATAGTAAAGAAGAACAAGTCGACCTGACCTGACAGATTCAAAATATACTAAGGGAGAATAACTCGACCTGACTAGTCCACCGCAAGAGAAGAGGATCATCTTAAAGAAGAGCAGAAGAGCAAGCAGATTGAAGATATTACAAGTCTTTCTATACAATGTTGGTTGGCCACCCATGATGAACCAGAGCGCACAGAGAAATACTATTCCTTCCGGTCTCTCCATATGTGGCTCACATGCATTTCGAAACTAAAGTAGGAACATTTAGCTAACCAATTAAACATCTCTCAGTTTTACTAATATCAGCATAATATCAGATTTGAATTTGTACAACTAAGATTATTTAGCTTGATGGGTGGAGTAGTGCTATTACGACACGAACCACGTAGGTTGATCGTGGTCATCATAAAATGGGGAAACCGTAAGCATGATGAGTATAGTGTTGACCGTGGCAATGGGATGGCAGATCTGAAGCTGCAAACCGCGCAAAGGGTAGTTAGCAACCGATGTTTGCTTTGAAATAAAAACTAAGATTTGGTATGGAAAAGAAAGTATAGTCAACAAGTGACAAACAAATGCAATTCTGCTGTCTCTCTATATGTCGCGACATGCATTTGGAAACTCAAGTGGGACCTTTAGCTAACCAATTAAATGTGTCTGTTAACTAATATCAGTATCATATCACAACCATATTTGAACAACTAAGCTTTGGAATTTTGAGTGTTGTGTTGTTTAGCTTCAAGGGTGGAGTAATGCTAGTACGACAGAAAGCACCTACGCAGATCATAGTAGAGTAGATAAAAGGGGAAAACCCTAAGCATCAAGAGTAAAATCAGGAAAGTGGAACTAGCTGGACCAGTGGGTGGCGCACATGCTTTTCGAAATGAATATAGGAACATTAGGTGACCAATTAAACATTCTCTGTTTTAGTAATATGAGCATCATATCAGATTCGTATTTCAACACGTAAGCTTTGGAATTCTGAGTGGCATGTTGTTTCGCTTGATGGGTTGAGGTCTTGAGGAGCAGTGCTAGCACGACACGAAGCAGTGAAGCACCTACGATGATGGTAGTGAATATAAAGGGGGGGAACCATAAGCTTTACGAGTATAGTGACCGTGCCATGGCGGATCTGAAGGTGCAAACCGGACAAAGCTACTTTGCAACCAATGTTTGCTTTCAACTAGCCACTACTATTTGGTACGGACAAGAAAAGTACAGTAAACAATTTACGATATATTTTCCGGGTGAGATCAATAACTTAAGCACATATGGAAGAGTACCACCTCTCTTGCGACGCCGTGTAGGCCCCTGCTGATATGTTGAGGGTGCTGCGGGTGTGATGGCTGTCGTCGGCGGGGAAGAAGACTTTAGATGGCAGACGGCCGGGTCGGGGGATAAATCATGTTGCCGTGGACGAGGCGGTCGTACGAGCGGCAACGGCAAGGTGGACGACGGCGCCAATGAAGCGAGACGACGCGATGAAAGGATCCTGGTCCGGCGCCGTGGATGAGAGACGTCCATCTCTTGAAGTGGACGACGGGGTAGGGGTAGCGGCTCCAGCAAGGTGGAGGATGGGGTGGCGGATGGAGGAGGCTAGCCGCAGTGGGGAGGTTGTCGTGGCGCCGACGGTGTATGAGTGGGGAAATGGAGGGGGAGGGGGATCTCAAACTTTGGGACGCGCTTGTCTGAAATGTGGGAAAGTTACGAACTTATCCCCCGTTTAAAATTTCGGACATCACGTCGGTTGGGGATAGGACAGTAATCTCGCATCTCCCAAATATTTGCCGGTAACGATTTCGGGCGAGGAGAGGGTGTTTTGCCGCCCACGGTTGGCGCCCATGGTGTATGAACGGGGCTGACAGGTAGGGCGGTTGTGTCACGTCTGAGGGAAGTTACACATCTGCCCCTATTTAAAATATTAGCCTACATCGATTTTGGACGAGGAGAGTTTGTTTTGCCGCCCACCGTGGATGAATGGGGAAATGGAGGGAGAGACACATGTCTTTCGGACGAGCTTGAATCAAATGTGTTTTGCCGCCCACATTTGGCGCCCACCGTGTCTGAATGGGCTCAGAGGTCGTCGTGTCCCCTTCCTAGGCCTCGCCATCATCCACCGCCGTGGTGCTCTCGGCGTGGCGTGGTCAACGTGGTCAAGGAACGACTTCCATCGGAAGAGTACTGTATGTGGAGAGGCTGACAGTTGGGTCCATGGCCGCAGCAAGGAAGTGCCTCCTTATTATGCGCAAAATAATTATTCCTCCACATGACAGCAGGGACCCACCGAACGGGCCACCGTATTTCACGAAAAAACGTTTCCCCCCTGACTGCTGGGACCCACCAACTACATCTTCGCACACAATGAAGTGCCTGACAGTCGGGACCCACCTGGTCGAACCGTACGTAACGTTGTCATTCTGGTCGCGAACGTGTACGTACATACTGGTCGATCGGTCTATCTGCAGGCTGTAGCGATGAACCGTGGCCGTGCAAGGAAGGGCACGTGTCGTAGTAGAGGCGTGCACGTGTCGTAGTAGAGGCGCGCACGTAGCATGTACACGTACGTACAGTGGCCAGGGTGCAAGAAAGAAAATGAGGCCACGTACGTACATACGGGCGGGGTCTCGAACGCCTACTCGTGCATACGTACGGCCAGGGCTCGTGTACATGGTTGGGTTGGAACGGAGAAACTGCGTCGTCTTGTTCATGGGGAGGCAATGTAATGCGTCATGTTCATCGGGAGGCAACGGAACGCGTGTTGTTCATCGAGAGCCAGCCGGCTTGGATGGAACAGCCGATGGAAACAAGGCCTGGCATACCGCAGAACGGAGGAAACGGCCTTGTGTTCGACCGGCCAGTCGAAATGGGATCATGTTCATCGGGAGGGGTCTGGCGTACCACAAAACGGAGGAAACAGACTTTTATTGGACCTCCTACGATCGAAACGGGGATCTGTTGACCGAGAGGGGTGTGGCGTACCGCAAAACGGAGTAAACGGACTTGTGTTAGAGCGCTACGGTCGAAACGGGGGTCCTGTTCATCGGGAGGGGTGTGGCGTACCGCAAAACGGGACTCCACGGGATACTGTTCATCTCCACCGTCGACCTCCTCCAGCCTCGATGGGCTACTGTTCATCCACCGTCGACCTCCTCTAGCCTCCACCTATGACTGTTCATCCACGGGCTCCTGTTCATCCAGCCTCCACCGCTCCTCCACCGGCTACTGTTCAACCAGCCCTCTCCACGGGGTCCTGTTCAACCACCCCTCCACGGGCTACTATTCATCCACCCCTCCACCGGCTACTGTTCAACCACCCCTCCACGGGCTACTGTTCATCCACCCCTCCACCGGCTACTATTCAACCAGCCCTCCACGGGGTCGTCCTATTCATCCAGCCCTCCACGGGGTCCTGTTCATCACCTCGATCGATCGGGGTCCTATTCATCCAGCGGCAACGGCCCCTACTACCACGGGGTCATGTTCATCCAACCCCCCACTGGGAACTGTTCATCCAAACCCCCCCCCCCAACAACGCTCACTGTTCATCAAGGGAAGGAGGCAGCAGTGTTCGATCGGCTTCAGTTAGCAGCAGTAGCGAACGAAGGAATCGCTCGATCGGGTTCAGTTAACAGCCATCGATCGATCGCTCGGATTCAGTAACGCGTAGCCTGCAGTGCAATCACTCGGGTTCAGTAGGCGAATGCCTCTCTCGGGTTCAGTTAGAGCCCAACGCCTCGCACCCACGCGCGTACGTGTACGAGAGAAACGCGCATCGTTCGGCCCCCGACCACCCACCGTAACCGGGAACTCCCCGATATATTCCGCGCCCTCGCTTCTACAAAGGAAATATGCCCTAGAGGCAATAATAAAGTTGTTATTTATATTTCCTTATATCATGATAAATGCTTATTATTCATGCTAGAATTGTATTAACCGGAAACTTAGTACATGTGTGAATACATAGACAAACAGAGTGTCACTAGTATGCCTCTACTTGACTAGCTCGTTGAATCAAAGATGGTTAAGTTTCCTAGCCATAGACATCAGTTGTCATTTGATTAACGGGATCACATCATTAGAGAATGATGTGATTGACTTGACCCATTCCATTAGCTTAGCACTGGATCGTTTAGTATGTTGCTATTGCTTTCTTCATGACTTATACATGTTCCTATGACTATGAGATTATGCAACTCCCGAATACCGGAGGAACGCTTTGTGTGCTACCAAACATCACAACGTAACTGGGTGATTATAAAGGTGCTCTACAGGTGTCTCCGATGGTGTTTGTTGAGTTGGCATAGATTGAGATTAGGATTTGTCACTCCGATTGTCGGAGAGGTATCTCTAGGCCCTCTCGGTAATGCACATCACTATAAGCCTTGCAAGCAATGTGACTAATGAGTTAGTTGCGGGATGATGCATTACGGAATGAGTAAAGAGACTTGGCAGTAACGAGATTGAACTAGGTATTGAGATACCGATGATCGAATCTCAGGAAGTAACATACCGATGACAAAGGGAACAATGTATGTTGTTATGCGGTTTGACCGATAAACATCTTCGTAGAATATGTAGGAGCCAATATGAGCATCCAGGTTCCTCTATTGGTTATTGATCGGAGACGTGTCTCGGTCATGTCTACATAGTTCTCGAACCCGTATGGTCCGCACGCTTAACGTTCGGTGACGATCGGTATTATGAGTTTATGTGTTTTGATGTACCGAAGGTAGTTCGGAGTCCCGGATGAGATCATGGACATGACGAGGAGTCTCAAAATGGTTGAGACATAAAGATTGATATATTGGACAACTATATTCGGACACCGGAAGTGTTCCGGGGGTCACAGGATAATTATCGGAGTGCTGGGGGGTTATCGGAAACCCCGGGGGAACTAACGGGCCAACATGGGACTTTTGAGAGAGAGAGGAGGGGGCCTTAGGGCTGCCCCCCCCCCCCGGGAGTCCGAATTGGATAAGGAGGGGGACGGCGCCCCCTCTTTCCCTCCCTCTCTCCCTCTCCTTCCTTCCCCCTTCCCCTTCCTAGTTGGACTAGGAAAGGGGGAGTCCTACTCCTACTAGGAGAAGGACTCCACCCTCTCCTTGGCGCGCCCTAGGCCGGCCGGCCTCCCCCTTGCTCCTTTATATACGGGGGCAGGGGCACCCTAGAACACACAACAGACATTGTTCTTAGGCGTGTGCGGTGCCCCCCTCCACCATAATCCACCTCAGTCATATCGTTGCAGTGCTTAGGCGAAGCCCTGCGTCGGTAGCTTCATCATCACCGTCATCACGCCATCGTGCTGACGAAGCTCTCCCTCGACACTCTGCTGGATCGTGAGTTCGTGGGACATCATCGAGCCGAACGTGTGCAGATCGCGGAGGTGTCGTACTTTCGGTGGTAGGATCGGTCGATCGTGAAGACGTACGACTACATCAATTGCGTTGTCATAACGCTTCCACTTACGGTCTACGAGGGTACGTAGAAAACACTCTCCCCTCTCGTTGCTATGCATCACCATGATCTTGCGTGTGCGTAGGAAAATTTTTGAAATTACTACGTTCCCCTACAGTGGCATCTGAGCCAGGTTTATGCGTAGATGTTATATGCACGAGTAGAACACAAGTGAGTTGTGGGCGATAATAGTCATACTGCTTACCAGCATGTCATACTTTGATTCGGCGGTATTGTTGGATGAAGCGGCCCGGACAGACATTATGCGTCCGCTTACGCGAGACTGGTTCTACCGACGTGCTTCGCACACAGGTGGCTGGCGGGTGTCAGTTTCTCCAACTTCAGTTGAATCGAGTGTGGCTACGCCCGGTCCTTGTTGAAGGTTAAAACAGCACATACTTGACGAAAAATCATTGTGGTTTTGATGCATAGGTAAGAACAGTTCTTGCTCAGCCCGTAGCAGCCACGTAAAACTTCCAACAACAAAGTAGAGGACGTCTAACTTGTTTTTGCAGGGCATGTTGTGATGTGATATGGTCAAGACATGATGCTAAATTTTATTGTATGAGATGATCATGTTTTATAACGAAGTTATCGGCAACTGGCAGGAGCCATATGGTTGTCGCTTTATTGTATGAAATGCAATCGCCATGTAATTGCTTTACTTTATCACTAAGCGGTAGCGATAGTCGTAGAAGCAATAGTTGGCGAGACGACAACGATGCTATGATGGAGATCAAGGTGTCGCGCCGGTGACAATGGTGATCATGACGGTGCTTTGGAGATGGAGATCAAAGGCACAAGATGATGATGACCATATCATATCACTTATATTGATTGCATGTGATGTTTATCCTTTATGCATCTTATTTTGCTTAGTTCGGCGGTAGCATTATAAGATGATCTCTCACTAAATTTCAAGGCACAAGTGTTCTCCCTGAGTATGCACCATTGCGAAAGTTCGTCGTGCCGAGACACCACGTGATGATTGGGTGTGATAAGCTCTACGTTCACATACAACGGGTGCAAGCCAGTTTTGCACATGCAGAATACTCGGGTTAAACTTGACGAGCCTAGCATATGCAGATATGGCCTCGGAACACCGAGACCGAAAGGTCGAGCGTGAATCATATAGTAGATATGATCAACATAGTGATGTTCACTATTGAATACTACTCCATCTCACGTGATGATCGGACATGGTTTAGTTGATTTGGATCACGTGATCACTTAGATGATTAGAGGGATGTCTATCTAAGTGGGAGCTCTTAAGTAATTTGATTAATTGATCTTTAATTTATCATGAACTTAGTACCTGATAGTATTTTGCATGTCTATGTTGTTGTAGATAGATGGCCTGTGCTGTTGTTCCGTTGAATTTTAATGTGTTCCTAGAGAAAGCTAAGTTGAAAGATGATGGTAGCAACTACACGGACTGGGTCCGTAACTTGAGGATTATCCTCATTGCTGCACAGAAGAATTACGTCCTGGAAGCACCGCTAGGTGCCAAACCAGCTGCAGGAGCAACACCATATGTTATGAACGACTGGCAAAGCAAAGCTGATGACTACTCGATAGTTCAGTGTGCCATGCTTTATGGCTTAGAACCGGGACTTCAACGTCGTTTTGAACGTCATGGAGCATATGACATGTTCCAAGAGTTGAAGTTAATATTTCAAGCAAATGCCCGGATTGAGAGATATGAAGTCTCCAATAAGTTTTACAGCTGCAAGATGGAGGAGAATAGTTCTGTCAGTGAGCATATACTCAAAATATGTATAACAATCACTTGATTCAACTGGGAGTTAATCTTCCTGATGATAGTGTCATTGACAGAATTCTTCAATCACTGCCACCAAGCTACAAGAGCTTCGTGATGAACTATAACATGCAAGGGATGGATAAGACAATTCCCGAGCTCTTCGCAATGCTAAAGGCTGCAAAGGTAGAAATCAAGAAGGAGCATCAAGTGTTGATGGTCAACAAGACCACCAGTTTCAAGAAAAAGGGTAAAGGGAAGAAGGGGAACTTCAAGAAGAACGGCAAGCAAGTTGCTGCTCAAGTGAAGAAGCCCAAGTCTGGACCTAAGCCTGAGACTGAGTGCTTCTACTGCAAAGGGACTGGTCACTGGAAGCGGAACTGCCCCAAGTATTTGGCGGATAAGAAGGATGGCAAGGTGAACAAAGGTATATGTGATATACATGTTATTGATGTGTACCTTACTAATGCTTGCAATAGCACCTGGGTATTTGATATTGGTTCTGTTGCTAATATTTGCAACTCGAAACAGGGACTATGGATTAACCGAAGATTGGCTAAGGACGAGGTGACGATGCGCGTGGGAAATGGTTCCAAAGTCAATGTGATCACGGTCGACACGCTACCTCTACATCTACCTTCGGGATTAGTTTTAGACCTGAATAATTGTTATTTGGTGCCAGCGTTAAGCATGAACATTATATCTGGATCTTGTTTGATGCGAGACGGTTATTCATTTAAATCAGAGAATAATGGTTGTTCTATTTATATGAGTAATATCTTTTATGGTCATGCACCCTTGAAGAGTGGTCTATTCTTGTTGAATCTCGACACTAGTGACACACATATTCATAATATTGAAGCCAAAAGATGCAGAGTTGATAATGATAGTGCAACATATTTGTGGCACTGCCGTTTAGGTCATATTGGTGTAAAGCGCATGAAGAAACTCCATTCTGATGGACTTTTGGAATCACTTGATTATGAATCACTTGGTACTTGCGAACCATGCCTCATGGGAAAGATGACTAAAACTCCGTTCTCCGGAACAATGGAGCGAGCAACAGATTTTTTGGAAATCATACATACTAATGTATGTGGTCCAATGAATGTTGAGGCTCACGGCGGGTATCGTTATTTTCTCACCTTCACAGATGATTTGAGCATATATGGGTATATCTACTTGATGAAACATAAGTCTGAAACATTTGAAAAGTTGAAAGAAATTCAGAGTGAAGTGGAAAATCATCGTAACAAGAAAATAAAGTTTCTACGATCTGATCGTGGAGGAGAATATTTGATTTACGAGCTTGGTCTTCATTTGAAACAACGCGGAATAGTTTTGCAACTCACGCCACCCAGAACACCACAGCGTAATGGTGTGTCCGAATGTCGTAATCGTACTTTACTAGATATGGTGTGATCTATGATGTCTCTTACTGATTTACCGCTATCGTTTTGGGGTTATGCTTTAGAGACGGCTGCATTCACGTTAAATAGGGCACCGTCTAAATCCGTTGAGATGACACCTTATGAACTGTGGTTTGGCAAGAAACCAAAGTTGTCATTTCTTAAAGTTTGGGGTTGCGATGCTTATGTGAAAAAGCTTCAACCTGATAAGCTCAAACCCAAATCGGAGAAATGTGTCTGCATAGGATACCCAAAGGAGACTGTTGGGTACACCTTCTATCACAGATCCAAAGGCAAGACATTTGTTGCTAAGAATGGATCCTTTCTAGAGAAGGAGTTTCTCTCGAAAGAAGTGAGTGGGAGGAAAGTAGAACTTGATGAGGTAACTGTACCTGCTCCCTTATTGGAAAGTAGTTCATCACAGAAATTTGTTCCTGTGACTCCCACACCAATTAGTGAGGAAGCTAATGATGATGATCATATAACTTCAGATCAAGTTACTACCGAACCTCGTAGGTCAATCAGAGTAAGATCCACACCAGTACGGTAATCCTGTTCTGGAGGTCATGTTACTTGACCATGACGAACCTACGAACTATGAGGAAGCGATGATGAGCCCAGATTCCGTGAAATGGCTTGAGGCCATGAAATCTGAGATGGGATCCATGTATGAGAACAAAGTGTGGACTTTGGTTGACTTGCCCAATGATCGGCACGCCATCGAGAATAAATGGATCTTCAAGAAGAAGACTGACGTTGATGGTAATGTTACTGTCTATAAAGCTCGACTTGTTGTGAAAGGTTTTTGACAAGTTCAAGGAGTTGACTACGATGAGACCTTCTCACTCGTAGCGATGCTTAAGTCCGTCCAAATCATGTTAGCAATTGCTGCATTTTATGATTATGAAATTTGGCAAATGGATGTAAAGACTGCATTCCTGAATGGATTTCTGGAAGAAGAGTTGTATATGATGCAACCTGAAGGTTTTATCGATCCAAAGGATGCTAACAAAGTGTGCAAGCTCCAGCGATCCATTTATGGACTGGTGCAAGCATCTCGGAGTTGGAATAAACATTTTGATAGTGTGATCAAAGCATATGGTTTTATACAGACTTTTGGAGAAGCCTGTATTTACAAGAAAGTGAGTGGGAGCTCTGTAGCATTTCTAATATTATATGTGGATGACATATTGTTGAATGGAAATGATATAGAATTTCTGGATAGCATAAAAGGATACTTGAACAAGAGTTTTTCAATGAAAGACCTCGGTAAAGCTGCTTATATATTGGGCATCAAGATCTATAAAGATAGATCAAGACGCTTAATTGGACTTTCACAAAGCACATACCTTGATAAAGTTTTGAAGAAGTTCAAAATGGATCAAGCAAAGAAAGGGTTCTTGCCTGTGTTACAAGGTGTGAAATTGAGTCAGACTCAATGCCCGACCACTGCAGAAGATAGAGAGAAAATGAAAGGTGTTCCCTATGCTTCAGCCATAGGCTCTATCATGTATGCAATGCTGTGTACCAGACCGGATGTGTGCCTTGCTATTAGTTTAGCAGGGAGGTACCAAAGTAATCCAGGAGTGGATCACTGGACAGCGGTCAAGAACATCCTGAAATACCTGAAAAGGACTAAGGATATGTTTCTCGTTTATGGAGGTGACAAAGAGCTCGTCGTAAATGGTTACGTCGATGCAAGCTTTGACACTGATCCGGATGACTCTAAGTCACAAACCGGATACGTATTTATATTGAACGGTGGAGCTGTCAGTTGGTGCAGTTCTAAGCAAAGCGTCGTGGCTGGATCTACGTGTGAAGCAGAGTACATAGCTGCTTCGGAAGCAGCAAATGAAGGAGTTCATATCCGATCTAGGTGTCATACCTAGTGCATTGGGTCCAATGAAAATCTTTTGTGACAATATTGGTGCAATTGCCTTGGCAAAGGAATCCAGATTTCACAAGAAAACCAAGCACATCAAGAGACGCTTCAATTCCATCCGCGATTAATTCAAGGAAGGAGACATAGAGATTTGCAAGATACATACGGATCTGAATGTTGCAGACCCGTTGACTAAGCCTCTCTCACGAGCAAAACATGATCAGCACCAAGACTCCATGGGTGTTAGAATCATTACTGTGTAATCTAGATTATTAACTCTAGTGCAAGTGGGAGACTGAAGGAAATATGCCCTAGAGGCAGTAATAAAGTTGTTATTTATATTTCCTTATATCATGATAAATGTTTATTATTCATGCTGGAATTGTATTAACCGCAAACTTAGTACATGTGTGAATACATAGACAAACAGAGTGTCACTAGTATGCCTCTACTTGACTAGCTCATTGAATCAAAGATGGTTAAGTTTCCTAGCCATAGACATGAGTTGTCATTTGATTAACGGGAACACATCATTAGAGAATGATGTGATTGACTTGACCCATTCCGTTAGCTTAGCACTTGATCGTTTAGTATGTTACTATTGCTTTCTTCATGACTTATACATGTTCCTATGACTATGAGATTATGCAACTCCCGAATACCGGAGGAACACTTTGTGTGCTACCAAACATCACAACGTAACTGGGTGATTATAAAGGTGCTCTACAGGTGTCTCCGATGGTGTTTGTTGAGTTGGCATAGATCGAGATTAGGACTTGTCACTCCGATTGTCGGAGAGGTATCTCTGGGCCCTCTCGGTAATGCACATCACTATAAGCCTTGCAAGCAATGTGACTAATGAGTTAGTTGCAGGATGATGCATTACAGAACGAGTAAAGAGACTTTCCAGTAACGAGATTGAACTAGGTATTGAGATACCGACGATCGAATCTCGGGCAAGTAACATGCCGATGACAAAGGGAACAACGTATGTTGTTATGCGGTTTGACCGATAAAGATCTTCGTAGAATATGTGGGAGCCAATATGAACATCCAGGTTCCACTATTGGTTATTGACCGGAGACATGTCTCCGTCATGTCTACATAGTTCTCGAACCCGTAGGGTCCGCACGCTTAAACTTTCGGTGACGATCGGTATTATGAGTTTATGTGTTTTGATGTACCGAAGGTAGTTCGGAGTCCCGAATGAGATCATGGACATGACGAGGAGTCTCGAAATGGTAGAGACATGAAGATTGATATATTGGACGACTATATTCGGACACCGGAAGTGTTCCGGGGGTCACCGGATAATTATCGGAGTGCCGAGGGGTTATCGGAAACTCCGGGGGAATTAATGGGCCAACATGGGCCTTGTGAGAGAGAGAGGAGGGGGCCTTAGGGCTGCCCCCCTTGGGAGTCCGAATTGGACAAGAAGGGGGGCGGCGCCCCCTCTTTCCCTCCCTCTCTCCCTCTCCTTCCTTCCCCTTCCCCTTCCTAGTTGGACTAGGAAAGGGGGAGTCCTACTCCTACTAGGAGAAGGACTCCCCCCTCTCCTTGGCGCGCCCTAGGCCGGCCGGCCTCCGCCTTGCTCCTTTATATACGGGGGCAGGGGGCACCCTAGAACACACAACAGACATTGTTCTTAGCCGTGTGTGGTGCCCCCCTCCACCATAATCCACCTCGGTCATATCGTTGCAGTGCTTAGGCGAATCCCTGCGTCGGTAGCTTCATCATCACCGTCATCACGCCTTCGTGCTGACGAAGCTCTCCCTCGACACTCTGCTAGATCGTGAGTTCGTGGGACGTCACCGAGCCGAACGTGTGTAGATCGCGGAGGTGCCGTACTTTCCGTGCTAGGATCGGTCGATCGTGAAGACGTACGACTACATCAACTGCGTTGTCATAACGCTTCCGCTTACGGTCTACGAGGGTACGTAGACAACACTCTCCCCTCTCCTTGCTATGCATCACCATGATGTTGCGTGTGCGTAGGAAATTTTTTGAAATTACTACATTCCCCTACATCTACCACGGTTTTTTCCATCATGGACGGCCCAAAGAATGTCATGCAGCTGCGTCTTCGGCCCGCCAGGACGAAAAGCCCATTTTCTGTCATGATTTTTTGTCATAGAAGTAGGGCCCCACCACATCTATGATGATAGCGGGTTTTGTCACAATTATCGTCATAGAAGTGTCATAAGTATGACAGAAAAAAAATTCGTTCGGCCCAAAATGTCACGGATGTGTCTTTTTTTGTATTGTATGTCTTTTGCTCTCGCCTTTTCTTCCACATCAAGAGTACCAATGAGATCTGTAACAGAAAACTCCTGCCTCTTATGCTTCAGAGAGGTAGCAAAGTTCCTCCACGAGAGTGGAAGCTT
This sequence comes from Aegilops tauschii subsp. strangulata, assembly GCF_002575655.3. Classification (NCBI taxonomy): domain Eukaryota; kingdom Viridiplantae; phylum Streptophyta; class Magnoliopsida; order Poales; family Poaceae; genus Aegilops; species Aegilops tauschii. Next base: position 103,888,944 of record NC_053036.3, on the reverse strand, counting down.
AGTGATGATGCCACCGGCAACATACTTGTCCAGCAAAATACAATTGAAGTGCTCAATTTCTCTAGCAAATGATTGTATCTCGTGAGCTTGCTCAACCACGGAGTGCTCATCAGTCATCCTGTAGTCATAGTTGTTCCATGACATACAGCTCAGTGCCGGCATCCGAGACCCCAAACTTGGCCTCGAGTGCGTCCCACATATCTGTTCCATTATCAATTGACACATAAGCATCAACTATGTTCTCACCAAGAACATAATGATCTAAAATGTAGGTTACGTATAGTTTGTTTTCCTAAATACATCGTGAATAGGTCATCCAATAGCCCAAAAGACCCCTAGTTATCAAGAAAGAAAATTACAACTAAGATTGAAGAACCCCTTGAGCTTGATGTCTACATCTGTCACCCACCTCCGACGCCGCCACAACGGCCACCGAAGGGAAATGGGACTGAACACCTCTCTACCCAAGCTTGATGCGGTGGACAAGGCAGCACTCCAGACACGCCATCGAACTCCATATGTGAAACCCCTGTGTGACAACATTGAAAGAGAAAACCTGACTCGCAACCTTCAACCATAGGTTCAGTTGTCGTCGAAGTGGATCATCATCGACACCCGCTCCCGAACGAGCTCTCGCGCCTTGCACCAATGCCAGGGCGAATATCCTTGCATCGGCGGTGCCCGAGGACAGAAGTCCACCGCAAGGATGCCGCAGCCGTCACGCCATCCCGCTTGAACAGACTAGTTCACGTATCCATCACCGGCCATAGAGGAAGATGCCTCGTTGGAGAAGGATCAGAAACTTCTTTATCCTACATCGTCGTCGCTGAAGCCAAGACATCGAAATGGCCAAAAACTAAACTAATAGGGCCCTAAACTTAAGCTACACACGCTCACACACGTGAGACCTGGTGGCCCCTGTCATCACCGGTCATCAAGAGGTTGTCGGCGAAGGGGAGCCACCAGTGAACGACACCGGAAGGCTTGCCGCCCTTACAGCGGCTAGATCACGTTCCTTCGATTCTATGTACTACCGCCGCTTACATCATGGGAAGGGGTGTCATCTTATCTCTAGCGATGAATGATGAGGAGACACAGAGCATCAAGATCGTGTCACGACCAAAGCCAGGCACCTCCGTAGCAGGATCATAACTCAAGGGGATTCTGGGTCAATGCATCCCCCATCCATGCGCCTACGAGGAGTTAGCTAGTGGACAACAGAACATAGCCATGAGCCTTGGAATGTGTGTCATGTAGGACGCACCAACCAATGGCATACATTGCATCTCAGAGGCCCACTTCTTGAGGTCGTGCCAATCCCGACTCTGGTAACCCATTCTCACAAGTGAGACCAATGTCTCCTGTTGCCACAACCAACCCAAGAAGGGAGAAGCACCTCTTTAAGGAGGGGACGACATAGGCATGCAAATTTGGAACCTTTAGGGTACCCTCCGACCCTACTTAGTTCAACCAAATGGACTAAAATTTCAAACATAGTGTGAATTTCTGAAAAGTTGGTTTATTTAATTGAACTAAGGAGAGTCAGAGGGTACCCTAAAGGTTTCAAAGTTGCATCCATAGGACGACATAGTGGCATCTCTATCGCCTAGACCGTGAACCAAACATAGGTTTTCCTCCAATGCTTGAGGCGGAGAAGGCTCGGTCAAAACCATGGCAATGCCTCCAAAGAGGAGCGCAGACGTCGGCACTGTCAAGCATGGATTTGCCCCCGGCCATGACCATCAGCCCACAAGGACTGACAAAGCAAGGCTACAACAGAGGTGAGGGAGCATGTCTAGGATCGTCACCAATCTCATCTCCGACCAACAAACGTCGGCTCCACCGGCCGCGAGCATCCCACCACAGGCTCTGCCCTCGTCGCTACCCACCCCATGCAACCGCCCAACAGGCCAGATCCAGCACCAACGTAGGGGAGGGTTGAGATGATGCCACTAGCTCAAGAGAGAGAGTGCTTCCACAAATGGTAGGCACATAGCTTCACAAATGGTCTCATAATTCAAAGCGCACAAATCTATCTTCAACTCGTGCTTCCACAAATCTTTGCCTCAAGCTGTGTGCGCTGGGCAGTATAAAGTGCAGTTGGGTCTTCGGAGGGAGGCAGCCAAAGCCGGAACTCACCACGTGTGGATGTGGCAGCTGGCAGGTGTACATACATACATACAGCGCAAAATATACACAAACCACGCACACATTCGCAAAATATACTCAGACCCCGTAGACCAACAAATTTTTCCTTTGCAGCCGTCGCCATTCTGACTTAACTAGAGGTGCCACCGCCGCCGATCAACAAACACAAGCAGTGTCTGATCTGATCTGACCTGGTCCAATTTATGTACTGCGCTGCGGCCAGCCAGCCAGGCCGTCTCAATGGTGCCTGCCGTGCCGCGGCCGCGAGCTCCCCGCGGCCGCCGCGTGGTTATTACGGGAGCGCTCGTGCCGCGCGTGGGACACCAGCATGTCCGACTGCGCCAGCCTCCTGCTGAACTCGCTGCCCGCCGAACGCTGGCTATGGCTATCTCCCTGCAAGACAAAAACATTTGGCGATCAGAAAACCAAGTGCAAGGTGCTGGAGGCATGCCAGAACTTAGAAGGCAACGGCGCTCACTATTCTGACTCGATTTGAGCCTTCCAGCAGCTCGATCGTCTCATCCATCTCCATCATCTTCTGCTGGAGGTTGTCTTTCTCCATCTACAGCAGGAACACCAAAGTTCAGGGTTGGACAGAACACTAGTATGTTTCCGAAGTTCGATCTAAGTCGTCATCTGAACCTGTAGCATTTCGTTCTGGGCCTCGAGCATCTGCTCCCGCTGCTCCAGCTGTTCCACGAGCAGCTGGGTCTCCAGCAGGTCCGCCTTCCTTTGGTCCATGTCATCAAGCAAGCTTTAAGCACAGAAAAGTATCCGATATCAGGTCATTTGTGGCATGCACGGTTGCAACTGAAGATAAAAGCATGAACGGTTAAGAGTCGTCACCTGTCTCTTTCTTGAATGAGATGGCCGAATTGTTCTTTGAGGACGTCAAGTTCCTCGTCCTTGATTGACAATGCAGATGAAGATCGATAGATAGAAATTGTCAGCTTGCTATATGATGGGACAATGTAAACAGAAATTTGCTAGTGGGGTTGTGACCTACCTTTGCCTTCGATTGTTCGATTTGTTCCTGGGATGCTACTAACAGCTTGTGCACTTCTTCTTGGTCAAGCAAATTCTAAACATGGCAACAGCAAATCTCATGTAAGTGACCTGGTTGGTAGACAATGAGCCCTAATGCTGATTAGCTCCGTAGAGGTGCTGCCGCAACTTACAGCATAGTTTGTCATGTCTAATTTGACGCCAAGTAGCTCCCTTATAACATCATGTGTCATGCTATCCACGGCTGCCAGTCTTGACGTAAGCAAGCATATCTATGAACAGAAGAGAAAATATGAGCATCACCTTTGAGGCACTTCATTCTACACTGGATATTGGATTCATATTCTTTATAGTTAGAAAATTAGAAATGAACAGATAGAACACAGCTGTGTTTTCATTGTCTCCCAGTGAATGTGGGACACATTCTATGTAGTCCGTATTGAAATCTCTAAAAAAGACTTATATTTAGAAACGGAGGGAGTACATGCTTGTGTTTATGACAACAACCATGGTCTCAACAACTAGCCAGGAGATCTCTTAACCAGTAAGTGTATTTGACCATATTGTAATCTAAGGACATATGTGGTATTGGGACACAATATTCTCTAATTAGCAGAAGCTGTCATTTTCTAAAATAAATAGCAGAAGCTGTAATTTTGCTAAGTCCAAAAACCGCAACAACATACATGTTGACCATTTCCCGTTAATTGGCCCAAACTACAATGCAAAGACGAGCAAAAAGTATGACCTGTTTCTGTTTGTCACTAAGCAACGCTTCAAGTTCTTCAATTCGCTGGCGGCCTAAAGAGATTTCTTGATCCTTCTCAGAGTTCATTTGTTGAACAATGCTAGATATGCACCTAAAAGGTGAACCAGATCCTCTTGTTCGCCCTGAAGGCTTTTCCACTTTTGTATGGACAGCCTCAGAATTAGATTCATGTGAACCAAAGTTCTGTTTAGAAACCATGTGCTCCATTTCCTGATACTGCACGACAAGAATTATTAGCATATGTGTAGTGTTGGATACTTGTATAACCATGTTGGCAAATATATAACAGCTGAAGGTCTTCTACCTTCTCCTGAAACAGCAATGATTGTGCTTCTGAATGCAGGACCAGCTCAGCTATATGCTCTTTGCACTGCCTTATCTATGTACATGAAAAGGACATACTAGTATAAGGTTATTCTAGTAAATGAAACTAAATTAAGATTATTTGGAAACACAAAACTCCGTGAATCGTGTATGATCGCTCCTGCATATACCTCCTCATCTTTACGTTTTGCTTCCATTACGAGTCCTTCAATCTTCCTTCTAGTATCTTGATGTGCAATAATCTCAGCTTGCAATCTCCTATCATAAAAATGCATTTGACTAAATGATTATACAATTACATCTGGTTATGTCTTTTAAGAAAAATCAGATGAATAAATTCTCACTTTTTTAGTTGGCATCTCCCTGGACACAATTCCACGTTCTCATCACATTTTGAGGCATTTTCTACAGTAAGCATCTCTTCAATTGCTTGAAATTCAGCTTCGGATTGTTTGTGCGCTTGGTAGCTCCTTACTTCCTCTTTAAGGTTGCATACCTTCAGTAAAATCCGATATGTGATGAAACTCACCATTCGCATTAAAGCCTAATTATTCACCACTTTGCTTTGCACCAACCATTAGAAGATTACACCCTAATGGCTCAATGTATATCATTGCAAATGAAAATTTTGGGCTGTATAATATTACTTAGCCATCTATCTTCTGAAAATTACTGACGTTCCATAATCTTCGGAGCAACCATGTGTAAAATATTACATTTCTTATGCAAAATCTCAAAGAAAAATCTATCAAAACAGTGAGCACCACAAATCAGAGAAATGAGCAGCTTACCTCTTCCTCAAGAACAGTTATTGTAGATTCAAGTTCTCCAACAGAATGTTCAAGAATTGTAACCTCCACATCTTTCTCTTCTGCGTAGATTTTACTTATCTCTGCAGCCTACAAAAGCAGGGCAAGTGAAACTTCATACAAATTGGATGGAAAGCAAAGGGCGCTAGTAACACAACACTTACTTGCCGAGCTTCAATAGCAGCAGCTTCATTCTCCTCAGCTAAAGCCATTGACATCTCAAGCTTGTCATTTAACTTGAGTATCTCTGCTTTGAGCTTTCCATTTTCATTACATAACATTTTGATATTATTACTTAGTTCTTCAATATCTGACCTAAGACGTCCCTCTTCAGAAGAATTAAGCAATATAATTTCACTCTCCAATCCCTCTATGACCTTAGCTTTGTCTTCCAACAGAGCTTCTATTTCACCAGTCTTCACAGTTTCCTCTTCCAGCATCACTCTCAGATCATTGTTCTCCTTCGATAGCGCAGATGATGAAACTTGATATTGCTCTAACTCTGATCTTAAAATAATGAGTGCAGCACCATTTTCAGCCAGTTCTTCTACTAGTGTCTTCTGTTTTGCCAACATGTCTTCTGTCTCAGAATTTTTAATCTCAAGTTCTCTTTGAACCTTTCTAAGGGCATTCGACACTTCGTCAGCTTTATCTTTCATGTCCTTCGCATATGAGGTAGACTCTTGCAATAATTTCAAGTCAAAAGACAATCCTTCAGCGATATCACTTTTCCGGTCAAAGTCTCTTCTTAGTGATGCGTACTCTGTACTGTGACCAGCCTGAGAATCACCATTCCGTAAGCATATTTTCTGACGTGTCAAAGCTTTCTTCTCGATACTACTAATGTCATTAAGGAGTCTGCTAAGCAAAGGTGCATTCTGAGAACCTTCTTGATCAGATAGTAACAGATAACCAAAAAAATCTATGGCAAAAATCAAATTATGTTGCACCTTATTCAGAACAGTAACAAACTGCTTCTCATTTTCTGTTCCATCCCCCATAATGTCTTCTTTATTGATAAATTTAGACAGTGGAATCATTAACTGCGCCAAATGATGCTTGAGACACTGAACATCATTCAAAAGAGCAGTATTGTCTTCCTCTCCTGAGTGATCTTGTATCCTTTCCTTGCATTGTTGTGGAACAGCTGAGTGTATTTGTTCGCTATCCAATTTTGCAAGTGCAGCAAGAGGGTTTGCATAACTTTGTTCATCGCAAGCAACACCTGGATATGTCTCAGCATTCTTAATGCAGGACACTTTGTTGACGAAAATATCCCACTTTTGAGCAATATTGAAAATTATGTTCTTAATAACAGCGATATCGTATGCACTGTCTGCATCAAGAACTTCCAGTTCAGCAGCACTGCCTATTGGAACTACATGCATGGATGATGTGTCCTTTCCTTCATCCACCATATCTGTTATAGATATAACATGCTTACTAGAGTTGTCAGGAATTGCTTGAGTTTCATGAAGAAACATAGTATTGCTGCCACCCAGATCAAATGAATCAACTTGTTGATACATGCATGTATAAGCATTCACATTAAGGTGATGGAGCTGCTGAACTGAAGAACTGCCTTTTTCTTCTAGAAGTGATTCAATGTTTACCAGATAAGATCTTGAATCACTTATCCACCTCTTTAAGTCCTGCCCAATATTAATAATTTCCGAGCAAAGTTCAAAGAGTTCCATTGTAGCAATCCTTTGCAAATGGTGAAAAGATCCCTTCATTAGAGTAGCAATGTTTGTCATCTCGTTGGTACATTCATTCATCTGCTGATTTAATTTGCTGTAACTCTGTGTTGTACAAAAACTTGACGCTTCAACCTCCTGCAACTCATTAACCAGAGAACTTTTCTCCGCCAATAAAGATTCCACTGCTTGGCTGCAATTATCTCTGTCAAGCTTTAACTCCTCATTGGCCTTCAACAAAGCCGAGAGCATAAGGTTGGCCTCTTTCATGGTTTCTTGAGCATCCTCAAAATTTGAAAATAAGGCCAAAACCTTATTTGACTTATCCTCGACGAGACATAACACATCGTCGAGCTTTGACTACAAGGTATTGGAAAAAAATCATATTATCAGTCATATTGTTTATAACCCAGAAGAAAGTTAACAAGAAAAGCATGGAGAATGCCATGACATATCCATGGTATGCATATAAAATTTCTTGTATCTGAACTGATTCCAGAGGTTATGTTCCATGTAATATTCATTTTGTATCTTGATAGCTGATAAGGATGATAATCAACTTCTACTGATTTAGAAATGTCTGAACAAATTGCACAGATTTCTATGTGTGGCATTTGATCTCATGGGATGATCACAAAACCAAATGTGAGATATGATGAGTGTATCTGGTTAGAATAATTAAACTTTGATACAACACATGTCCATGAAGCACAATCATTACCCTGTACATGATTGTAAGATAATTTCCTGAATTTTTTTATTCAAATATATTTCAGTGTAGATCTAGAATTCTACTCCCTCCGTCCCATAATGTAAGACATTTTTTGGCACTAGTGTAGTGTCAAAAAATGTCGAGTATATTTTTAAGAAACAAAGTTTGTGACTTAGTAGGTAAATAAAGGAAAACATCAGTAGCGGCGCAGAAGCTCCCTGCTAAACATCACTTTTGCTATTCGCAAGTCAAAATATGCAAAATAGAGTAATTGACTGTCCAGGTAATGTGTACTTCGCAAATAGTTACAGTAACCCTGATTGTATCCCCATTGAGGTGTGGAAAGGTCTCGGGGACATAGCGATAGTATGGCTAACCAAGCTTTTCAACCTCATTTTTCGGGCAAACAAGATGCCAGAAGAATGGAGACGGAGTATATTAGTACCAATCTTCAAGAACAAGAGGGATGTTCAGAGTTGTACTAATTACCGTGGAATTAAGCTGATGAGCCATACAATGAAGCTATGGGAGAGAGTCATTGAGAACCGCTTAAGAAGAATGACAAGCGTGACCAAATATCAGTTTGGTTTCATGCCTGGGAGGTCGACCATGGAAGCCATTTTCTTGGTACGACAACTTATGGAGAGATATAGGGAGCAAAAGAAGGACTTGCATATGGTGTTCATTGACTTGGAGAAGGCCTATGATAAGATACCGCGGAATGTCATGTGGTGGGCCTTGGAGAAACACAAAGTCCCAGCAAAGTACATTACCCTCATCAAGGACATGTACGATAATGTTGTGACAAGTGTTCGAACAAGTGATGTCGACACCGATGACTTCCCGATTAAGATAGGACTACATCAGGGGTCAGCTTTGAGCCCTTATCTTTTTGCATTGGTGATGGATGAGGTCACAAGGGATATACAAGGAGATATCCCATGGTGTATGCTCTTTGCAGATGATGTGGTGCTAGTTGACGATAGTCGGACGAGGGTAAATAGGAAGTTAGAGTTATGGAGACAAACCTTGGAATCGAAAGGGTTTAGGCTTAGTAGAACTAAAACCGAGTACATGATGTGCGGTTTCAGTACTACTAGGTGTGAGGAGGAGGAGGTTAGCCTTGATGGCCGGGTGGTACCTCGGAAGGACACCTTTCGGTATTTGGGGTCAATGTTGCAGGAGGATGGGGGTATTGATGAAGATGTGAACCATCGAATCAAAGCCGGATGGATGAAGTGGCGCCAAGCTTCTGGCATTCTCTGTGACAAGAGAGTGCCACAAAAGCTAAAAGGCAAGTTCTACAGGACGGCGGTTCGACCCGCAATGTTGTATGGCGCGGAGTGTTGGCCGACTAAAAGGCGACATGTTCAACAGTTAGGTGTGGCGGAGATGCGTATGTTGAGATGGATGTGTGGCCACACGAGGAAGGATCAAGTCCGGAATGATGATATACGAGATAGAGTTGGGGTAGCACCAATTGAGGAGAAGCTTGTCCAACATCGTCTGAGATGGTTTGGGCATATTCAGCGCAGGCCTCCAGAAGCTCCAGTGCATAGCGGACGGCTAAAGCGTGCGGAGAATGTCAAGAGAGGGCGGGGTAGACCGAATTTGACATGGGAGGAGTCCGTTAAGAGAGACCTGAAGGATTGGGGTATCACCAAAGAGCTAGCTATGGACAGGGGTGCGTGGAAGCTTGCTATCCATGTGCCAGAGCCATGAGTTGGTTGCGAGATCTTATGGGTTTCACCTCTAGCCTACCCCAACTTGTTTGGGACTAAAGGCTTTGTTGTTGTTGTTGTTAAAGGCGGTCATGAGAACAGGTAAGTTTGACAATGGACTCAGTAAGTTTTATGATGAGCAACTAACATTGAAATTTTAAGGTACAGTCTTGCTTATTTGAAGTCAAATGATATACTGGTCCTTCATATTCTTGACGGAAAAAGTACAGGTAATGTGTACTCCCTCCGTTCCAAAATAGATGACCCAACTTTGTACTAACTTTGTACAAAGTTGAGTCATCTATTTTGGAACAGAGGGAGTACTTCGCAAATAGTTACAGTAAAGGCGGTCATGAGAACAGGTAAGTTCGACAATGGACTCAGTAAGTTTTATGATGAGCAACTAACATTGAAATTTTAAAGTACAGTCTTGCTTATTTGGAATCAAATGATACTGGTCCTTCATATTCTTGACAGAAAAAGTACAGTCTTGCCTACTTGATTTCACTAATGAGGAAAATCCTGGTGAGTTATCTCCTGTTTTAGCTACAATATGAAGCTGTCTACGTAAATAGTATCATGGACTATCTTCACTTCATATCAGGTGCATTCATCCGTACAGTGTATGTAACTACAGTAAAGACTGCATACCTGGTAGTCTGGATTAGCTTTATTGGCTGCTGATCCATCTTCACTACGAGTCCGCTGTGCACTCATGTCATTCAAGCTGTCGAGGAATAGAGGTTCATCACGAGAATGCTCTACTGCTTCTGACAAGTCGCAATTTTTCCATTCCACATTGCAATCCTTTTGGTTTACTGGTCTTTGTGCTTCCTGAGAACTTTCATCATTATATAACTGCTGAGCTTCAGTGATAGCAAGTGTTGCACCTCTTAAGATGTGCAACTTTTCTTTCACTTCCCTGCCCATTCGCTGTGCATCTTGTAGCTCAATTTGAAGCCTGAAGATTATTTTCTCCTTTTCAATGCTAACTTTCATAGCCTTCTCCACATGTTCACTGACAGAATTATTGCTGTAAGGAAATGAACTAATCATATTATCAATATTCTGATATGCATCGTCTAGTGATCTGCAGCCATCTGTCAAGAAGCTTGTTAGATCAACTATTGCAACCTCCCATTCCTCAGATAAAGAGGCAATTTCTACATCTTTGGCCACAATGATCTCTGCAAGCCTGGTACTTTCTTCAGCCATAATAACTAGCTTCTCTTTGAGCTCTTGATTTATGCTTTTAATGTGTGCCAACTCGGCCTGTAACGTCTGTTTGCTTGAGCCCACTATTTCAGTCTCTTGATGACACAATAAAGTCTCACCATGCAAACATATATCCATATTTGGTACGTTTTCATGTATTTGATCCATCTCATCCTGCTGTAATTGCAATGTTTCTTCATTTTCTACGTGTCCACTAAGAACAGTGTCTTTGTCAAGTACATTGTGTGAAGATCCAAGAGCCAAGCTGTAGCACTGAGACACTTCATCACTACACTCTGGCACTTTTGTAGAATCATTCAAATCACATCTTTCTGAATCGAAGTGATTCAAATGAGAACAGGATTCCTGGTGTCCACTAGCAATTTCTGAAGGAAGATTGAGTTGAACTGATTCCGTAATATTAGTTGACATTCCAGCACCATTGGGCGTTAAACATGAAAAGTTCCATCCCACTGGATCCTGATATAAAGTTCAAACAAGAAAATAGTTAAAGTGAATATCTAGTTACTGGGTATAAATCAAAAGTGTGCAAAAAATCTCACGGGTTGCATCTGACTAATCTCTGGAATCCCACAATTCTTCTCTGCCGTCGGAACAACCTGAATGGTGATGTGCATCCAAACATTGTATGTAATTCTGGACACAACAAATAGCATAAAGAATTGCTGGTGGCTACAAAAATTGCATACGTACTTGGTGCGTGCTAGACATCTGGTATTGTTTCAGTTCACAGCGCAGCTTATTTACTTCACTGCAAACAGCATGAATAATCATAACCATCAATTACCAAGATACCCAAAGCAAGCAGACATAACGTGAGTACAATAAGTATCAAAAGCCAATCCTGATAATTATGAAGTATACATACATGAAGGAAAAAACAATCAGACCCAGACCCAGGGTAATTAATGAAACTGCCAATTGAGTACATCGGGATTTCATTACAGATGGATGCGAGGACAAGTTTCACATAAAGTTACTTTAATGAAATTTACTACTGTGCACTTTCTATATTTCACAGAAATGTGAGAATGTGAAAATATGCAGCTCCATTCACTTTCTCACCATGGAAGAGTTAAATCATTTTTGTCTTCTAGAACTCAAATGTCTTAGTCAAGAGTACCATATAATGCATGCCTAGCACATCATTGTTATTGTAAATGTAAATATGCATTGAGATGATAAGATTTAGTTGAAAACTTACCGTGCAAGCAAAACATTATTTTCTAAGCATGCATCCAGCTCCTTCCTGCAATTGTCTAGATCCTTGACAATCTCGTCACCCTAAATGCATTGCATCGCACATCAACCACTTGCAAAAATTCAGGTTATTCTTCAGTATTACATTTGGGACATGTGGTTAATCAAGTTTAGCTTCCCTTATATTAGTTAAGATGTGACAATATTGTTTACTGTTAATTTAGTCTAAGGTTTTGACCGTCTTCTGAAACAGAAGAAAAATAACCATAGCCATGTGGTAAGTACTTTCGGAAGTAAAATTATATCCAAGTGAGAACACACCTGTGCTTCTAAATTCCTAGGAGGTGCTGCATACTTCTGCTCAAGAATATGAAGGAACTACACATATAACAAAGTTAAGAGTGTGTCACTGGAGAAAATGAGATCGAGCAAAAGGGAGTTCAGGGAGAACAAGCATACATGATTACGCAAAAGAGATATCTCCGTTAATAACATCTCTCTTTCCCCTTGCTTGTGGAAGTTCTCAAGCCTGTATATGAGTACATCAGAATAAGCTATCACCAATTTATTCATGTAAGCAAAATATATGAAGTGTGCAAATTTGTCAGGGCTCAATGTAAATTGAAACATTACGTTCTAACTTGCTCGATTAATCTCTTGTTTTCAAAAGCAAACTGAGTCAGTTGAGGATTTTCGTCGAATTGTTTTTGCAGTAGCTGAATCTCTTGGGACATTGCAGCATTTTCTTCAACCATATAGCCATCCGATGGCACTAGATCATCAGCTAACATATGCAATCTTTTTAATTTTTCGTCACGGAGTTTCAGCATCATTCTCAAGCGTTGGGAATCAGATTCCTTCAGGTCAACCTGCCAAAACAGAAAGCTGGTGCCGCTCAGTATTTTAAAACACAAATAGTTGCTACAATAAGAAATTATTAGGTTCTGTGTTTTGAAGGATATAAAATATCCTAGAACAATCTGCAATAGAATTACCAGACGATTCAAATGCTTTATTTCAGCCTCCAGCTTCCTGATATCCAACTCAGCTAGTTTCTCTCTCCTAAGGCTCCCAACAAGAACATCTTCCAGATGGCTAACCTGATATTAGATATATATGTATTAATAATTGGCTGCAACTTGCAAATAATTTATAGTGCACCATTATTTATTTTCCAATGAAGTAAATCATGCTATATGACCTTTTGCTTTAGAAGACTCAGGTCACAGCTTGATTGATGATCTTCAGCTAAAGTATTGTATTCTCTATCAGAGCCTGAATTTAGCAGGAGAAAGCTAGGCGGTCCAGGGGCATTTTGCTGCTTCCTCAAGCATGTCAACTGATCCTGGTAAACATAATTAAATAACTTAACTAGAAAGCACTTCTATAATCAAGAAGAGAGTTGCCATGATAAAGCTTACCTTTAGTTCTTCTATCTGCCTTTGTAAAGCCATAACATCTCCTGAAGCATCTTCATTTACTTTTGCCTAGCACAACAGAAGAAACCCCAAATGAGTCGACAAGATAAACTTTCTATATAAAAATTTCAACATGCTTAGAATTACATTGTTTTGAATCAACTTCGCGCGCTGAGCAAACTTCAAGGTACTCAGTGTCTCATTGGAGGAACTGCAATAGTGTAATTCATTTATATGTTAAGCATACTGTTAAGATCTAGAAAACAAACTGAATACAAGAATAAAGGTGCACAATATCGGTACCAAATAGACGGGCTGATGTTGGCAACTATTGTTGTTTTAGAGTTTCCTCCAAGGGAATCCTAGAGAAGATGATACAATGAGCCAGAGAAGACAATAGACATAAACAGATAGAAGACTCAAACTCATTGTGAATTTGAACCTGGAGGAGAAATGTAAGCCTTGAGTCTCTATAAGGCACATGGCGGCTTTTTCCATTTGCAACATCCACAAGAGTCATGATAACAAGCCTGAAATGGTATAGCTGGATTATCACTATGAACAGTACTTCTTCAAAGAAATTGTCAATTTAATACCCAAATACATTCTATGCTAATATAACAAAGAACCTTGTAATGAATGCTAGAAGACGTTATGAACTTCCACAAATGTTTCATTTAAAAAAAGGGATGCCACCACCAAACTATAACATTTTCACAACTGAATACACAATGTGTAACACAAATGTGGTTATTTTCATATGTTGCAAGACAAAATATGAATATGAACTGTGTCAAAATTCATGAATCTTGTCTGAGAGCAATAGGTACCCAAGAGTTGACAAGGATCTGTTAATGTTCGCAGCTTCTTTCAAGCGGTCTCCTTCAGCGCCCGAGCTTTTCTGCCTAGTTTGAATTCAGTTAGTATTTGTGAAGGCAAGAAAAGGTTGTCAACTTGTCACCTTTATTCTGGAACTCACCTCTCAGAACCAGCAAGATCAACCAAATTCAAACGCCCAAAGCGGAGGTGTGTCATTGAATCCCTTTCCCAGTGACTCTCAATGACACAAGTGAAGACGCTATGTGAACGGCTGCTCTCACTGTTCATATTTGTAGCTGCCATTTTCCTATTTGCAACCCCCTAAAAGAAATTTTCAAAAAAATAAATAAAATCATTAATGTAAGTTAGCACATGCTCATTTTAGAACCTCAGATCCAATGCAACATGGAATGAAGAGACGGTATTCTTTCACCTGTAATAATAACAACATAACATCTTTAACAGATGACACATAACACTCCATTAGGTTCTCAACATATACACCTTTCTTTATATCTTCACGGATCTACACAAGACAGAACAAATGTGAGACATCACATTCCATTCATGCATTATCAATTCTCAAGTACTACCTCTGTAAACTATATAAGATCTTAGATCACTACTTTACAGTGGGAGTACTAAGCATGCTACCTGAAGATTAGTTGATGATGGTTCAAGTAGATCAGTTATCTGCTCATTGTATATCTCCAGAAAAGAGCATTTGCAGATGTACTTCAATTTGTCCTCTCTTCGCCTTTCCTCTTCCTTCACATAATATATGATTTAGGTCTGTCTATTGGCAAGCATTCACCAAAGTACTAGCCTGGCATAAAAACACCTCACCTCCTTTATCCGAGCGAATAGATACTCGAAAATACGAGGCGTCAAACCAGAATCATTGCTAAGTTCATTGCCATCCTTACTAAGCTCTCCCATCATTGTGTAAGTTTTGCCACTCCCTGTCTGTAAAAACCATATGTAGCACTATATGTCAGATGAATTCTTCTGCAGGATCAAAAATATGCATATTAGTGTTACCTGGCCATAGGCAAACAAACAGCCGTTGTATCCAGACATGCAGTTCTCCACCATTGGTAGACCAACTACCCTAAACAGCTTTTCCTGAAATCGTTGTAGAGAATATTTCTTAGGCTAAAGGATGACTTACTTGGAAAGAAATCTAAGTTAGTTGCAGTACACAAGACATGCCTGTGATATTGTTTCACATGCGACATGATCAAACGTGAACATTGTTTCAGGGTGTCCTGTCCAGCTCAATGTCTTTGAGCTATCCTGTATCAAACATCTTTTTTGACCATACGCAGTGCTCTCGGCGGCACTGATTGGCCTTAATCGTACCAAAACCTGTAAATCACACCAACATTTAGATTTCTCAAAGAAAGGCACCAACATTTAGCCCTATTAGCTTCAGAACCACGGCACCGTATGCATACTAAAAAAAATCAGCCATGGTATTAACAATGAAATCACAATTGGTACTGTAAACATGATGGTGGATAACATTACGCGATTTGGTCATTTCCACGACACGCAATAGGCAATACTTAGGTAATCATATAGTCCATTTTATTTGTGATGTTTGCTAGTTTAATTGGACACGGGATGGTCATGTACGTTGTATCATTGGCTCGCTGCAGCATTTCACTTTGTGCAACCCTTTATTTAAAGAAACACCAACCTGCACATTGCGATCCATCCAGAAGGCGGGGTCCTCGTCGAGCTCAAAATGCGGCACCTCCACGGGCACTTCCGCGGCCGCCAGATCCCTCAGATCAAACACCCTCTTCGCGGCCCCGCCAATCGAGGAGCTCCGATCCCTGACCCCAGACGCCGCCGCGCAGGCCCTGGGGGTGCCCGCCAGCGACTTGGGCGTCCCCGGCGCGGACCGCGGGTTCCTGCCCGGGTCGGCGATGGCCGCGAGGGGCGACCGCGGGGGCAGCGAGAAGGGCGGGGCGGCCGCGGAGGGGGAGGACGAGGAGGGCGCGGCCGCGAGGTCGTCGTTCTCGTTGGGCTCCGACGCGGCGCGGCGGGAGGCGCGGGTCGTGGATGCGCGTCGGCCGCCGCCGCCGCCGCCGGGGGCGGACATGGCGGAGGGTGGGGGTGGAGCGGGAGGTGGAGTGAGGTGGCGTGGAGCTCAGCTCGGGTGGAGGGGAGTGAGGGGGGAGCGGGGTGGTAGCGGAGACTAGTAATGGCCAACGGGGTCTTGCTGCTGTGCTGGGGGGTTCTCCGCTCGATTTCAAATTTCGAACTGGGGTTGCGTTGCGAGGAGGCAGGGGTGGATGGATCTGAGTCTGACTGAGCAACTGATGAGTCATCATTTTGACTGGCCTTTCGGCCGCTCATGTCGTTAAGAACTGATATAGAGTACTTTAAGTGATCTGAATGCTCTTATATTTTTTTTACAGAGGAATTAGTAAATAATTAAAGTTATTTTTTGTGTACTTTTTATTAAGACTGCATTTTCATCTAAAATAATATTTTAGGACAAAAGATTATAACTTTCAAGTTACAACCGCCGTCACCACCTCCACCTCCACCCCCACCTTGCCCCATTGTACCCGTCTGCCTTCTCCACACCGCCACCCCATCCACCTCCGCGGTCACGTCCCCCCCCCCCCCCTCCCTTGTCTTCAATAGATCATGAGTGGAGAGGGTTGATACAAATTGAGTCGGAGTCAACTTGTGCTAATCTGATGAACCATTGTCATCATAGCGCGCTCCGTGAAGACCATGACATCAATGAACTTGTCCTTTATAAAATCATCATTTGCCCAAGTGCATCCAAAGGTTCTCAAATTCAACACAAGAGACGTCAACCTTCAATGCACGTCATCTGCGGTCTCACCAGCATTCCTTGTGAACAAGTTGATTGTTGGGATCTAGGGTAGGATGCGTCGACTCCAAAATTAAATTTTCTACCCGCATAACATCCAGGAACATGCTACGGGAAATGGATCACGGATTATTACCACTAGACGCGCAGTGCCCTCCAGCGGAAGTAGAGTTGGTGCAACGTGTCTCCGGAATCGTCTCCTCCTCGTCGATCTCCCATGTAGCTGATCGGATCCCATGAACAGATTCGCCGGAGCAGTGCAAGTGCACCGCCTCTAACGATATTTGCACGTGTAGGAGGAACATCATGCGGCGGACTGCTAGGTCCAATCACACAACGGGCGGCGAGTGAAGGTGGCTAGTTGCAATACATGCAAAACCCTATGACAGTGCCAAAGCGATCAACTGAATGAGTGTGCAGCACCTTCATACGTCTTCAACGTATCTATAATTTATGAAGTATTCATGCTATATTTACAATAATTTTATATGGTTTTAGTATGATTTGCATGGAACTAACCCGGACTGACGTTGTTGTTAGCAGAACTACCGTGGTGTTGTTTTTTGTGCAGAAATGAAAGTTCTCCAAATGAGCTGAAACTTTTTGACGATTTTTTTTGGAACAAAAGAGACCCTCGAAGCTTCGTGGAAGGAACAGAAGATGAAGGAGTAGGACACAAGACACCGGGGCGCGCCAGGGGGGCCAGGCGCGTCCCGGTGGGTTGTGCTCACCTCGAGGCCCATCTTCGCGTTAAACCAACGCCAAAAAATCCTATAAATAGAGAAACCCCCAGGGGTAACCCTACATCAGAAGTTCCGCCGCCGCAAGCCTCTGTAGCCACGAAAAACCAATCTAGACCCCGTTTCGGCATTCTGCCGAAGGGGAAATCATCACCGGTGGCCATCTTCATCATCCCGGCGGCCACCATGATGAGGAGGGAGTAGTCTACCCTCGGGGCTGAGGGTTTGTACCAGTAGCTATGTGTTTAATCTCTCTCTCTCTCTCTCGTGTTCTTGAGATGGCACGATCTTGATGTATCGCGGGCTTTGTTAACATAGTCGGATCATATGGTGTTTTCCCCTCTCTATCTTGTTGTGATGAATTGAGTTTTCCCTTTGAGATTTCATTTTATCGGATTGAATATTTTTATGGAATTGAGAGCACTTGATGTATGTCTTGCTATGAATACCTGTGGTGACAATGGGGTATCATATTGATTCACTTGATATGTGTTTTGGCACTCAACTCGCGGATTCCCGAGGTGGCATTGGGGTAATCTATGCATAGGGGTTGATGCACGTTCTCGTCTTTTGTTTCTCCGGTAGAAATCTTGGGGCACTCTTTGAGGTTCTTTGTGTTGGATTGAGTATTATGAATCTGATTTGCTTTGGTGTTATTTTAGTACGAACTCTTGATAGATCGATCGGAAAGAATAACTTGGTGTTATTTTAGTACGAACTCTTGGATAGATCGATCGGAAAGAATATCTACAAACAATTTCCTCTTATGTTCTCCGCTAGATAAGAACTTTGGAGTGATTCTTCATCGCACTTTGAGGGATGGTTATATGATCCAATTATATTAGCATTGTTGAGAGATTGCACTAGCGAAAGTACGGACCCTAGGCCTCATTTTCAAGCATTGCAATACCGTTTGTGCTCCGTTTTATCAATTGCTACCTTGTTGTTTTTATTGTTCCTATTACAAAACTCAATATCTAATATCATCACTACGCTTTTATTACCATCTCTTCGCCGAACTAGTGCACCTATACAAATTACCATTGTATTTGGTGTGTTGGGGACACAAGAGACTTTTTGTTATTTGGTTGCAGGGTTGTTTGAGAGAGACCATCTTCATCCTACGCCTCCCACGGATTGATAAATCTTAGGTCATCCACTTGAGGGAAAATTGCAACTGTCCTACAAAACTCTGCGATTGGAGGCCCAACACGAGTCTACAAGAACAGGTTGTGTAGTAGACAATAAGCTCTTTTCTGGCGCCCTTGCCCGGGAGGTGAGTGCTTGAAGGTATATCTATAGATCTTGCAATCGAATCTTTTATTTTCTTGTTTTATCACTAGTTTGGTTCATAAAAGAAAGGTACAAAAACTGGAATTGAGGTTGCATCATATTATTGATCTTTATAATGTATTTCGTGAAAATGATGGAAAGGAAAATTGTGCTCAGTTGATAGAAGAATAATTCAATAGAATGTTTGGTATAAATGATGAGCATGATTGCAATGTTGTTAGTATGAATTCTTTGAATATTCATGATGCTAATGACATGCAAAACCATAAGCTTGGGGAATCTATGTTTGATGAAGATGATACTGTTAGTCCCCCAAGATTTGATGTGCAAATTTGTTATAATGATTGCATGCCTCCTATTTATGATGATTATATTTATGAAAGTGGATTTGGAGAGGTGATGACTTTATTTAATGATGAATCCACTATTTTGGAAGAGGTTTCAATTGACTATGACAATAAAGTTGCTATTTATGATGATTATGGTGATGACATGTATGCTATAAAGAATAATGATAACCATGAAACTTGTCATCATGATTTTAATTTCCAATCCCATGATAGTTATTTTGTTGAATTTGCTCCCACTATTATTCATGAGAATAAATTTGCTTATGTGGGGAGTAATAAAAAAATTATGCATGTGGATCATGAAAAGACTGCTTTATGTGATAGTTATATTGTTGAATTCATCCATGATGCTACTGAAAATTATTATGAGAGAGGAACTTATGCTTGTAGCAATTGCAATAATATCAAGTTTCCTCTCTATGTGTTGAAAATTTTGAAGTTATGCTTGTTTTGCCTTCTTATGCTAGTTGATTCTTGTTCCCATAAATTGTTTGCTCACAAAATCCCTATGCGTAGGAAGTGGGTTAGGCTTAAGTGTGCTTGCCATGTGATTCATGATGCTCTTCTTTATGTTTCAATTCTTTACTTTTATGCGAGCATCATTGAAATCATCATGCCTAGCTAAAAAGGCATTAAAGAAAAGCGCTTGTTGGGAGACAACCCAACACTTTTAACTACTGTTTTTGTGTGTTCACATGATTAGGCTACTGTAGTAATCATGTTTTATTGCTTTTGTTTCAATAAATGCCAAGTAAAGCCTTTGGGATAGTGTGGATGATAGTTGACTTGATTCTGTGCAAAAACAGAAACTTTTGCTTCCAGAAACAAAATTGTTTAAATTCCCTGGAACATGATAAAATTCTGAATTTTTTACAGATGATTTATATAAAAATTGTCTATGTTGTCCTAAGTTTTCAGAAATTTTGGAGTAGCATAAGTATGGTAGTTATCCAGACCATTACAGACTGTTCTGTTTTTAACAGATTCTGTTTTCAATGCATAGTTTGCTTGTTTCCTAGTTTCTATGCATTATATTGCTCAATATAAATCGTGGAAATGATAAGGTACAGTAGGTATTGTGTGGGAATAATTATGAATCTTGTCTTTGATAGTACCCAAGTAAATGATTTGTTTTATCATACTAACCTATCTCACGAAGTTTCCTTAAGTTTTATGTGATTGAAGTTTTCAAGTTTTGGGTGAGATATCAATATGAGGAGAATAGGGAGTGGCAATAACCTAAGCTTGGGGATGCCCAAGGCACCCCAAGGTAATATCCAAGGAAGATCCAAGCAACTAAGCTTGGGGATGCCCCGGAAGGCATCCCCTCTTTCTTCTCCAACATTATCGGTAACCTCACTTGGAGCTACATTTTTATTCGTCACATGATATGAGTTTTGCTTGGAGTGTCATTTTATTTTATTTGTATTTTCTTGCTGCTATTTGGAATAATGTTTTGCATCTTTCATTTCAATAAAAATGTCAAGGATAGCCTTTACCATGCTTATTTTGCAAGTCTACATGTTGCTGTTTAAAAACAGAAAGTTTGCTGTCATTGTCTGAATTCTTATGGAAAGTCAGTGTCGGGTGGTTGGTGCGACATATGCCAATGGATGGCTTATCATTGTGGGAGCCAATAAGACGTCGCCGGTGCCTGGAAACAGGATGAGGCGAAGACATGCACGCCGGCGGATCTTACCCAGGTTCGGGGCTCTCCGAGGAGATAACACCCCTAGTCCTGCTCTGCGGGGTCTCCGCATGATCACTAGATCAAGGAAAGGTAGCTACAATCGCTCCTAGAGCTGTTGGGATCAAGGGAGAAGAAGAACAAGGCTAGCTCTTGCTTCTCTCTATCTATGGTGTGTGTGTGCTATGCTTAGAAGCCAACCCTTTGCATGGGTGCTCCGGGGGGTTTATATAGGCCTACCCCCCGGGGGTACAATGGTAATCCGGATGGGCCCTGGTCCCAGCCGTCAGTGTCTACGCTCGCCGGCTTCTCCTCCGGCTGTTGGGTCCCGCCGGCTGGTGGGTCCCACCGGCGGCCGGCTTCTTGGTCGACAGGCCGGCCCCACCGCCTAGGGTCTTGTCGGCGGCTGCTTACTGTAGCCTCGCCTCTGATGACGAGGGCTTTGTCGAGGTAAGTGTGGCTACAGTGGACCGCCTCGGGGGCTCTCACTGTAGCCTTACCTCGTCTTGTCTCCTTAATGGGGCTCCCGCTTCGATGAAGGGAGTAGCCGGCTTCTGGGGGCCGGCTACGCCCTTGGCCGACTGGGAGAGGCCGAGCCGCCTCCGCGCCTCTCTCTGGCGGAAGGGGCTCGGCGCCCGTGGGCCGTACGGGAGTCTGTCGTGGATGACGTCGAGGCTAGCATGGCTACAGTGCCGAGCCGCACGGGAGACGGCCGTCCCGTACGGCCTCTTGTAGCCACGCCCGCCTCGGGCTTCGGGGGTAGTGGGCCGCACTGTGGCCACACCCCGTCTTGTCACCGTTATGAGGGAGTAGCTTTGGTGGTTGTGGTCTCGGCCGGCTTCTTGGAGTCGGCGTCCTTCTTGGCCGGCTTCTTGGAGTCGGCCACCCCGTAGTCGTCCCGGGGAGGGGTTGCTGAGGCTGGGTCGCCTTCCAGGAGTCGGCTTCAGAGGTAGCCGACTGGGGGAGGCGGCCCAATGCTTGGAGTGCTTGGAGGCCCGAAGGCCTGATAATATTTTTCAGAAGAACCAGGGGCAGTCGGTTAGGCTACCCGTGGCCATTTACTCCGACAGTAGTCCCCGAAGCTGATTGGGCTTCGAGGTGGAGTAGGGGTTGAGAAGCTCGATCAGCTTCCTATTTTGACAAGTCGGCAGCTGGGAGCCGGCTTTAGTTAGGCGCGCCGCCTTGGTCGAAAACTCCGGAGTCGGAGGGCGGGAGCTTGCTAGCGTGTGCTCCGGGCCGCGGGCCAGCCACTTGCCGTCTGCGAACCACGTGGCCTCCCTCGGCCAGAAAGCCTGCCAGCCCACGCGCGTGACGGGACGTCGCCGCAGGGAGGGGGCCCGCCACGTCCGCGCCCCGGCCCAGGCGCGGAATGTCTGCATTTAGAAACCGCCCGCACGTCCCGTGCGGCCGTTTCGGCTCGCATTTATGCGCAATAATCGCGAGGCGTGGGAGGAGTGGGTGCAGTTAATCCCACGACTCCCCCACGTCCGGCCTCCCCGGTCTTGCCTCGCGAGGCTATAAGTAGGGGGAGGTGGAGGGCGGCAGGCCCTCGCACGCTCCTCCCACTTCCACCATCTTCTTCGCTCGCCGTTTCTTGCGACAGCGCCTCACCGCCGCGCTCTTCCACTGCGCATTCCTCCGCCGCCGCGCTAGCTTTCGCCATGCCTCCTGCCACGGAGCAGCATGGCGGGGATTGGAATGGCTCCAACGTCCATGACGACCATGTCGAGTTTCTCCGCAACACGCGGCGGCTGCCCGGCGCGGACAAGGTGGAGGTCCGCCTCGCGTCGGCGAAGGAAATCAGGCCAGAGCCGCAGGAGGGTGAGCGGGTGGTCTTCCGCTCGCACTTCTTGCGCAGCATCGGCCTTCCAGTGAGCGCCTTCTTCCGCTCCTGGCTCGAATTCTATCAGCTCCAGCCGCACCACCTCACTCCGAATGCGGTGGTGCTGCTGTCGGCCTTCGTCACCCTGTGCGAGGGCTACCTCGGCGTCCTCCCCACCCTTGAGCTCTGGGGGGAGTTCTTCCAGTCGAAGCTGGGCACGCGCATGCGGGGCGTGCCAGCTCAGACTGGCGCCTTCATCGCGTCGCGGAGATCGGCCGCCGACAACCCCTTCCCCGTCATCCCGTTAATCCAATCGGTGAAGAAGTGGCAGAAGTCGTACTTCTACGTGCGGAACATCGCCCCACGGGGCGACTACATCAACCTGCCGGCTTACGTAGCCGGCCCACCGGCGGGCAGGCTGCCCCAGTGGTCCTTCCGGGCTGTGACGCTGACGCCGGCTGGAAACGCCGCCATCGCCCGACTGCGGGTGAGGTCCAGTCGGAGGGCCTGGCGGGGCCCGACCTTCTGGCCGCGTTCGTCACGCGCCGGGTTCTTCCGCTCCAGAGCCGGCCTCATCTGATCTGTCAGATGAGCGGCCAACTCGATCCGAGCCGAATGTGCACCAAGGAGATGCCGCGCGAGGAGGTCGCCTACATGGTGAACTACCTTGCGAACTGCAAACTCACCGAAGAGTGGCAGTTCGGCAAGGAGCCATATAGCCGAGCCAATCCGCCGCCTACGGTATGCTCCCCTTGTCTCTTTCTCTCTCTCTTCACTTTGTGGCTGAGTTCCTCTTAGCCGATTCTGACTTAGTCGGTTTGCTTTTCGACAGAGCCCTCTGCTTCGGCCGGCCGGCGGGTCAGACTCGGAGCGCCGATTCGTCCCCGACCGGACCGAACACGATCAGGAGGATCCCGACCTGGCGGCGGTCGGCATGGATGACGACGTCGAGCCGGGTGGTGGCCAAGCCGGCGGCGAAGCAGGCGGCTCCGGGCTCAGAGTCACCTTCGACGACTGGCCGGACGACGACGAGGCCGAAGTCGTCCCGCGCCGCCAGCCGGCATCTGGACGCGGCGCGGGTTCCTCCGCTGCACCGCCTGCTTGGGGCGGAGGTCAAAAGCGTCGCGCCGCCCAGGGTTTGTTTGGCAGCCGGACGAAGAAACCCAGAGGCGGGGCGGCAGCCACCAGGCGGGAGGAGGTGGCCGCGAAGGCGGCTCGCTTCCGCAAGGCAGTGAAGCAACCGCAGACCGTGTCGGCGTAAGTTTTCTTTCTTTTGTATACTCTTTTTTCTTTCTTTTCTTTGGTGGTTCTTGAGCTCTTGCCTTCTTCTCCAATGATCAGGGCTCCGCTGTCGCTTGAGCGGGCGGCTGCCGCCTCCGTCGTTGAGTCGCCGAGGGGCTTTGGGAGCACCACCCGCCGCGTGGACCCCCGTGCCGACCTTCAGGAGGCGACAGAAAGGAACGCGCGGGAGGCGCGGCGGAGCGAGAGGCGCGGGAGGCGGAGGCACGGAAGGCGGCCGCCGCCCAGGTGGCACGGGAGGAGGAGGCGGCGAAGGCGCTCGCCGATGCTGTAGCCAGGGCCCAAGCAGAGGCTGCAGCAGCAGAAGCAGCGGGGGAGGTCTTGATGGTCACCCCTCTGCGTGTTGCGGCGCCGGGGCCCATGGAGCCCTCGCCAGGGGGAGCCAGCGGCGACCAGCCAGGGCTGGGGGGAAGCGGCGACGACGTCATTATCTTGGAGAGGGCGCCGGAGCCGACCCCGCCAACTGGGGCGGCCCAAGGCGGCCGGCCTGATCCGCCGCCTGCACAGTCGGCGGAGGGCGAGCCGGCCGTGAGGGCTGAGACGGCGGTCCGGATTCCGTCGAGCCGGCGTGCGGGGAAGGCCGTGTCGGAGCCGCAGAAGGCCGCGTCGGAGCCACAGCCGGCCGTGGGTTCCAGCTCGTCGGCCCGAGATGCGGAGGCGGCCAGCGCTACCTCGGGGTGGACGCCAGGCGGAGGGACGGCCGTGGTGAACGTGGCTGCACAAGACATCCGGACCCGGCTCCAAAGCCAAGCCGCGGCGTTGAGGCAGTTCACCGACGAGTTCCTCGCGACGCGGGCGGCCATCCGGGTTAGTATTCCCACCTTGCTTCTTCTTGATCTTGATTTCTTCCGTGGGGCGCGTCAGCGCACCCACTGGGTGTAGTCCCCGAGTTCCGAGTCGGCTGCTGAGCAGGCGGCTTGGAACTTCTTGGTGGATTTGTCTTTGCTATTCTTGTTCTTACTTCGATTTCTGTCCATCTTGCAGGACTACCACAACCTTCGAGCGGCCGCCTTCAACTCCCAGGCTCGGGAGCTGACTCAGAAGACCGCCGACCTTACTGAGAGCCGAGGTACGTGCTTTGTTCTTTATCTCATGTGGGGGCGCGTCAGCGCACCCACTGGGTGTAGTCCCCGAGATTCGGGCCGACTGCTGAGCAGTCGGGTCGGATCTTCCTTGACGACTTCTTACTGTTCTTCTTTTCCTGCCGTCTCTGCAGCGGCCAACGCCAGTCTGAGGGCACAACTGGGAGAGTCTCAGACTGCCCTTCGCGCCAAGGATGCCGAGCTCGCCGCCTTGGTGCAGGAACGCGACCGCCTGGCCAAGAAGTTGGCCGACCAGGAGGAAAGCCACAAGGCGGCACTGAAGGCTGCGCAGGACCGCGAAGCCACTCTCCAGGCCGAGTTCGAGACGGAGGCGGCTGTCTGGGCTGAGGCCAGGCAGACTCTGATCTCTGGCTACGGCCAGATCGAAGATCTGGTTGACGGTAAGCCGCCTACCTCTTCGTCCTTTCTTGCCATCTGCCACTTTGGCTTGTTTTCTGATTTTGGTGTTCTTTTCTTCCTTTCTTCCTCTTTCTTGCGCAGAGTACTTCCCTGGCTATTCTACTGCCGCCAACCAGACCATCGAGGCCCGTCGTCAAGCGCGAAGGCAGGCTGGCTTTGAAATCTCGCCAACCGCCGGCCGCTCGCTGGAGGAATAGCTTCTGGCGATCCAGGCTCGCATCCAGCCGGCTCACCGGCTGCTCCGCCGGCTTCAGCGTGCCGGGGCGCAGGTCTGGGCCGCCCTTTGGCCCGGCCAAGTGGTCCCTCGCACCCCCAGTCGGACTACCGACTGGCTGGAGGTGGCAGTCGGCTGCTTCGAGGCTTGGAAGGCCTCGGCGGCTCGCTCCGGCGCCAGGCGGGCGCTGGAGTTCGTCAAGGCCTGGTATCCCGGCCTGAGCCTGGACCAGCTGGCTACCTGGCGGCAGCAAGCCGACACAGAGCTGGAGCCGGCGCGGCCGGCCATCATCCGGCGGGCTTCGGCGATCGCCGACTATACCGACACCAGCTTCTTTGCCCCCGAAGTGGATGACAATGGTGTCGCCCAGCCGGAGGAGTGGTTCGGTCTGAACCAGGAGTATGGCGAAGACTCGGCGGAGGAGATCGACTCCAGCAACGAGGGTGAAGAAGAGGAGGAGGAGGGTGAAGATGCCGAGCCGGCTGGCGGAGCAGCCGACCAGCCTCAGCCTGACCGCGCCTCCAGCACTACGTCGCGCGCGAGTGCGTCTCCTGCCGTAGGTGGTGGTCAAGCCGGGACCCGCTAGTCGGCCACTCCTTCAGCCGGCGAGGCCACCTTCACCGACCAGCTCGGCCTTCATGTCGCGCCCTAGCCTGCCATCTTTTGCTTTTCCTGTCTTGTTACTCTTTAGAACAATGTTTGGTTAAATCTGCACAATTCCACCCACTGGGTGTATTCGAACTTATGTCTGTTGCCAGCCTGTTGGGGGCTTTATGTGTATATATAACTTATGCATTTGGCCTTTCCTTGTACTTTTGCTTTTTGTCCATCTGCTTTTTCCTTTGCCGCCCTCCCTTGGTTGCCGCCTCCCCAGTCCAATAGTTGCTCTGCAATCTGTAGCTGGAGGAGTGCTTGGCCAGTTGGGGGGGGAAGTACTCTAGCTTCGCTGGACTAAAGCTAAGTGTTTAGGAAGCCGGCCAGCCGGCTGTTTTGACAGCCGGCAGGCATGTTTGGAGGCCGTCTTTTTGCTATATAGGTTCGTTGTTCCTTAGCCATTTTTCGTGTGGGCATCCTTTCTGTCTTCCCTCTTGCTAGTCGGACAGTCAGTTCTTTGAGCTGCGACTTTCAACAAGAGAGGACTTGGGAGCCGGCGCACTACTTTTCTGACTTCGGGAAGAACTTCTAATATAGCTCAAGGCGGCCAGTCCCCGAGCCGACTGGTCGAACCCGGTGCCGGACAAGAAATCAAATGTAATAATACATTCATGGATATGACATTCGTCATTCATAGATAATAAAAAGGCAGTCCCCGAGTACTGTTCGGGGGGCTGTTGGTTCGTGCTTAATACAAAAGGGTAGCATGATACATACTGCTTTCAACTGAAAAATCTTCTCAGGAGGTTTGCGTTCCATGGTCGCTCCGACTCCTTGCCGGAGTCGTCTCTCTTGCGTGCTCTTGGTTTTTGCGCATCGATCAAGTAGTAGGAGTCGTTGCCGAGTGCCTTGCTGACGACGAAGGGGCCTTCCCAAGGGGCCGAGAGCTTGTGCTGGCCGGCTGTTTGCTGGATCAGCCGGAGCACAAGGTCGCCCTCTTGGAAGGATCTTGGCTTGACCTTGCGGTTGTAGTAGCGGCGCAGCCGTTGCTGGTAGATGGCGGACCAGCTGAGTGCTAACAGCCGTCCTTCTTCCAGTAGGTCCACGCCGTCTTCTCTTGCTTATTTAGCCTCCTCCTCCGTGTACATGGTGATCCGAGGCGAGTCGAACTCGATGTCTGTTGGGATGACAGCCTCAACACCGTACACAAGGAAAAACGGAGTGAAGCCGGTTGACTTGTTGGGTGTAGTGCGCAGACTCCAGAGGACAGCCGACAGCTCTTCGAGCCAACAGCCGGCCGATCGCTCCAGTGGTACAACCAGTTGGGGCTTGATGCCGGAGAGGATGAGTCCATTTGCTCGCTCGACCTGGCCGTTTGACTGCGGGTGGGCAATGGACGCTAAGTCCAGTCGGATGCCCTGCGTCGCGCAGAAACGTGCCAGTGCTCCTTTGGCGAAGTTCGTGCCGTTGTCGGTGATGATGCTGTGCGGCACGCCGTACCGAGTAGTGATGTCGGTGATGAATGTTACGACAGTCAGCCCATTGAGCTTCTTGATTGGCTTTGCTTCAATCCACTTTGTGAACTTGTCCACAGCAACAAGTAGATGTGTCAGGCCGCCGCGGGCTGTCTTGAAGGGTCCCACCATGTCCAGTCCCCAGACGGCGAAAGGCCAGGTGAGGGGAATGGTCTTGAGTGCAGAAGCCGGCAGATGTTGCTTGGAACTAAAAACTTGGCATCCTCTGCAGCTCTTGACTATTTCTTTAGCATCCTCCAAGGCAGTCGGCCAGAAGAAACCATGGCGGAAAGCCTTGGCCACAAGGGATCTTGAGGCTGCGTGGTGGCCGCATTCGCCTTGGTGGATGTCTTTGAGGATTGCCACTCCTTTTTCTGGCTCGACGCAACGCTGGAAGACTCCAGTGACGCTGCACTTCACAAGCTCTCTGTTGATTATTGTATATGCTGCGACTCGTCGTTGCACTAATCTTGCTGAGATCTCATCAGCCGGCAGCTCTCTGCTGACTAGGAACTTGAGGATGGGCTGGGCCCATGAGGGAGCTGTGACTTCTTCTGCTGTTAATGTGGCCACCATGACTCGGGTGGGTGGGTTGGGTGAGTCGGCCATCGCTTCTTGTGTCGTTGCAGTCCCCGGGCCGGGTTCTGAAGTCCCCGGGCCGGGTGCGACTACGGCAGTCCCCGGGCCAGTTGTCGAAGTCCCCGTGCCGCCTGCGGGGTTTCTCCAGTCGGATCCGGCTATATCTGGCGCAGGCGGTACGAAGATGGAATCCGACTCTGGAGACGGCTTGATGGACGGCTTGAGGAGGCGTTGGAGGGAGACGCCAGTCGGTATGGCTTGTCGGGTGGAGCCGATCCGTGCTAGGGCATCTGCTTGGTCGTTGTCGGCCCTTGGCACGTGAAGGAACTCGCACCCTTCGAAGTATCCGCTGATCTGCTGGACGAGGAATCGATAACTCGCCATGTTCGCGTCCTTAGCATCCCAGTCGCCAGACGATTGCTGGACCACCAAGTCTGAGTCGCCGTAGCACAGGATCCGGCGTATGCCAAGCTCTTTGGCTAGCCGGAGCCCGTGTACGAGCGCCTCGTACTCGGCCACGTTGTTGGAGGTGGCGAAGTGGATCTGCAGCGTGTACTTGAGCTTGTCGCCTTTGGGAGAGGTGAGGACGATGCCGGCTCCCAAGCCGGTGCGCATCTTGGACCCGTCAAAGTGCATCCGCCAATGGGTAGAGTCGGGAGCCGGCGGTAGGTACTGGGTCTCGGCCCAGTCAACGAGGAAGTCGGCCAATGCTTGCGACTTGATGGCGGTGCGGGGTTGATAGAAGATTGTGTAGGGCGCCAATGCAATGGCCCATTTTGCCACCCGGCCAGATGCATCCCGGCTACCTATGATCTCGGCGAGCGGGGCAGTACATACGACCGTGATGGGGTGCTCTTGGAAGTAGGGCTTTAGTTTCTTGGCAGCGAAGTACACCCCATAGCACATCTTCTGGTAGTGCGGGTAGTTTTGCTTTGAGCTGGATAGCACTTCGCTGAGATAGTACACCGGCCTCTGGACTAGCTGGGCTCGGCCTTCCTCCGGGCGCTGGACCACAACAACAGTGCTGACGACTCGGCTAGTCGCGGCGATGTAGAGGAGCATGGGCTCCTTCTTAGTCGGCGCAGCCAGGACAGGCGGAGTGGTCAGCATTTTCTTCAACTCATGGAAGGCTTGGTCGGCTTGATCATTCCACTCGAATTGAGTGGACTTCTTCATGAGTCGGTACAAGGGGAGAGCCTTTTCGCCTAGTCGGCTGATAAAACGATTCAGGGAGGCTAAGCCGCCAGTGAACTTCTGCACATCTCGCAGCTTGGTGGGAATCTCCATCCTCTCGATGGCCTTGATCTTGACGGGGTTGCACTCAATGCCGCGTTCGGAGACCAGGAAGCCTAGCAGCTGGCCGGCTGGCACTCCGAACACGCACTTCTCGGGGTTGAGCTTGATCTGGAATCGGCGCAAGTTGGCGAATGTTTCTTTCAGGTCTTCCAGCAAGGTACCGCGCTTCTCTGTCTTCACCACAATGTCGTCTACATAGACGTGGGCATTTCTGCCGAGTTGTTTCATAAGAGGCATTTCTGCATGCAACGCTGAAAAGTGGCACCGGCATTCCTCAAGCCGAATGTCATAGTCAGGTAGTAGAAAGCTCCAAAGGGTGTGATGAAGGCAGTTTTCAGGCGGTCAGCTGGGTCCAACTTGATCTGATGGTACCCTGAGTACGCATCCAAAAAACTTAACAGCTCGCATCCGGCTGTGGAGTCTATCACTTGGTCAATTCGTGGCAGAGCAAACGGATCCTTTGGGCAGGCCTTGTTCAGACTGGTGTAGTCTATGCACATACGCCACTTGTTATTCTTCTTCAGAACCAGAACTGGGTTGGCAAGCCACTCTGGAAAGAACACTTCCATGATAAAGCCAGCGGCAAGGAGCCGGGCTATCTCTTCTCCCACAATTCTTCGCTTCTCTTCTGACAGTCGGCGGAGGGGTTGTTTGACCGGCTTTGCATCAACTCGGACATGTAGCTTGTGCTCGGCGAAATCCTTCGGGACACCCGGCATGTCCTTTGGGGACCATGCAAAGATGTCTCGATTCTCACGGAGGAAGTCGACGAGCTCGCCTTCCTATGTACTGTCCAACTTTGCCCCAATGACAGCGAACCTCTCCGGGTTCTCCGGGTCCAGAGGTATCTTCTTCGTCTCTTTGGCAGGCTGGAAGGAGCCCTGCGCATCACAATCCTTAGGGTTGGGGGACAAAGCTGGATGCTTGCCGGCCATGGCCACAACCCGTTCCAACATCTTCTTCTCTTCTGCCACCACGAGGGACTCGGCCAGCCGGCTACTGGCCATGGCGCACTCGATGGACTTCTTGTAGTCGCCGGCTACCGTGATGATCCCCTTTGAGCTCGGCATCTTCATCTTCAGGTAGGCGTAGTGGGGCACAGCCATGAACTTGGCCAGGGCAGGTCGGCCGAGGAGTGCATGATAGGGGCTCTCCAAATCCACTACCTCGAACCATATTGCTTCTCGGCGAAAATGATCTTTGTCTCCGAAGAGAACATCCATTTTGATCTTGCCGATCGGGGAGCAAGACAGGCCGGGGACGATACCATGGAAGACGGTGCGGCTCGGCATGAGCTGCTTTGCTTTGATGTTCAGCTTCTCCATGGTATCGTGGTACAGTATGTTGATACTGCTTCCGCCGTCTATCAGGACGCGGGAAAATCTGGCAGCTCGCCTCTCCGTCGCGAGGGTGACGTCCAAGACCATTGCATAGGAGCCAGGCGAAGGCATCACCTCTGGGTGGTCGGCCTGGCTCTAGCTGATTGGCTTTTCTGACCAGTGCATGAACTCGGGGGCGCTGGTGGCAACTGCATTCACTTCTTGGTGCTGTCGGCGTCGGCTGCGCTTGTCGTCGGCTTGACTAGTGAAGACGACGTAGGCGGCGTGCTCTTCGGGGAATTCGTCTTGGATGGCGCCGACTGCCGGCCGAGCCGCCGGCTGCTGGGGGGCTGGAGGCGGCGGGCCGGGAGGCGGAGGCGGCAGCATTCCCTCACCCTTGGTGATGCGGGTGAGCCAGTGGCATTTCCGGGTTGTGTGGTTGGATGGCTTTGCGCCGCTGTGGAACTTGCAGGGGGCGTCGAGAGCTTGTTCATAGGAGAAAGACGGCTACCAAGCCGGCCTTCCACCCTTCTTCTTGGGAGCGGGCCGTTCTTCGGGCTGCTCGTCTTCAACTGTGGCCACCTGCCGACTGGAGGAAGTTGGCATGGGGGCCTTGCGCTTGTGATCGTTCTGGTAGGGGCGCCGATTAGGGTCGCCAGCCGGCGTCTTGGGAGCCGGAGCAATCACCTTCCCAGAGGCGTCTACTCTCAGCTCGGTCTTCATCGAGGAGTCGGCCGTGGCATATTTGTCCGCGATGACCAGCAACTCGTCGAGGGTAGCCGGCTCGTCGCAGAGGAGTCGGTGCTTGAGGAGGGTGCCCTCTCGGCACCCGGCGGTGAAGTACTCGATGGCCTGGACCTCGTGCACCCCCTCGCAGGAGTTGCGGAGCTCGGCCCATCGCGTGAGGTAGTCGCGGGTCGACTCGTTGGGCCCTTGGACGCAGAGGGAGAGCTGGCGAGGCTTGGGTGGCCGCTTGTAGGTGCTGGTGAAGTTGCGGACGAAGACTTTGGTGAAGTCCAGCCAACTGTTGATGCTGTAGGGCTTGAGGCTGTTGAGCCATGTGCGCGCCGTGCCTTGCAGCATGAGGGGGACGTACTTCACGGCGACGCGCCGATTGTCGTTGGCTATGCTGACGGCCGTGGAGTAGTCGATGAGCCAATCTTCCGGCTTCACCGAGCCGTTGTACTTGGGCGTGTCTCTGGGGAGCGAGAACCCCTTGGGGAAGGGCTCGTCGCGGATGCGGGGGCCAAAGCATGGCGGGCCGACATCGTCTTCTTCTTCTAACGCCAAGGATTGAGCAAGGCGGTCGATCCTGTGGCGGGCGTCGTTCTCGCCGACTCCTTCTCGGCGGCCGAGTCGGTCGCCAAGAGTCGGGTGCGTGATAGGCGGCGGAGTGAGGCGTCTTTCTCTTCGAGGCGGGGGAGGAGGCAGATTTCCTTGGTGTTCAACCGCTCAAGGGCGGCCTTCCGCGTCGCGCTCGATGGTAATGCGAGTCCGGTTGCGGCTGGCAGCCGGCTCCTTGTCTTTCTTCTGGCGCGCGCCGCTCGCAGTCGGCGAGCGGGACGTCGCGGCGTGCTCCCGGCGCGGGGGATGACTATCAGCACGGGTGCCGGCTTCGTGCCGTTCTGCAGCCGCGTCGAGCAGCTGCTGGATCCGTCTCGTCATGTAGGGGAGCTCATCGGCTCCCAACCCATTGAGCTCTTCTGCGGTCGCCTGAGCGGCTCGCAGATTCTCGAGCGGGGTGGCGTAGACGAGGCGATCTGCGCCCAGCATGCTGGCGACGGCCGCGCCGCGCTTCTGGACGAAGCCGACTCGGCTCGGGCCGCTAGGCGGCGGCGTGCCGAAGGCGGCGCGGTCGACTTCGCGCTGGTGGGCCTCGGTGAGACGCCTCATGGAGGCTATCTTCTGGCCCTCCGTGATGAGGGCAAGGCGGCGTGCCTCCAGGGTCTCGGCGTCGGCGTCGGCCGGGATGGGGACGGAGAGGTCGTGCATTGCCGCTTGTAGGGCGTCGTGGGCATTCTCGCCCGAGTTGGCGACGTGGCTGATGACCAGCACTTCGGTGACAGCGCTGCTGCCGTTGTCAGCTCGAGGGAGGGGGTCGTCGAAGACCACCACGTCGGAGGGATAGGCGTCAAGCGATGCTGTGTTGGAGTCGACGAGCATCGGGTCGGTGGAGCCGACCGACTCCATGTCTGCAGCAGGCTCGCTGGAGACGTGAAGCTGGTCGAGGAGGCTGACGAGGCGGTTCTCGGGGTAGTCGGTGCCTGCGTCGGACGCAGGCTCGTCGGAGATGCGAGTCTCGCCGAGCAGATCGGCGAGGCGGCTCGCCGCGCAGGCGTCGTCGACGCCTTGCAGCGCGTCGAGGCAAACGCCGTCGGGCACAGCAGGCTGGCTGCGCTCGCGGGGGAGGAAGAGGGTTCCCGTCCAGAACAGGTCTCCGGACGACGGTGCACCTGGCCCCACGGTGGGCGCCAAATGTCGGGTGGTTGGTGCGACATATGCCAATGGATGGCTTATCATTGTGGGAGCCAATAAGACGTCGCCGGTGCCTGGAAACGGGATGAGGCGAAGACATGCACGCCGGCGGATCTTACCCAGGTTCGGGGCTCTCCGAGGAGATAACACCCCTAGTCCTGCTCTGCGGGGTCTCCGCATGATCACTAGATCAAGGAAAGGTAGCTACAATCGCTCCTAGAGCTGTTGGGATCAAGGGAGAAGAAGAACAAGGCTAGCTCTTGCTTCTCTCTATCTATGGTGTGTGTGTGCTATGCTTAGAAGCCAACCCTTTGCATGGGTGCTCCGGGGGGTTTATATAGGCCTACCCCCCGGGGGTACAATGGTAATCCGGCTGGGCCCTGGTCCCAGCCGTCAGTGTCTACGCTCGCCGGCTTCTCCGCCGGCTGTTGGGTCCCGCCGGCTGCCGGCTTCTTGGTCGACAGGCCGGCCCCACCGCCTAGGGTCTTGTCGGCGGCTGCTTACTATAGCCTCGCCTCTGATGACGAGGGCTTTGTCGAGGTAAGCGTGGCTATAGTGGACCGCCTCGGGGGCTCTCACTGTAGCCTTACCTCGTCTTGTCTCCTTAATGGGGCTCCCGCTTCGATGAAGGGAGTAGCCGGCTTCTGGGGGCCGGCTACGCCCTTGGCCGACTGGGAGAGGCCGAGCCGCCTCCGCGCCTCTCTCTGGCGGAAGGGGCCCGGCGCCCGTGGGCCGTACCTGAGTCTGTCGTGGATGACGTCGAGGCTAGCATGGCTACAGTGCTGAGCCGCATGGGAGACGGCCGTCCCGTACGGCCTCCTGTAGCCACGCCCGCCTCGGGCTTCGGGGGTAGTGGGCCGCACTGTGGCCACACCCCGTCTTGTCACCGTTATGAGGGAGTAGCTTTGGTGGTTGTGGTCTCGGCCGGCTTCTTGGAGTCGGCGTCCTTCCTGGCCGGCTTCTTGGAGTCGGCCACCCCGTAGTCGTCCTGGGGAGGGGTTGCTGAGGCTGGGTCGCCTTCCGGGAGTCGGCTTTAGAGGTAGCCGACTGGGGGAGGCGGCCCAATGCTTGGAGTGCTTGGAGGCCCGGAGGCCTGATAATTTTTTTCAGAAGAACCAGGGGCAATCGGTTAGGCTACCCGTGGCCATTTACTCCGACAGTTAGAATGTGATAAAATCTTGAATTTTTTACACAATATGCTATGATAAATTGTCTACAGTGTGGTAATTTTTCAGTATTTTTGGAGTTATAGAAGTATGAACTTTCTTGCATTCTTTACAGACTGTACTGTTTTGACAGATTGATGTTATGTTTGCATTGTTTGCATATGTTTGCTTGTTTAATGATTCTATTTGAGGATAGGAGTATTAAATATGCAGAGGCATTTAGTATGAAATGTTAAATAATATTTTTTTAGTAAATTTCGACAGTATAGAATGATAAGGTTTTGCATTTATTTATACTAACGTATCTCACGAGTTCTTGTTGAGTTTTGTGTGGATGAAGTTTTTAAGATTTAGGGAAACCGTGATATAAAAGGAATTAAGGAGACATAAAAACTCAAGCTTGGGGATGCCCAAGGCATCCCAAGATAACATTTCAAGAAGTATCAAGCATCTAAGCTTGGGGATGCCCCGGTAGGCATCCCACCTTTCTTCATCAACAATTATCGGTTAGTATCGGTTGAGCCTAACTTTTTGCTTCTTCACATGAGTTGTGCTATTATTGGAATGTCATTTTGTTTTGTTTTGCTTGCTGTTTTAATAAAATACTTAGATCTGAAAGTTTTAAATAAGAGAGAGTCCTCAATTAGCTACCCATTTACTTAACTACTCGCTTGATCTTCACTTATATCTTTTCGGAGTAGCTTGTCATTTACTCTTGTGCTTCACTTATATCCTTTGAGTAAATTGTTGAATGAATTGAATACCATGAAGTTGAAATTATATCATGCCTGGTGGTAGCTTCACATTGGGTTTAGAAAGTGAAATCTTTTGAAGCTTGACAATCACAATATTGGTCATACAAGCAATTCATGAATAATTAGTATAAGGAAGAGAACTTTCACATGTAAATATATTATCTTGGACATCTTCTATGATTTTGAATACCCATTAATTATTTTCAAACTTAAGCAAATTAGTTGAAGTTGGACAAGGAAGACAACGTAATGAGTTATGGTTGTGTATATTTCCATAGAAGTTATATTGTCATGGATCCTCCAACAAGCACTGGTGCGCGTCGGTGCTATACAAACGGTTTTTAACCCCTTTCCGCGACGGCATTTGGAACCGTCGCCAAGTGAGTGTGGGCGATAGGGGGGTCCTTCCCACACGACCCAGAAACCGTCGGGGATATGCCCTCCTGGCACACACGCTCATCAAAATGAGGTCGTGTGCGACCGACGAGCGCTAAAATACGGAAATACGTACAATAGAGCTAAAAAATATAATTATACAGGCGAAATTGTTTCCGGTCGCAAGTACATCCCACACAGTCAGTCCCCGCTAAACGTTTCCGTTCATATGTACATCCAACACAGTCGCTCCAAGGAAACGTTTCCGTTCACAGGTATATCACACACAATTTTCCCGTTAAATTGTTTGCGTTATTGAATGTATCACACACGGTCCATAGAAGAAACTGTGTGGCAAAGGCTGTCCATCACACGCAGTTTTTATGTGGTAAATGTTTGCGCAAGGTGGCCTAACGCAAACAGTTTTCAAGAGAAAGTCGCGTGTGATTGTTCATTGATCCAACACGGTTTATTCCTAAAAACTGTGTGCGTTGCCTGAGGTCATCGCCCACGGTATTTTTTTAATAACCGTTTGCAATAGCAAAACCCAATTAGGAGGCTAATTCGCCATCAGCAGGCTAATTGCCCTATTATTAATAATCCATTTATTAATCTAATTGACATTCATATTAAGCACACAATATATTTCATTTTCATATTAAGGAAGCAGAATTTCATAATTGAAATACATCAGAGTACAACATGATATAGCTTCAGCACTCAGCTACTCCATTACACAACTGCACCAGCATCAAGTTTCACATGCAACATGTAGAACCTTTTGAAATTAGCATCATAGAAGGTATATAGACAGATGCATCTCATCTGGAAAACTGCTGAAGCGGAAGACGAATATTGAGCCTACATTCATGTTGAAGGTCTTTGCAACTTTAGGCCACTGCCTGTGGATGATTGACCGCCCGTCCTTCGTCCTCTTCAGGAACACTTCAATATTGAACCGTGGGTGTTGTATGAAAACCTTCCTCGCCTCCTGACCATAGAGGTGGTTTGAGAGGTAATCATGAGTGAACTGCTTTGGAAAGGCCCTAAAACAAGGATGTGCATAAATATCTTCTCTATATTGGAAATGGGGCAAAGGAACAAAAAAAGGCAAGGTATAATAGTTAGTACTATATTGTAGTGAACTGATGTCTTCTTCATTGCACTGACAAAGATCTTGTTGTTTTTTGTCACTAATTTCTTTATCCTAACAATCTTTCTGAGTTTCTTGATTTGATTGATATTCATGGACAACTCATTTCCCCATATGCAAAAAGGGTCGAATAGTGGGTCAAAACCTCTGACAGCAGGACCTACATTTGCAAGACCAAATTGTTAAAAACCAAAATATTAGAACGGTTCCTGCAATTGCACAATAATGTGCTATTAGAGAACATACCATGCACGTGCTAACCTCGATTGTAAACCCCAGTGCTTCCCAATGTTTCCCTGCAACACATATAAGGTAGTTAGTCATCAAGTTAAGTAAGGGTTCGCATGCCATCAGTAAAATATGTTGATGAAAAATAAGCACATTGCAGATTCATCAGATTAATTCAAGTCACACGGAAAACCCATTTATCCAAACCAAGCATGATTAAGAACTAGGAAATATAGCATTTGTATATGTTTCTCATGTATTAAGTGCAGCCAAATTTGATTTATTACTCACATGCACAACAATACAAAATTCTACCCACGACAATTGGACATCGCATTGCAGAATTGAACCAAGCAGTTAACAAAACACCACAACAAATGAACCAAACATTAACTGAGCACCACATTGCACAATATAACATACTCCTAATAGAAGATCAGACAGTTAATCAAATAGTTAACTACAACCAATTGTATTTGTTTCTCATGTATTTACTACAGCCAAATTCAATTTATTCCTCACATGGTATACAATAACAGAATGAACCCACAACTATTGAACATCACATTGCAGAATTGAACCAAATAGTTAACTAAACACCACAACACAAATGAACCAAACGTTAACTGAGCACCACATTGCACAATATATAACCAAACCAAGCATGCTTGACAACTTGGAAATATAGCAATTGTATTCGTTTCTCATGTATTTTGTAAAGATAAATTCGATTTATTTCTCACATGGAAGACAATACAAAATTGCAGCTTGAAGAATTGAACATCACATTTGCAGAATTGAACCAAACATTTAACTGAAGACGAAAACTAATTAACAAAATAGTTAATAAGTGAGCACCACACTGCACGACATATAGAACATATACAGTAGAGCAACGGATTGCATGGTAAAATTAGATAGCACAATTCACTAGAATTTGTGAAGGAAAGGCAGGAGCAGCACACGCAACGGGTAAACCGAGCATGCTTAACCGGCGTAGCTAGCAAATGGCAAGGTGCTCCTCCAAGATCTGGGGGTCGGCACGAATGGCAGCCATCGCGTCCTCATCCGTGCGTGCGGCCGCGATTTGCTTCTCCGTTGTGACGCCCGGATAATTAAGCTACAGTAATCCCACGCTAACGGTGCCACGTCACCCCGGTTACTGTTAATAATATCGCGTTGGATCAAAACCGTTTCAAAATTCAAATTCAAATTAATGTCAACAATAAAAGTTTTTCATAATTTAAAACAAAAATGTTCGGGAGGTGCCATATTTTGCATAAGTAAATATGGTGTAATAAACACATTTTTATAAAATGCCTAGATAATTTAAAATGATTTAAAACAGAAAAGAAAATAAATAAAAAGAAAAGAAATTACAAAATAGAAACAAACAAACAAACAAACAAAAATAAATAAAAGACACCCCCCTGCTGGGCCAACCGGCCCAGCTAACCAACCAGCCGGCCGGCCCACCCCTGCCTACTAACCCACTCCCCCTCCCACCGTAACCCTAACCCACTACCGCTCTCCCACTCCCCCCACAATGCCACTCCCTCTCCCCTCTCCTCTCGATCCCATCTATATCGGGGAGGGGCTCGATCCCACGCCTCCCATCGCCACCGTGCTCCACCACCGCCGCCGCCGCTCGGACTCCCCCCATCCCGGCGCCCGCCTCCTCAACCCCCTTCCCGGCGCCCCCACACTCGGCTGGTTCTGGATCAAGGAGGGGCCCGATCCCGTGCCGCCCTGCGCCCCCGACGACGGTGCCTCCTCCCCGGAGCCCCCGCTCGCCGACGCCACCGTCCCGCCCTGCCTCTCTACCACCGGCGCCTTCGGACCTCACCGCGCCCCGTGGTCGTCATCCACCCCACCAGCGCAAGGCCACGGTGCCCCCCATCGCCGGATCATCGTCGCTCCTCCGCGTCGGCCAACAACATGACGACCGCGTCGACTTGCTGCTCCGACGCCTCCCCGGCCCCCCTCGAGCTCGCACGCGACCTCCCCTGTGAGCCCCTTGCCCAATCCCTCTCCGCCTCCCGCCATAGGTTGTCGTCTGCGCTCAGACCCTGCTCCGCCCTGGACGCGTCGCCCTGTGCCCGTGCGCGGCCTCGTCGTGGTTGCCCGCCACCATGTGTGGCTGCGCCCGCGCCGTGCCTGAGCCCCGTCCCTGCTCGCTACCCCTGCCGCCTCCTGCTGCTACCGCCTCCGAGCACAGCTGGTCGCGCCCGTCGCCCTGTACCCATCGTCGTCGCCCGCGGGCGAGCGCGCGCCCCGGCTTGCCGTGCCTTCCCCCCGTTGGCCATGCCTGAGGCAACGGACGGGCGCCTGTTGCGCCCGTTGCGGTTGCAACCGCACGCCCCACGCCCGCTATGGCCCCTGTGCCTATGACATGGGGGCCCACACTCCAGAACGTTTAATAACAAAAAAAAGAATTTAGATAATAATAATAAGTAAAAATATTAAATAAATAATTAATTAACTAAATTAATTAACTTAATTAATTATGTCTAATTAATCAACTAACTAAACTAATTAAACTGTTAGTTAATTATTTAATCAGTCAATGACAGTGGGGCCCACCCCTAATTAATCCTGATTAGGTTAATTAATATGTTTAATTAATATGTGTCACTAACCAGTGGGACCCCCTGGTCAGGTTGACCTGTCAACCCCTGTTGACTGTTGACGTCAGCATGACATCATGCTGATGTCATAAATCCAATTTCGAATTAAATTAAATAATTAATTAAATTCCAGAAATTAATAAATTCTTTTGAAAATCATATCTTTTAATCCGTAACTCGGATGGAAAAACTTTGTACATGAAAGTTGCTCAGAACGACGAGACGAATCCGGTTACGCAGCATGTTTGTCCGCCACACATCCCTAGCATAGCAAGCACGCAACCTTCCCCCTGCGGTTCATTTGTCCGAAAACGCGGAACACCGGGGATACTTTCCCGGATGTTTCCCCCTTCGCCGGTATCACCTACCACTACGTTAGGTCACCCCTAGCACCGCATATTGCCGTGTCTTGCTTTGTGTTACATTTGATTGCTATGTTATTTATTGTGTTCCCCCTCCGTTACTTCTTTCCGGTAGACTCAGAGACCGGCGCCGATGTCCGTGTGTTCGACTACACCAAAGATGACCCCTCCTTCTTGCCAGAGCAACCAGGCAAGCCCCCCCTTGATCACCAGATACCGCCTATTCTTCTCTATAATGCTTGCATTAGAGTAGTGTAGCATGTTACTGCTTTCCGTTAATCCTATCCTGATGCATAGCCTGTCATTGTTGCTACAGTTGTTACCCTTACCTGCTATCCTACTACTTAGTATAGGATGCTAGTGTTCCATCAGTGGCCCTACACTCTTGTCCATCTGCCATGCTATACTACTAGGACGTGATCACTTCGGGAGGTGATCACGGGTATATACTATATACTTTATATACATGACACATGTGGTGACTAAAGTCGGGTCGGCTCGTTGAGTACCCGCAAGTGATTCTGATGAGGGGGATGAAAGGACAGGTGGCTCCATCCCGGTAGAGGTGGGCCTGGGTTCCTGACGGCCCCCGACTGTTACCTTGTGGCAGAGCGACAGGGCAGGTTGAGACCACCTAGGAGAGAGGTGGGCCTGGCCCTGGTCGGCGTTCGTGGATACTTAACACGCTTAACGAGTTCTTGGTATTTGATCTGAGTCTGGCCATTTGGTCTATACGCACTAACCAACTACGCGGGAACAGTTATGGGCACTCGACGTCGTGGTATCAGCCGAAGCTCTTTTTGACGCCAGCGACAGAGCGGCGCGCGCCGGATTGGACTGGAACGCCTGCTAGGCTAGGTCTGCTTCCGGCGGCCCTCGCAACGTGCAGGTGTGCAATGGGCGATGGGCCCAAAACCCTGCGCGCATTGGATTTAGACCGGCGTGCTGACCTCTCTGTTGAGCCTAGGTGGGGCTGCGACGTGCTGATCTTTCGAGGCCGGGCATGACCCAAGAAAGTATGTCCGGCCAAATGGGATCGAGCGTGTTGGGTCATGTGGTGCACCCTTGCAGGGAAGTTTATCTATTCGAATAGCCGTGTCCCTCGGTAGAAGGACGACCCGGA
Source organism: Aegilops tauschii subsp. strangulata (assembly GCF_002575655.3). Taxonomy (NCBI): domain Eukaryota; kingdom Viridiplantae; phylum Streptophyta; class Magnoliopsida; order Poales; family Poaceae; genus Aegilops; species Aegilops tauschii. The sequence goes on along the minus strand of NC_053036.3, from coordinate 103,847,756 downwards.
GTTGTACCTTGACCTTATGACAACTAGAACTGGATACTTAATAAAACACACCCTTCCAAGTGCCAGATATAACCCGGTGATCGCTCGCTAACTGGGCGACGAGGAGGGGATCGCCGGGTAGGATTATGCTATACGATGCTACTTGGTGAACTTACCATCTACTCTCTTCTACATGCTGCAAGATGGAGGTGGCCAGAAGCGTAATCTTCGACAGGATTAGCTATCCCCCTCTTATTCTGGCATTTTGCAGTTTAGTCCACTGATATGGCCCTTTACACATATACCCATGCATATGTAGTGTAGCTCCTTGCCTGCGAGTACTTTGGATGAGTACTCACGGTTGCTTTTCTCCCTCTTTTCCCCTTTCTATACCTGGTTGTCGCAACCAGATGCTGGAGTCCAGGAGCTAGAGATCCCGAGGATGATTCTACATGGAGTTCGGCTTCGAGGAGTAGTTAGGAGGTCCCAGGCAGGAGGCCTTGCCTTTTCGATCGTTGCTACTTTTGTGCTAGCGTTCTTAAGGCAAACTTGTTTAACTTATGTCTGTACTCAGATATTGTTGCTTCCGCTGACTCGTCTATGATCGAGCACTTGTATTCGAGCCCTCGAGGCCCCTGGCTTGTATTATGATGCTTGTATGACTTATTTATGTTGTAGAGTTGTGTTGTGATATCTTCCCGTGAGTCCCTGATCTTGATTGTACACATTTGCGTGCATGATTAGTGTACGATTGAATCGGGGGCGTCACAAGTTGGTATCAGAGCCGACTGCCTGTAGGAATCCCCCTTCCAAACTCCTTGGCCGAAGTCGAGTCTAGACATTACAAACACTTTTTACTAACATGGCTGTGTGTCTTACGGGCCCACGTCGCCATTTGGGTGGTATTAGGATCTTTTACTCCTCGATCTTTACTCTGGGACTCTAATCTCTCTTCTATTCGGGTTAAATGATTTTTGCTAACCCTAACACTAGGATCTCGTAACTACTTTCTCCCGGAGAGCCACTTCACTCCAGATGATGGCTTGATTCATTAGAAGACCCTGAAGATACCCACCCCCCCGCTATTAACCCGAGAACTTGTGTTCATCGCATTTGCAATTCCCCTTCCACCGTCAACCCTTATGGATAACTACATGCAGTTGTCATTCTTACATTCATCCCTAGTTGGTCTTGTTATTACGAGATACCCCGAAATACTCGTCGTTGTTTCGAGAATCCTTTTTGCCTACTGCCTTGCAGTTCCTTGTTTCCTGAATACGCCTACAAATTAATCCTCACACTTACCGAGGATTTGTTTCTTCCCAGCTGTTCAGGTGCTTCACAAAATTCCTCAAAATACTATCCGATCTTTCAAAAATCCCAAGCATCCTCTTGCTCTTGAAATTCTTGCTTGCTTGCATTATGGTTAATCCCATAAGTCTGGTAATCTTATTGGCATCCTTTGTCAAATATCATTTTGAGTCCATTGATTCAATATGATTGCGAATGCTCGCAATCCTCAATCATATCCTAGAATTCATCCTTCCGGCTCAGATGTCATTTTTAAACATGAGCTGAATCTCGACCAATCAAGTTGTTGTCAATTTTACCCCTAAGCTTACTCAACTTATCCATCCTTAATCAGAGCGTTTGCTTCTGATCCTTTGATTTGGAAATCATAATTCCTTTACATGTGAGCTTTGAATTAGCCAGTTGTTTCTATAATCTAAGGCCCTTGCCTTGATTCTTCCTCTGGTTAGGTGCCGATGCTCACATCATCTCCGTTATGAACCATCAAGTCCTTTGTTGAATTATCATCTGACAGTGTCCTTCGTATACAAAAACCTCGAGAAGTTCTTTTCGGGATACATAATACCATTGGTAAATCCCGTTCTATGATTTGGCCAACCATGCTCTACTTTTGAGCTGGTGATATTTACTATTGAAGTTTGTGGTCTATCTTTCTACGATGCCCCAATGGGTTGAACCTATGCCTTCCTTAATCTATGTGAACCTGAAAGATTTCGCGGGACATACTTATCTGGTATTGCACCAGGTAAAACTTTCGACAACTAATGCCATTATCAAAATACGAGAGGCGAATGGAAGGTTATGCATTGAAGAAGTGGGAGTCGACCTTGAACCTTTGTGTTCATGCCCATGGACACGATGTAGATCCTATCATGGAAGCTTCTTGTAATAATAACTATTTCCTTGATATAATATCCATTGGTATCGGTGAATTGATCCTTTGCAATTGTGGTTCCGACCATATGTTCTTCTTTGATCCCATTTCTCGGGCAAGTTTAAGTACTTGTCTTCTGCAGATCATTTCACGTGTCCACCCTCTACTCTGCTCTACCGTCGAGTATTACACTATGGCATCTCGAGACTATCATGGAACTGCATAACTTCTTATGGGTTCTCCACCAACTGTCCCGGTTCCAATTTTCCTGGGTTCTAGGTTGTTGTCAACTGAGAACACCAAATAGTGAACCGAGTCCGCACTACGGTTCAACAACTTTTAGAAATCTTCTTTACTTATGGGTTTGTAGCCGATCACGTCATTCCTAGCCTGTTTGTCTATATCATTATCGTGATGATTTTAACTGTGCTACCTGGTCCTTATTCCCGGAGCACCACTTCCGATGATGAGCTAAGCTTACGTCGATTTTCCTCGTCGTATCATTTAGCCTTGAACAACAAGCTTGATTTCGAGTTTGTGTCGTACCCCTGGTTCCAATAACCTTTCGCTTCATCATCCCTTTAACTTGATGTCATCGCCGATCGATTACCTCTTCATAAATTCTTGCTACAAATGTGTCGTGAACATCATCAACATTCTGAGCTCTTCCAAGATATCTATCGAATTCTGGATGAGAAATACCATCCTTGCCCTCGATGATTTGTTTTATCATCGACCATTTTATTGCCTTCCATTCAACACAAACTTGTTCGTGTTTTGTGTTGAGTTCCTTGCTATCCAACTTATGTTATGTTCTACCGCGGAGTATTACCATCTTTGATGTCAAGAATGTTGTGAGGATTGCTCCACCTCTTAAGAATTGTTGCCATAATGATACTTCTCACCATCACCATTCTTTCTTGGTCCTCGTGTTGATTCCAACCAGGGTACCCACAAGTGAACGGTGTTGTTTGGATTCTGCACTTCTAGCAACCCTATTGCTTTGAAGTTAATGATCGATAATTCATTCTTAGCCTATCGGTTGCTGAACCACCATTCTAACATTGATCATGCTACCTAACCCCATATTTCGGGTGCACCTTTCAACCAATGTTTAATTGTGGATGTTTTCCTCGAGCATACCTCATTATGTCATCTGATCTGACAAATGTTATCTCCTTATTCACATAGTTGTGGAAATCCATCCTTTTGGAAATCTCGAGGAATTGTCGCTGAGTCCATCAGCCACCTTCTCGTCCTCTCCTTGGTTAAATGATGAACTCTTGTTTCGGAACTCGCTTGCATAGTTCATTTCCCGAGAATCTTACAATGTCATCTCGTCAAATTGTGCCGCACCTTTTCTTCTCAAGCACCCTAAGTCTGAGGTATCCTGACACCAATCAGAACTGAATCTCGGTCAGATATGATGGCTGGAACATATTTCCAAGAGTTATAACATTGGTCTTTATATGACCCGGTAAGGTGATGTCATGCCTAGCACACCTGGCCGGAGGACCTATTGTTATAGTTTCCTTTTTGGCAAGGTTAGTCATTCTTCCGTGAGGAAATTGTAAGACTTATTCTCTAGGTTGTTCCTGATGGATCCTTTTTGTTTCCAAAGTCTGATCTTCACCTGTTGACCATGTCAATGCTATCTCGAAGCATGTCTATGGTACTCCGATTTTCAACAGGAACATTTGAAGCCCAATGCTAAATGTTTCCTGCTCAATTATCCAAACACCGCTGTATGGGTAATGTCATGAAAATTCTCTCCCGTACCTAAAAGAGTTTTCTACATTATATCCTGTCATGGATATCATGCTCTGCTTGTCCTTGCGAAGGATATACCCTTGAAATATGTGTTTAAACACATTTTCCTTTCCATTGTTCTATTTAATCTGATAATCATATTTTCCTTTCCATTGTTTGGTTTAACCTTTCTGGTGATCTATATGATCTAAGCAGTAGTATTCTCCTGCTTATGTAAACACCTCGGTGTACAATTCTGTCAGTAAGACCCTGTTACTATTGTCGATGATATTCCGGTAACCACCGATGGACGAGAACTTTGCCTATTGGTCCGCCTCGTTTCGACGAGCAGGAAAATGGTTCTCTTTGTCCCTCGCCCTTGGTACCAACGTTGTTGCCAACATAATTGACAGGCTATCCTCTAACTTGCCTTGCTATCATGACCATGCAAAATATAACACCTTCTTGCTTTGAACGCACATGGTGGGCCCATAACCCACAGTTCCACAGGATCGAAACCTGACTCTCCAATACACCCCCTATTTCCAAAGCTATTCCTCATGCTTGGCTTCGTATGTAATTCACGAGCCACCTTCCCTGTGATCAACAATTCTGGTATTAGACACAATACTTATTCCCGTTGCCTTGCACCCCTCTCACACACTGTTTCAGGCAACGAACGATTGTCTATCCGCTCGAAACTTCTCATGATACCTCCTCACTTGCTCTCGATAATGTCTAAAGTTTCAATTCGAGAGTTACTTCCGCCACCTTCCCTGATGTTATCTGCTAGATAAGCAAACATTGTAGCGGTCCGTTCTTCCGTAATACCCCCTTATCCTTTCGTAAGTACGATGGAGATCCCGAAGGGAGACAACTTCATCATGATGCATTGGAATAAAGAATTGAAGACATCAACGAAAGGGATTAACTTCTTCGAGAAGATCCGTTAGAATATCGTAACTAAACCTTTCCCCCTTAGACCCCCTCTTAAATCTCGGGACGAGATTTCTTGTAGTGGAGGAGAATTGTGACGCCCGGATAATTAAGCTACAGTAATCCCACGCTAACGGTGCCACGTCACCCCGTTTACTGTTGATAATATCGCGTTGGATCAAAACCGTTTCAAAATTCAAATTCAAATTAATGTCAACAATAAAAGTTTTTCAAAATTTAAAACAAAAATGTTCGGGAGGTGCCATATTTTGCATAAGTAAATATGGTGTAATAAACACATTTTTATAAAATGCCTAGATAATTTAAAATGATTTAAAACAGAAAAGAAAATAAATAAAAAGAAAAGAAATTACAAAATAGAAACAAACAAACAAACAAAAATAAAGAAAAGACACCCCCCACTGGGCCAACCGGCCCAGCTAACCAACCAGCCGGCCGGCCCACCCCCTGCCTACTAACCCACTCCCCCTCCCACCGTAACCCTAACCCACTACCGCTCTCCCACTCCCCCCATGACGCCACTGCCTCTCCCCCTCTCCTCTCGATCCCATCTGGATCGGGGAGGGGCTCGATCCCACGCCTCCCATCGCCGCCGTGCTCCACCACCGCCGCCGCCGCTCGGACTCCCCCCCATCCCGGCGCCCGCCTCCTCAACCCCCCTTCCCGGCGCCCCCACACTCGGCTGGTTCTGGATCGGGGAGGGGCCCGATCCCGCGCCGCCCTGCGCCCCCGACGACGGTGCCTCCTCCCCGGAGCCCCCGCTCGCCGACGCCACCATCCCGCCCTGTCTCTCCACCACCGGCGCCTTCGGACCTCACCGCGCCCCGTGGTCGTCATCCACCCCACCAGCGCAAGGCCACGGTGCCCCCCATCGCCGGATCGTTGTCGCTCCTCCGCGTCGGCCAACAACATGACGACCGCGTCGACTTGCAGCTCCGACGCCTCCCCTCCCCCCTCGAGCTCGCACGCGACCTCCCCTGTGAGCCCCTTGCCCAATCCCTCTCCGCCTCCCGCCATAGGTCGCCGTCCGTGCTCAGACCCTGCTCCGCCCTGGACGCGTCGCCCCGTGCCCGTGCGCGGCCTCGCCGTGGTTGCCCGCCACCATGTGTGGCTGCGCCCGCGCCGCGCCCGAGCCCCGTCCCTGCTCGCTACCCCTGCCGCCTCCTGCTGCTACCGCCTCCGAGCACAGCTGGTCGCGCCCGTCGCCCTGCACCCATCGTCGCCGCCCGCCGGCGAGCGCGCGCCCCGGCTTGCTGTGCCTTCCCCCCGTTGGTCGTGCCTGAGGCAGCGGACGGGCGCCTGTTGCGCCTGTTGCGCCCGTTGCGATTGCAACCGCACGCCCCACGCCCGCTATGGCCCCTGTGCCTATGACATGGGGGCCCACACTCCAGAACGTTTAATAACAAAAAACATGAATTTAAAACGTAATAACAAGTAAAAACATTAAATAAATAATTAATTCATTAACTTAATTAATTATGTCTAATTAATCAAATAACTAAACTAATTAAACTGTTAGTTAATTATTTAATCAGTCAATGACAGTGGGGCCCACCCCTAATTAATCTTGATTAGGTTAATTAATATGTTTAATTAATATGTGTCACTGACCAGTGGGACCCCCTGGTCAGGTTGACCTGTCAACCCCTGTTGACTGTTGACGTCAGCATGACATCATGCTGATGTCATAAATCCAATTTCGAATTAAATTAAATAATTAATTAAATTCCAGAAATTAATAAATTCTTTTGAAAATCATATCTTTTAATCCGTAACTCGGATGGAAAAACTTTGTACATGAAAGTTGCTCAGAACGACGAGACGAATCCGGTTACGCAGCCAGTTCGTCCGCCACACATCCCTAGCATAGCAAGCACGCAACCTTCCCCCTCCGGTTCATCTGTCCGAAAACGCGGAACACTGGGGATACTTTCCCGGATGTTTCCCCCCTTCGCCGGTATCACCTACCACTACGTTAGGTCACCCCTAGCACCGCATATTGCCGTGTCTTGCTTTGTGTTACATTTGATTGCTCTGTTATTTATTGTGTTCCCCCTTCGTTACTTCTTTCCGGTAGACTCAGAGACCGGCGCCGATGTCCGTGTGTTCGACTACACCGAAGATGACCCCTCCTTCTTGCCAGAGCAACCAGGCAAGCCCCCCCTTGATCACCAGATACCGCCTATTCTTCTCTATACTGCTTGCATTAGAGTAGTGTAGCATGTTACTGCTTTCCGTTAATCCTATCCTGATGCATAGCCTGTCACTGTTGCTACAGTTGTTACCCTTACCTACTATCCTACTACTTAGTATAGGATGCTAGTGTTCCATCAGTGGCCCTACACTCTTGTCCGTCTGCCATGCTATACTACTGGGCCGTGATCACTTCGGGAGGTGATCACGGGTATATACTATATACTTTATATACATGACACATGTGGTGACTAAAGTCGGGTCGGCTCGTTGAGTACCCACAAGTGATTCTGATGAGGGGGCTGAAAGGACAGGTGGCTCCATCCCGGTAGAGGTGGGCCTGGGTTCCTGACGGCCCCCGACTGTTACCTTGTGGCAGAGCGACAGGCCAGGTTGAGACCACCTAGGAGAGAGGTGGGCCTGGCCCTGGTCGGCGTTCGCGGATACTTAACACGCTTAACGAGTTCTTGGTATTTGATCTGAGTCTGGCCATTTGGTCTATACGCACTAACCAACTACACGGGAACAGTTATGGGCACTCGACGTCGTGGTATCAGCCGAAGCTCTTTTTGACGTCAGCGACGGAGCGGCGCACGCCGGATTGGACTGGAACGCCTGCTAGGCTAGGTCTGCTTCCGGCCGCCCTCGCAACGTGCAGGTGTGCAATGGGCAATGGGCCCAGACCCCTGTGCGCATAGGATTTAGACCGGCGTGCTGACCTCTCTGTTGAGCCTAGGTGGGGCTGCGACGTGTTGATCTTCTGAGGCCGGGCATGACCCAGGAAAGTGTGTCCGGCCAAATGGGATCGAGCGTGTTGGGTTATGTGGTGCACCCCTGCAGGGAAGTTTATCTATTCGAATAGCCGTGTCCCTCGGTAAAAGGACGACCCGGAGTTGTACCTTGACCTTATGACAACTAGAACTGGATACTTAATAAAACACACCCTTCCAAGTGCCAGATATAACCCGGTGATCGCTCGCTAACTGGGCGACGAGGAGGGGATCGCCGGGTAGGATTATGCTATACGATGCTACTTGGTGAACTTACCATCTACTCTCTTCTACATGCTGCAAGATGGAGGTGGCCAGAAGCGTAATCTTCGACAGGATTAGCTATCCCCCTCTTATTCTGGCATTCTGCAGTTCAATACACTGATATGGCCCTTTACACATATACCCATGCATATGTAGTGTAGCTCCTTTCTTGCGAGTACTTTGGATGAGTACTCACGGTTGCTTTTCTCCCTCTTTTCCCCTTTCTATACCTGGTTGTCGCAACCAGATGCTGGAGTCCAGGAGCTAGAGATCCCGAGGATGATTCTACATGGAGTTCGGATTCGAGGAGTAGTTAGGAGGTCCCAGGCAGGAGGCCTTGCCTTTTCGATAGTTGCTACTTTTGTGCTAGCCTTCTTAAGGCAAACTTGTTTAACTTATGTCTGTACTCAGATATTGTTGCTTCCGCTGACTCGTCTATGATCGAGCACTTGTATTCGAGCCCTTGAGGCCCCTGGCTTGTATTATGATGCTTGTATGACTTATTTATGTTGTAGAGTTGTGTTGTGATATCTTCCCGTGAGTCCTTGATCTTGATCGTACACATTTGCGTGCATGATTAGTGTACGATTGAATCGGAGGCGTCACAAGTTTTAAATTTTGAAAAACTTTTATTGTTGACATTAATTTGAATTTGAATTTTGAAACGGTTTTGATCCAACGTGATATTATCAACAGTAACCGGGGTGACGTGGCACCGTTAGCGTGGGATTACTGTAGCTTAATTATCCGGGCGTCACAGCCGCTGCCAAATGCTCCTTGAGATCCTGGCTATACTGTGTGCAGCATGGCTTAGGGCGGCGCTTATTTGGTGGAGGGGTCGGTGATTTGGGTGGAAGGTGTCGCGCTCGCGCCGGCGGTCGGGGCATGTGGGATGTGGAAGGAGGAGGAGGATGGGGGTCGGGTGTGGATTACGTGCCTGGATAGACGAGGCCGAGTAGTGTGAAGGAGGGTCGCCGACGAGGAGGCGGTGCTGCAAGCAAGGAGTGAAGGTTTCAACTTGGAAAGAAAGGCGGAAAGAGGGGAAATGTGGCTTTTGGTAAGGGGGAGGGGGCGGGGAGGTAGATATTTCTGCGGAAGCCAAAAATTTGGAATTGCTTCAGCCAAAAAACTGGCGCGCAAAGTGTCATTAGACATGGTCCCTTATTCAGAACTGTGTACGATATGTGGACATCACAAACGATTCAGATAGCTTAACCCGTGTGTGATGAGTTTGAACGTGAAAAATTTTGGTTCGAATTTCCATGGTTACAGTGGTCATCCACGTCATTGCATAATTTGGGTACACAAAGGAGACTACAGCACACCCACACTTCTTCATCGAGCAAGTTCAGCAATTAAACAGAGCTAGCTGACCTAAACATTACTCTAACAAATTAAAGACCGGCACTGGTGCGCGTCGGTCCTAAACAAACGGTTTTTACCCCTTTCCGCGACGACATTTAGAACCGTCGCCAAGTGAGTGTGTGCAATAGGGTGTCCTTCCCACACGACCCAGAAAATCGTCGGGGATAGGCCCTCCTGGGACCCAGGCTAGGGCCGTGTGCGATCGGGCGAGGCATCGAAACCCAATCATTTCCGTAGGTATGTACATCCCACACGGTGAAGGGCAGAAATCATTTCCGTAGGTATGTACATCCCACACGGTGAATCCTAGAAATCATTTCCGTAGGTATGTACATCCCACACGGTGAATCCCAGAAATCATTTTCGTAGGTATGTACATCCCACATGGTAATCCGAGAAAATCATTTCCGTAGGTATGTACATCCCACACGGTGAATCCCAGAAAAACATTTCCGTTCGTATGTATATCACACACAGTCAATCCAAGGAACACGTTTTCGTTCTTATGTACATCCCACACAGTCAATCCAGGGAAAACGTTTCCGTTCGGACGTACATCCCACACAGTTTTATGTGTAGGCTCGTGTGTGAAAGGTGTAACTATCACACACGGTCTTCCTTGGTTAACTGTTTGCTTTTATCAACTATATCACACACGATTTGATGAAGAAAACTATGTGGCATTGGGCTATCCATCGCAACCGCTTTTACTGCTAGAACCGTTTGCAAAGGTCCATGACACATTTAGCAGGTTTATTAGTTTACAACTAATAATTCCAGTATTATGCAAATTCACATTTCATATCGAACAGCTGTTTGCCAATTTCATATCAGGCACATAAATATATTATAACATCACAGTACGGTAGCTACATGAAAACAGCACAGTACAACACATAGCTAGTTCAACTTCATAAGAACAATATATTCATTTCCCTAATCGAGATCATCCAGGCTCGTCTTATCCACCTCTGCTTTCAGTTCAGTAAGAACTCGTTTTGCACGGGCCAACTGGGAAAGTGCCTCCTCCTTCGCCAACACCATCTTAGCAAAGTCTTTTTTTTTAAATTTGAGCCCATTCTCCACCTTTAACTTTTTATCCCGCATCTTGAAATATGCTTCAGCGTTGAAAAGACTTCTCTAAGCCTAGCCGTGTTCACTTCCTCATACATGCTCCAGAGCTTCGTTAGGCACATCTTCAAAGACTGTGGCCACTCTTGATCAACCCACTCCAAGTAAGAACACTTCCGTTCATCCTATAATATTTAAAACTAGATCAGTAACAATTGTAGGGGAAATGAGTTTATAGCAACATAGAAAATCACCAATGCTTATTTTGAAAAACTGAAGAAACATGTTAATTATGACATATCTTCTCAAAAAGATCAATGTGCAAATGAAATAATTGGTACTAAGACAACAACCAAATTCTGGAACATCAGAAGCTATAATTAACTACAGCGACGCTACAAGTTCTTACTCATGTACAATAAATAACAAATTGAACATTTTATGAGGAAGGTAAATATAACTGCAACAGCATAGCGACAGTGTTTGGATGACAACAAATTGATACTAACAGGTGTGTACATGCACACATTTAGTAACATAGAACTAATAGCACTAAGGCTGTCCACTATGTATGCCAAAACTGGTGTAAAGACAACTGTTGCTACATCTCGCACCGGTGCCCTGAACTGGCGAGCCGATGCAGCGGAAAAAAAATCAGGGACCCGGACTCCGGAGCACGTAGTTGCTCCGATGCCCAGTTCCTTCGTGCCATAAAGATTTAGTATTTTACTGCTTGGCTGCTCGGATGTGTGGACCAAAGTTGGCTGCACAAACTGCTGAAGTGGTGCCAAATAATTTTCTAATGGCACCGCTGATGAGATGGCAACAATTTAAGATACTAGGTACAAACGGTGACACTGTCTTAGGATGCGTTTGGTTGAAGGTGTGGTATGAATGGGTTGGGACTGTGACAGTGTCTGAATCACATCTAACAAATGATTTGTAACTACGGAAGAGGGTCTAACCTTTTCTGCACATGCCAGAAACTTCCTCCCAGTGTCCACAGAATCAAACGCAAGTAGCTTCACGCATGGAGATTGATGGTGACAACGAGCAGATAGATGTTCAGCCACCCCGCTCCATTCGTTGCCACTGATGGTCTTAGGGAGCTACAAGAGGAAGAAACGACTCAAATCGACCTCCGGGTAAAAATCCTTCATTCCAAGTCATAGCCCGAGAGAGAGAAGAGAGGCATACCCGGGTGGTGAAGTAGTAGTCACCGGAGGAGGAACCGCTGGAGATGTCTTTGAAGAAGACCATGACGACGAAGACCATGGCGACCCCGGCGGTGGGATGCGAGACGGTGAGAGCGAGGAAGCGGCTATAGCTTAGCAAGGAAGGAAGGAAGGAGGAAACAGGGGAAATGTGACTTGTGGTCAAGGAGAAAAGGGGGTGGGGAAGGGGGTGGGGGTAGATATTTTGGCTGTAGGCCAAAATTTTGGAAATGTGGAGGGAAACTTTGCGCGCGGTGCCGCCGGACCATTCACTTTGAACGATTGTGTGCATCGCAAATGATTCTTCTGCTTTACGCGCATGGGATGAGTTCGATAATTCAAATTTTGGTCTCAAGGCATGTGTAACGCCCACGATGCGGCTATATCTCCCACGTGTCGAGGCACAACCGCATTGTGGTTTTGTCGCAAGAAGGGTCATCTTCACACAATCCCATGTAATGAACAAGAATGGGATAACGAGAGTTGGCTTACAATCGCCACTTCACACAATACATAAATATAATTCATACATCATCCAAAATCCACACATAGACCGACTACGGTCAAGATCCAAATGAAAATAAGATAACCCCAAATGCTAGATCCCCGATCGTCCCAACTGGGCTCCACTACTGATCATCAGGAAAAGAAACATAGTAACGACCATGTTCCTCGTCGAACTCCCACTTGAGCTCGGTTGCGTCATCTGCACTGGCATCGTCGGCACCTGCAACTGTTTTGGTAGAATCTGTGAGTCACGAGGACTCAGCAATCTCACACCCGCGAGACCAAAACTATTTAAGCTTATAGGAAAGGATGGTGTAATGAGGTGGAGCTGCAGCAGGCACAAAGCATATATGGTGGCTAACATACGTAAATGAGAGCGAGAAGAGAGGCAACGCGACGGTCGCGAAGCTAGAAATGATCAAGAAGTGATCCTGAAACTACTTACGTTCAAGCATAACTCAAACCGTGTTCACTTCCCGGACTCCGCCGAGAAGAGACCATCACGGCTACACACACAGTTGATGTATTTTAGTTAAGTCAAGTGACAAGTTCTCTACAACCGGACATTAACAAATTCCCATCTGCCTCATAACCGCGGGCATGGTTTTGAAAGATAATACCCAGCAGGGGTGTCCCAACTTAGCCCATTATAAGCTCTCACGGTCAATGAAGGATAAACCTTCTCCCGGAAAGACCCGATCAGTCTCGGAATCCCGGTTTACAAGACATTTCGACAATGGTAAAACAAGACCAGCAAAGCCGCCCGAATGTGCCGACAAATCCCGATAGGAGCTGCACATATCTCGTTCTCAGGGCACACCGGATGAGCAGTCTGTACAACTAAAACCAGGCCTCAAGTTTCCCCGAGGTGGCGCTACAAAGGGCTCTAGTTTGGACCAGCACTCAGAGGAACACTGGCCCGGGGGTTTAAATAAAGATGACCCTCGGGCTCGCGAAAACCCAAGGTGTTGAGGATATAACCATTGGAATCACCCGCCCAGGAGGGGCCGGGTTATGGCATAATGGTCATCACGCGAAGCCCAGTACCAAGCTTGAAGACGGCGGGTTAATAATGGGCTTAAGACCCGGAGATGGCTTAAGGCCCGTAGTGATAAACCGCCGTATGGCAAGACTTGTAGTGTAAGGCAAGAATAGTTAAGAGTCCGAGCCGGACACTGTTATGAGCCGGCCGGGACTCTGAGAGCCGCTGGGCGTCAATCTCTCTATATAAAGGGACGACCCGGCGGCGGTTTGGGGACAAGTAAGACAAACTCGATAACCAGGTAGGACGGTTTAGCTCCTGGTCATCGAAACCCTAATCAATACCACCTCAACTGGACGTAGGCTTTTACCTTCACCGTAAGGGGCCGAACCAGTATAACCCTCGTGTTCCTTGTCCCGTTTAACCCCTTTAAGCTTCCTAGCTGCGATGGCTCCACGACTAAGTCCTTGCGCAAGGACATCTGCCGTGACAATTCCACGACAGTTGGCGCCCACCGTGGGGCCAGCGCACGGTGGATTTGAGTTCTTGAAGGGCAGCTTCGAAGGGCTCAAGGGATACGCTGTGGGCCGGATGACCAAGAGTCATCGCGGCAAGCTCTGCATCGACGATGCAAACTGGGGCCCCGACGCCGGCTCAATTGAGTACGGGTACCAGGTCCCCTTCGGCAGAATTCATGTCTTCATTGGCAAGATTGGTGAGCCGGGCCCTGAGCCGGATCTCTGCGCCGATCTCATCGAGACGGCTCAGCGTGCACGACCCGCCCGGGCTCTACCTGCCTTGAAGCATGCTTTCGTGGGATGTGTCCATGGAGGACTCTCTGAAGGATCTGCATCTGGTGATGAGACGGCCGCCGGCTCTGATGGCGAGTCGTCTATGGATGAGTCAAACTCGTTGTATCAACTTCAAGATGGCAGGCTCAGGGGTTGTTCCGATGGCGACAGCATTCCGGACCCCTTTGAACCACCGAGCCGGGTTGGAATCTTCATGGCCGGTGCGCAACCTATTCAAAACCCCGCCTCCGGGTCAGGAAGCCCGGTGCCTTCGCCGGCTCAGGTGCTGATGGATCTCACAGACAAGATGACGGTCCTGTTGACCGCTACGGTGGCTCTGGCGGATCAAGGTCAACATGACGCAGAGGTGGCACAGTTAAAGTTGGATCTAGCAAGGGCCAAGGAGGATCTGGCGGCGGAGGGGATCAGGATGGCTGTAGAGAGGGCAGCTCTCGACGCCCAGACTCAGTTGATTCAGGCATAGTCCTTCCGGCTCACGATGGATCAGAACGCGTCCAATGAGGTCATGAGAAGGAGGCATCAAAAGGCCCAATCTCGACTCCCTCCGGTTTACGATCCTCGAAACCTCTTCAACACGCCGGGTGCAGGGTCTAGTAACCCGCCGGAGATCATAGTGCCCGGGGCTGGGACGCCAATTCAGCCCCAAGTGATGGGACCTCCCTGGGTGAACCCTGCCCCGCCTCAGTACGTGCCAATACCATCGGGTCATTATGCCAACCCGTTGGAAAACATGGTCGCCGTGGCGGCACGGCTGGCGGCTCTCCCAATTGATGGTGATTCTCCAACGGCGGTTGAAACCCGCAGGGTCAGAGAACTCCTTCAGACAGCTCTGGCGCAGCAAGAGGCGTACTCTTATAGCCGGGACAGGATCCATTCAACCCCTCGTCCAGGCCGGAGCCCGAGTTATAGCAGACACATGGTCTCAGCGACCGGCTCAAGTAATGTCCGACGCCGTGACTTGCCTCCTGGCCACGGCCCGGCTCATAACGGAGCCTTTCACGCAGTAGACCAAGACAGGGCACGGCAAGAGGCGGAGCAGGTGCCTCAGTTGACGGCTTACCAGCCACCCCCGGCTTATCCGACGACTTCCATCGACATGGGTATCCCTACGAGGACTGGAGGTGTCCATTGTCTAGTGCCGGCTCTCCGCAATGAACGACTGCCCAAGGATTTCAAAGGGCCTAGGAAGGTGCCTAATTACACGGCTGATTTACAACCCGGAGCCTGGATCGAGAGTTACGAGATGGCCATGGAATTGCTGGAGGTCAGCGAAGCGGCGATGGCCAAGTACTTCACCATGATGTTAGATGGGACTGCCCGCACTTGGTTGAAAGGGCTGCCACCGAATTCTATCAGGTCTTGGGCTGAGCTGAAAGCCCGATTCATCCAAAACTTCAAAGATACCTATAGGCAGTCTATGTCAATTGTGGATTTGACTAACTGTAAACAGCAGGAGGGTGAGTCTACGACACATTGGGTTCCCGGGTCAAAGAGATAATACATTCATCTGATAAGATGGATGCCGGCTCTGCAGTCTTAATGTTGGAGCAGAATTGTCGTTTCCTGCCCCTGAAGATGAAACTCGGGCGGCTCAAGCGCGATTGCAATGATATGGGTACGCTGATGGCGGCTCTCGTCAAGTACGCCGACTCTGATAGTACCAAGGACCCCGCGTCAGATGATGAAAGGATAGGGAAGGGAAAGAAGAACGGCAATGGCAAGGGTCCTCAGCATAACCCGGCGAACCAAGGAGGTAACAAGCGTAAGGCTGATGGCAGCATGGAGTTTGTGGCCAATGCCAGCTCACAAGGTAACAACCAGCGACGTAAGGGGAGGCCACCTCCCCGAGCCGGCGGTTCAGGCCCAACGCTTGAGGAGTTGTTGAATGAGCCTTGTCCAAGGCATGGCTCTAGGGAGAAGCCAGCTACTCATCTATGGAAAGATTGCGCAATCATGAAGGCCTTTAAGAATTCCAATGCCTTTAATGGCAACAATGGCTCGGGCGGCGGCTCAGGCGCCGGCGGCTTTCATGGCCCGGGCGGCGGCTCAAATTCCAATCCTCAGAATGTTCAAGGGGGCTTTAATCAGCAGTCCGGCCAGGGTCATCAACAGCAACAGGGGGGATACCAGACCAATCCAAAGCAGCTCAATGGTGGACAATATCATGTGTTTACCACCAGTCTGTGTAAGCGAGATCAGAAGCTTCATAAGAGGGCTGTGAATGCTGTTGAGCCGGCGGTTCCACGCTATTTAAGATGGTCTGAGCATCCTATTGTGTGGAGTAGGGAGGATCACTCTCCCCGGGTTGATAATCTGGGTCACCTGGCCCTGGTGGTGGCTCCTCAGGTGGGAGGATATAAGTTCACTAAGGTGCTCATGGATGGAGGCAGCAGCATTAACATCCTCTATTATGAGACCTTCCGTCATATGGGGTTGATTGATAAGAACCTCAGCCAGTCCAATACTGTTTTCCATGATGTGGTGCCTGGTAAGTCGGCTTATCCAGTTGGTAAGATCGAACTGGAAGTGGCCTTTGGAGATGAGTACAACTACAGGGTGGAAAAATTGACCTTTGAGGTGGTCAAGATAAGAAGTCCGTATCATGCCATATTTGGGCGGCCGGCTTACGCCAAGTTCATGGCAAGGCCGTGTTACGTATACTTACAGCTCAAAATGCCGGGTCACAATGGGACCATTACGGTTCATGGCAGCCGAAAGATAGCCTTGGAGTGTGAGGAAGGTGACGCGGCTTATGCAGAATCTGTTTGTGCAACAGAGGAGCTGAAGTTTTCCAAGGACAATGTTGACCCAACAGATATGACATCTCTGAAAAAGCCGACCACGGAGCATGAGCCGGCAATGAAATTTAAGTCAGCTGATGAGACTAAACTTGTTGATTTCGTTCCAGGTGACTCATCTTAGCAGTTTAGCATCAGTGCCAATCTGGATCCAAAATAGGAAAGCGCGCTCATCGAGTTCATCCGTGAGAATAGGGACATTTTTGCATGGAAACCTTCTGACATGCCAGGTGTACCTAGAGAACTCGCTGCGCACACTCTCAATATTGATCCGAAATTTAAGCCGGTCAGGAAATTCCTTCGGCGGTTTAATGTGGAGAGGCGGAAAGCCATTGGTGAGGAGGTGGCCCGGCTCTTGGCGGCCGGGTTTATTGTCGAAGTCTTTCATCCAGAATGGTTAGCTAACCCGGTGCTCGTGCTCAAGAAGAATGCACTACTAGGAAAAGGCCTACTAATGGCGCACCTAATTTGGCCATTAATGGCGCATTAGTGGTGCGCCATTAGTAGCACGCCATTAGTATATTTTACTAATGGCGCACGCCATTAGTATATAGAACAGTGCGCCATTAGTATGCCTCCCAGGGGGCCATGTATACCCAGGTGCTTTGGCATACTAATGGCGCACCATCCCACGGTGCGCCATTAGTAATTTTTTTTTTCAAATTTTGTCAAATTTTTTTCAATTTTTTTCAATTTTTTTTTAAATTTTTTTCAAAATTTGTCAAAATTGTTTTTGTTTTTTTCTTAATCTCTGGTCACTATGGCTTAATCTCGGGTCAATATGCTTAATCTCAAGTCAAATCGCAACTAAGTGGTCAAACTTCCCGGAAGGTCACCCATCCTCACACTACTCCAGCCCGAGCACGCTTAACTTCGCGGTTCTATCCAACCCCTGCACCACCTCACTTAACAGCCAATTGTTGATATATCTATCATATCAATCCTATTAAACCTTGTTGATGTCTAGGACTTTGTTCATATTCATGAGTATGATGAAATTTTGAAAATTTTTTGAAACTTCCCTGTCATATTACGAATCATTTTTTGAAAAAAAAATTCAAAACAAATATTTTTTTCTGTTACTAGTGGCGCACCTAGCAACCGGTGCGCCACTAGTAAGTTTGAAATTTTTTGAATTTTTTTGCCTCTAGATCTTGAAAGCCCCGTATCTTTTTTTCTGTTAGGTTTTTGAGGATTTTGAAAATGTTTAACGGGGTTCCCCCAGTTAAATTCGGATGTAACTTTTCGAGTAGATGATTTTTCATATAAAAAACTTTTTCATCCGAGTTCGTATGCAAAAGTTATGCCCATTTTAAGAAATTCCAGAGAGATTTTGCAAATAAAGTCGAAATTCATATTTGTTAATTTTCCCAACAACTAGACCACATATCACATGGGAAACTTATTTTATTTTATTTTTTGACATTTCCATCATTTTCTTTTATTTTTTTAAAACTGAAAAGGCGGTCCACGGGGGGGGGGGGGGGGGGGTGCGTTCGGTGGAATGGGCCAAGTTACTAATGGCGCACCGTGGGGGTAGTGCGCCATTAGTAGTTCACCTAGTAATGGCGCACCACCCCAACCGTGCGCCATTAGTAGTTTTTCAAATTTTTTTTTTGAAACAAACAAAATTTGTAACAAAATTACTAATGGCGCACCTGTGAGTGGTGCGCCATTAGTAGTTCAACTAGTAATGGCGCACCGTGGGAGTGGTGCGCCATTAGTAGTTTAAAAAATAAAAATAAAAAAAAATTGAAATTTTTTTGAAACATAATTACTAATGGCGCACCGTGGGCAGGTGCGCCATTAGTAGTTACAACTACTAATGGCGCACTGTGTCTGGATGCGCCATTAGTATGTTTGGACAGGCGCACTAGTTAAAAAAAAATTTAATACTAATGGCGCACCCTGGGCCAGGTGCGCCATTAGTATGTTTGGACAGGCGCACTAGTAAAATTTTTTTTTGGATACTAATGGCGCACCCTGGGCCAGGTGCGCCATTAGTAGTTTCAACTACTAATGGCGCACTGTGTCTGGATGCGCCATTAGTATGTTTGGACAGGCGCACTAGTTAAATTATTATTTTTGGATACTAATGGCGCACCCTGGGCCAGGTGCGCCATTAGTAGTTTCAACTCTAATGGCGTATCAGAAGGTGGTGCGCCATTAGTATATACTAATGGCGCACCGCTTGTCTGGTGCGCCATTAGTGTCAATCCCATCTATAGCCCTTTTTCTAGTAGTGATGGCACCTGGCGGATGTGTGTGGACTACACGGACTTAAACAAGGCGTGCCCGGCTGATCCTTTTGCTCTCCCCCGTATTGATCAAATCATTGATGCCACGGCGGGTTGTGAGTGCTTAAGTTTCTTGGATGCGTATTCTGGATACCATCAGATTAAAATGGCAGTTAAGGACCAGGAGAAGACGGCGTTCATCACTCCCTTTGGAGCCTTTTGTTATGTGTCTATGCCTTTTGGACTCAAGAGTGCACAGGCGACTTATCAGCGTTGTGTGCAGAATTGTCTTCATAACCAGATTGGGCGCAATGTTCATGCCTATGTGGATGATATCGTGGTTAAGTCCAGGGAGAAGGAGACTCTGGTAGATGACCTTAGAGAAACCTTCGATAATCTCCGGGTTTACAAGATGATGCTTAACCCGGCCAAGTGCGTTTTTGGTGTTCCCGCAGGCAAGCTCATGGGTTTCCTGGTTTCTAACAGAGGCATTGAAGCTAACCCGGAAAAAATCCAGGCAATCACCTCTCTGGCTAAGCCGGCGTGTATAAACGACGTTCAGCGTCTGGCAGGCCGCATCGCTGCTTTGAGCCGGTTTATAAGCCATTTGGGTGAAAAGGCCATGCCACTGTACCAGTTGATGAAGAAAACTGATGACTTTATCTGGAATGATGCTGCTAATGCTGCTTTTGAGGATTTGAAGAGACAGCTGGCTGAGCCCCCAGTCCTTGCTGCTCCGGTTGATAAGGAGCCCTTATTACTGTATGTAGCTGCTAACACACGAGCCGTCAGTGTGGCTATGGTGGTGGACGCAAGGAAGAAGGTAAGGAGTATCCGGTTCAGCGGCCGGTTTACTACGTCAGTGAAGTGCTCATCGAGTCCAAACAGCGGTATCCACATTGGCAGAAGCTTGTTTATGGTGTGTTCATGGCAAGCCGGAAGCTTAAGCATTATTTCCATGGTCACCCCATCACTATGGTTAGTTCTGCTCCCCTTGGAGATATCATCCAAAACAGAGAAGCCATAGGAAGAGTGGCTAAGTGGGCTATAGAGCTTGGGCCTCATGGTCTGAAATACGCACCACGCACTGCTGTTAAATCTCAAGCTTTGGTGGATTTCATCAACGATTGGACACAGCTACAGGTGCCTAAAGAAAAGCCGGATAATACATATTGGACTATTCACTTCGATGGGTCTAGGCAATTGGAGGGCTCGGGGGCTGGAGTTGTATTGGCTTCCCCTAAAGGTGACAAGTTTCGTTATGTGCTACGGTTGATGTTTCCCTGCACTAACAATGCGGCTGAGTATGAGGCCTTGCTCCACGGTCTTCGGATGGCTAAGGAGATGAGCTTGAGCCGGGTAAGGTGCTTTGGCGACTCAGATTTAGTGGCTCAACAAGTATCAGGCAAGTGGGATTCCAAGGACCCTCTCATGGCGGCTTATCGCCGTGAAGTTGATGCCATTGCTGGACACTTTCAGGGTTACCAAGTAGAGCACATCGATCGCAGGAAGAACGAGGCGCCTGATGCATTAAGCCGGCTGGGCTCTCAGCGAAAGCCGGTGCCGCCTAATACTTTCTTGGACATCTTGCATAACCCTTCTGTTAAGTTGCCTACAGAGGAAGACTTGGCTGTCCCTGACCCGGAGGCACAGTTGGTGGCGGCTCTTCACATCACCCCAGACTGGACAGTACCATACTTGGCTTACATGACCCGGGGAGAGTTGCCTAAGGATGAAACTTTGGCCAGACAAATAACCCGGCGGTCTAAGTCAATGATAATTATCAATGGTGAGCTACATCGCCGCAGTGTCACTGGAACTTTCCAGCGTTGTGTTTCCCCTGAGGAAGGCCAAGATATTTTGCGTGAGATTCACGAGGGGGATTGTGGCCCTCATGCCGGCTCAAAATCTCTTGTGGCCAAGGCTTTTCGTCATGGTTTTTATTGGCTGACGGCTCATGTTGATGTGGAGGACTTGGTCAGTAGATGTGATGGTTGTCAGAGGTTCTCGCGACGGGCTCATGTGCCGGCTCAAGAGCTGAGGATGACACCAATCACTTGGCCATTTGCGGTCTGGGGGCTTGACATGGTTGGGCCTTTTAAAAGGTCCAAGGATAAGAAGACCCACCTCTTGGTGGCAGTTGACAAATTCACAAAGTGGGTTGAAGCAGAGCCAGTTAGTAAGTGTGACGCAGCCACGACGGTTCAGTTCATGAAAAGGGTGATATTTCGCTTTGGCTTTCCACACAACATTATAACTGACAATGGTACCAATCTGTCTAAGGGCGCCATGGAGGAGTTTTGTCAACGAGAGCATATTCGACTTGATGTTTCATCTGTGGCTCACCCTCAATCCAATGGTCAAGCTGAGAGAGCTAATCAAGAGATCCTGAAGGGCATCAAGCCCCGGCTTTTGGTCCCTTTGCAACGGACGCCGGGTTGTTGGGTGGAGGAGTTACCCTCCGTGTTATGGAGCATCAATACTACTCCTAACAGGTCTACGGGTTATACGCCGTTCTTCATGGTTTATGGAGTGGAAGCAGTCCTCCCTAGCGACATCCGTCATGACTCACCTCGAGTGGCGGCTTATGTGGAGGCGGATAATGAGCAGGCGCGCCAAGATGCTCTTGACTTGTTGGACGAACAGCGTGATGTGGCAGCAGCTCGCTCGGTTATTTACCAACAAGACCTGCGCCGTTATCACAGCCGCCGGGTTAAGTCCCGGGTCTTCCAGGAAGGTGATCTGGTGCACCGGCTCATCCAAGATCAAACAGATGCACACAAGTTATCCCCGCCTTGGGAAGGGCCCTTTGTGGTCAGTAAGAACTTGCAAAACGGGTCATACTACCTTATCGACGTTCGGGAGCACAAAGATTCACGCAAGTCGGAGGAAGAGACCCGTCGGCCGTGGAACATAGCTCAGCTTCGGCCTTATTACACTTGAGCCACCGGCTCTCATAATGTACATATTTCTATAGCCATGTATATATTATGATAAATAATAAAGCAGGACCTCTATCCTTTTCTCCTCCAAAGGTAAACGTGTTATTTCCATTACAACATCACATGGTCACTTGGAGGTGGATCCGGCTTATGATCGTATTCGAATCTAGCCGTAAACAATATGATCACCTGGGGGCTTCCTGTTCAAACATAGGTCGTATTCGAACCAAAGAGAACATAGCTGTCGATACCCACTTGATTCGCAAACTGCCGAGCTCATTGGGGTGTTTTCTTTGATCATATTTGAATCATAGCTCAACCCCCTTTGGGAACCGACGTGGATCGTATTCGAATCAGCGTCGTTAAACAACTCTTAAGGTCATTTGGGGGCTTCCTGTTCAAACATGGGTCGTATTCGAACCAAAGAGAACATAGCTGTCGGTACCCTCTTGATCGGCATCGCCAAAGCCACTGGGGGCTATATGATCGCATTCGAATCTTAGCTTAAACCCTTTGGGACGGTTCTCTGGTCGTATTCGAACCGGAAGCCCCTAAGTTTCGATCTTCCGACTTACAAAAAGTTCTTTTAGTCACATCAACAGTGTGCAAGGGCGGCTTTTACTTCGTGGGCTTAATATTGATTCACAACGCTGATAACACATAGTAAGTATTCTTGATGCTGGTAAACCGGAGTTGAGATCTTCAACTCATTATTCGGGTTACATAAACCGGAAGTATACATGAAGGCTTGTAAGCATGCTATTATGGTTACATCAAAGATATCATTAAGGGCCAGTCTTTGGTGACTTTTGTTCATATTCCGGGTTATATATATAAGGTCTATGATTCTCAGTGCGGTAAGCCGCCTAGAGACTTGTGACTTGTCTTCTATGCAGGATGGTTAAAGACAGCTATTCGAGCTTAAGGAAAATAACTGATCAATTATAACCCGGAGGAATAAGAAGAAGCAGCTTCAATGGAGTTAAGCATTCAACACGTGCACGATGGCACGACAAAATTAGGTGTCTGTCCTATTCTATTACAAGACTCCCCGAGTCCAAAAGGTGAGGCATTGTTTTAAGGTGCAACCATGAGCCGCCTAAAAGTCAAGGTGCTTGTTGAGTTGAAGCTTCCGGCTCATCCCTCTCCGCTCCTCCGGCTGATTCCTTGACCTGGAAGGTTGATGATTTCCATTCAATGCCGCTCAAGGCTTTAAATTGAGCCTCGTCATCAATTAACCCGGCCGGGTCAACTCCTGGGGCGAAGGTATGCTTACGGGTCGGAGGGATCAAGCTGATGGCTTCATAACGTGGAGTGGGGATCCTCTGATTTTCTGCGTCGTAGCCCGGCTGATACTTGGTAAGGTCGGTGTCATTCCCAATCAGGGTGGCCACCGGGCGCACGCTCTTCACACAGGCAGCAAAGTCTTTTTGGTCGAAGGGGGTGCCGTCTTCCTTCAGGCAGGGGTATCCAAGAGCGATGTCGGCCGGGTCTAGCTCCGGGAGAAAAGCCTTGGCCCGGCTCAGTGCAGCTATAGCTCCGGCTCTTGCAGAGGCCCGTCTTAGCTCTTGGAAGCGCCGAGGAAGAACGGCAAGCCGCCTGAGTACATCAGCCAGGTGAGTCGGAACCTCGTTGGACAGGGCCACAACGGCTAACGCATGCTGTGACCCGGTATAGAGTTGCTCCACCAAGGTATACACGGCCTTCAGCTTGGTCAGAACATTCTGGTTAAGGTTGGAGCTTCTGGGACCTGTTTAACAAAGTCAGGTAAGCCGGTGGCAGTAGTGGGACTTATGAGACATAAAGAATGAAAACTTGTTAAAAGCCTGCAGAATGACTTACCAAAGATTGCGGAGACCATCTGGGACACATGGCGTTTTAAGCCGGAGAGTTCGGCGGTTCTCTCCGTCAGAGCAGCCTCCGTTTTTCTCTTCAGCCCAAGTCTTCCTCTCTGTCTGAAATTTCTTCTTCAGCTTTTCTTGTGTAGCAACACTGAACTCAAATTTGGCGTTGGCCTTCCGGGTCTCAGTTTCCTGAGTCTTCAGGCGGTTCTTCAGCTTAAATTTTTTTGCAGGCAGCCTGTACAAATTCCGGGTTACAGTTTGAGTAATTATTATGAAACATTAAAGTCGCAAGCACTTTGCAAGAAAAGACACTTGGCACTTGGGGGCTAATGTATGCTGAAAGATTCTGTTTCTAATTGCTGGTTAATGAAGGTAAGCCGGAAGTTAAGTCTACAACATATTCTATCATAAGTAATAGACTTGGGGGCTAGTATGGTAAGGATGACTATGGAGTAAGCAAGATAGTTGTACCTCAGATTTCTGCTGTATCTGCTTCACCATGTCAATCTCCAAGTCCCGGCTGTTGTGCACTTGACCAATATAACTTGAAACAATGTCTCCAATGCTCAAATTCGCATAGTCAGTGATCTCCAGCCTGGCCCTGCGGCGCTCTAGCAGCTCTTCCTTGGCAGAGCATTTTGCCAGCGCAGTGGGTCTCCCCGGCTCGACAAATTCCGTCCGGGTGATTACAACGTCCGGGTCATCGGCCGACTGAGCTGGGATGGAGATCTCCGGGTTAGTTCAAGCCTCTATGACTGGCTCGCTAGTTGGAGCGGTGGCTTTAGGAGCTGAGGCAGATGGCGGTTCTTGGGCTGAAGCTTCCGGTTCAGTCAGGACCGTTTCTTCGACCGGTTTATTCTTCTTCGCCCTCTTGCTGAGCTTTGCTTGAGCACTGAAAGGACAAAAGGTTAGTACAAACGCATGAGTAAAGATAAGCACAACATAAGATGATCATCATTACCCGGGTGCGGTCTTGAAAGCCGGCAGGTTAGATTGCATAGAGTCACCAGAGGAAGGTGAAGTTCCTGATAATTTGAATCAGAAGAATTGAGCGGTTGACGAGTAACGCCCGCCAAAGGATGAAAAGGATATAAGTTGGAGATAACCTCGGTCCGGCGCTTCCTTGATGCTTCAGGTAACTCGGAGGAGAGGTCTGCATCCTTGTTGGTCCGGGTGTGCCGCCGGCTCTCATGAATCTGTCGCTTCAAAAGAAATTGAGGATCTTGATAAGCTAAAGGATGTGAAAATCTTACTTTTCGGGTTACTCTTCGGACTTTCAGCCTTGGCAAGGGCTCCGAGTCGGAGGAAAGTGTAGTTACCTCTTCAGTCACCGGGTTACTCGCTCCGGTGTCCTCCTGCTGATAATCAGTATCGATAAGGCGGATAGGAATAAACAAGAAACAAAAGAAGAGCCTAAATAATCAAGGATTACCTCTGACTCGGAGCTATCACTTAACTGAAGCAGCTCTGAGGCGGTAGGCTTGCTTCCCTTCTTGCAGGGAGCGGCTGTCCTGTCGGCTTTCTTAGCCTTCCTGGCTTTTTTAGCCGCCTCATGGTCATATTTGACCTTCCAGAACTTGTCATTAGCCTGAAAAATACAACACAGATTTCTTAAGGTTCAGATGAAAACTATTAAAAGGAAAAACAAGGTGTTCAGGTCAGTGGCGTACCGCCGGAGCCGGGTTAGCTTGGCAGAAGGGGTTTAAGCCGGCCCTCCCACAGTCGGCTAAGCTCTCATTCAAGAGAGATTTGGTCATGTCGTCCACGACGTCCTCAGGAAGATCGTTGGGGCTGTGCCGCAGAGGGTCATCCTTCCGGCCCATGTAATCACACATTAAGCCAGGGCAGCGGCTCAAGGGGATCACCCGCCAAGAGATCCAGACCCGGACCAGATCAATGCCATTGAGGCCATTTCCCAGGAGAGCCTTGATCTTATTGATGGTGGGGATCAGAGGTTGACGCTCAGCTTGAGCTAGTTTGTCTGGCAGGGGGTGATTTGGCTCCAGACGCAGGGCACGAAAGCCGGGCAGAGGGCTCACGTCAGCCGGAGAAGTATCCTGGCAGTAGAACCATGTCTGGTTCCAGTCCTTTGGATGGCTTGGCGGCTCAGCATAGGGAAAGAGAATCTCTCCGTCGTTGAATGGAGATTCCACCAAGTTCCAAGCTCGGCCCGTTGGCGCACTCGTTCTGGTGGTTCAGATAAAATAGCTCCCTAAAGAGCAGTAGGCTGGGCTCTTCTCCAAGATATACTTCGCAGAATACTTGAAAGTTCCAAATATTTGACACAGAGTTGGGTCCTATGTCTTGCGGCCGCAGATCGAAGAAGTTCAGAACATCTCTAAAGAATTTTGAGCCGGGCGGTGCGAAGCCCCGGCTCATGTGATCAGCAAATATCACGACCTCTCCATCTCTTGGTTGAGGTCTCTCTTCCGACGGGTTAGGGGCACGGTAGGACATGACCTCCTTTTTCGGTAGATAACCCGTCTTCACGAAATCCGCTAAGGTCTCATCAGTAACAATGGATCTCATCCAGTTGCACGTGATGGGTGCCTTGGGAGCTTTGGGTGGCATTGTGAAAGATGAAGCCTATGACAAAAGGGAAATGTCCGGTTCAACTATAAGCCGGAAGAAGTTTACAGTTTAACACTCAAAATGGCGGATTATGAAGGGGCCTAATGACATATGGCTAATTGCGTCGGGTTATCTAATCCGCTGTGGGCATCGTGAGTAATTCAAGTTGTCTATAGCTTTATCATAAATGAGCCGGAAATTTTATAGCGCATGGCCTCTTTTAAGCCGGAGATATGAGCCGCCATAGCTAAACATAAGCAATTTTTGACCAAGTGTGGCGCAAACAAGTTTCACAGATCACAGTAATTATTCTGGATCAAACGATCGACCGGAAAGGGAAAATTTCTAGACCTAGAACTGACACAGATGAAGTTCATAGGTTCGAACGGAGCCTCTGTGCAATGAAAAGGGATCTATGTACATTTGGAACGGGTGCGAAACAGCTACCGCAGCAGTTCTATACTGTCTAAAGATCAAGAAGGGGTGTTAAAAGTGGAATCTATCAAGTGTTCGTGATGAACGGCGACGAACACCGATGAACTTGAAGGTCACTAATGTGGATCGGAGGAACAGGGAGGAGAAAGCTTACAGATGCGGAGTTACTGCGGAGGTTCGTCGCGTTTTTCTGGTCACGTCAGGTTGATGCAGCGGCCTGAGTTGGTGAAGACGAGGAGATCCGCGGCGGCGGCGGTGGAGCTCGAGCGGCAGTACAGTAGCGAGAGGAGGAAGACGATGGAGGCGGCAAGTGAATGAAGGCTCATGGGCCGGGCTTATTTATAAGGTGCGGCCAGTAAGTGGGCGCGAGAAACGAGGAGGCCACGACGTGATTATCGTGCCACGAAAATGCCTCGATTTTCGGGATAGCCATTAAAGATAAGATCCGTTGGGATATGGTGGAATAAAAAATGAACTTAATGGAAGATGACGTCACGGCGGGCTACCAGGAATCCAGAAGATGACGTCACGGCGGGTTATAACCTTCGCATGAATATAAGCCGGAAGATTTTTTCTCTCAAAGGAATTGAAGATTGACATGAACCGGTTCAAATCAATCTGGGGCCTAATGTTGAGGATATAACCATTGGAATCACCCGCCCAGGAGGGGCCGGGTTATGGCATAATGGTCATCACGCGAAGCCCAGTAACAAGCTTGAAGACGGCGGGTTAATAATGGGCTTAAGACCTGGAGATGGCTTAAGGCCCGTAGTGATAAACCGCCGTATGGCAAGACTTGTAGTGTAAGGCAAGAATAGTTAAGAGTCCGAGCCGGACACTGTTATGAGCCGGCCGGGACTCTGAGAGCCGCTGGGCGTCAACCTCTCTATATAAAGGGACGACCCGGCGGCGGTTTGGGGACAAGTAAGACAAACTCGATAACCAGGCAGGACGGTTTAGCTCCTGGTCATTGAAACCCTAATCAATACCACCACAACTGGACGTAGGCTTTTACCTTCACCGTAAGGGGCCGAACCAGTATAACCCTCGTGTTCCTTGTCCCGTTTAACCCCTTTAAGCTTCCTAGCTGCGATGGCTCCATGACACAAGGGAAAAGGCTTAGGTGGCAAATGGTAAAACCAAGGTTGGGCCTTGCTGGAGGAGTTTTATTCAAGGCGAACTGTCAAGGGGGTCCCATAAATCACCCAACCACGTAAGGAACGCAAACTCAAGGAACATAATACCGGTATGACGGAAACTAGGGCGGCAAGAGTGGAACAAAACACCAGGCATAAGGCCGAGCCTTCCACCCTTTACCAAATATATAGATGCATTAATTAAATAAGAGATATTGTGATATCCAACATATCCATGTTCCAACATGGAACCAACTTCAACTTCACCTGCAACTAGCAACGCTATAAGAAGGGCTGAGCAAAAGCGGTAACTTAGCCAAACAACGGTTTGCTAGGAAAGGATGGTTAGAGGCTTGACAGGGAAATATGGGAGGCATGATATAGCAAGTGGTAGGTAGCATAGCATGGAAATAGAACGAACAACTAGCAAAGCAAAGATAGAAGTGATTTCGAGGGTATGGTCGTCTTGCCTGCAAGGTTCTCAGAGTTGTCGAAAGCTTGATCCTCGTAAGCGTACTCAACAGGTTTCTCGTTCACGAACTCGTCTCCCGGCTCTACCCACAACAAGAACACACGCAACGGAACCACAATCAATCACGGGAAAATGCACAAGCAACATGATGCAAAACATGTATGATATGCGAGATGTGGTATGCGATGCATATGCGTGGTCCGGAAGAAAATGATGAACAAGGCAGTAACTTGGCAAACCAAGCATGCCACTGGAAAGATAAGATGATTTCGGTCGAAATCGATATAAAGATCATCGGAAACGGATGCACGGTTTGCAAATGGCAAGCAAAACAAGAATGACACGAATCTGCGATTAACAGCATGATAGCACTTAGAATACATCAAGAAACTATGGTACAACACTCCAACATAGCAATAAAGCATATGACAGTAATCTACAGGAGATTGTTGAGAAAAGAGGAACATGAGCTATGGCTAGATCACAAAATAACAAGTTCAAACAAGCATGGCAAAAGTGCAAAAGATATCAGGTTCACAGACTTAGTGAAAAACTGAACATGGCTGAAACAGCATCAGGTAGCAATGTTCAGAGCAAGAAATCAACATGCTACAGCAACTTAACATAGCAAAACAAGGCATGCCATGAATCTTCTAAATGCATAGAACAAAAGTCCCTTACTGGCCATAAGCCAAAAAGGACCAGAAGATATGATGGCAACCATGTAAACATAGCAAGTTTCGTTAACAGGTTTCAGACTTGGCAGAAAACAGAGCATGGCAGAAACAGACATTATGAGGGCAGCTTGGTGAGCTTTATTCACTCACCACAAAGAAATGCATGACAAAACAAGCATACCTACAGCAAGATGGCATGTTTATGAAGCTATCCATGGCAAGAGAAAATACATAGCATGAATGGATCAACTACAACAACCTTGGCAAAATTGAATAACACGTAAACAATCTGCCAGAAATATTTTATAGAAAAGTAGAGCAAGATTAAGACATGCTATGTACTCCATAATTGCAAACAGGGGCATGGATGGATAGAGCACAACTGTAACTACAAAATATACTTACTGAACATCACCAAAATAAGCATGGATCTCTTTGTAGCCACATCGATACATAGCAACAAAATAACAGCAGTCACAGACTTGGCAAAATTACTAAGTCTCTAAAATCAGAAACATCACGAAGCCTAGTTTGCATGCTTGTGTTAGTCACCACATAGATCACAAAAATACACGGCATACACCTCTGTAAAGATGGCATGGCATACATCAAAACACATGTAGAGCTCATGCCCATAAGATGCACACATCAAATGCAACAAAAATGACAAATCCTCAAGTTCTGATAAGTAACAGCAGTTAACAGCAGTTAACAGCAATTAGCACTCTTGCACCCGAGATTTGGGCACCAAGATTGACTCAAATGAACATGGCATCATGGAACAAAATGAAGAGCATCTCGAGACGAACATTGCGATATATTACACGCATGAAATGGAGCTATATGCAGAGAGTTATGATGCAATGAAGTTAGCAACATATAGCAATTATCTCGGGACTTGTAAGAATTTGCGGGGGGGGGGGGGGGGGGGAGAAGTCAACCTAGTTCCAGATCGGATCGGGCCAGTGGGAGTTCGCCGGAGTTCGGGGAGCCGGCGGCCGGCCGGGTTGGGGAGAAGGAAGAGGAGCTCGGAGGAGGAGCTTGGGCGGCGGAGACGGGCGGCGGCGCGGGGCCCGGCGCCGGCGCCGGCGGGCGCGGGCGGCCGCGGGGCACGGCGCGGGGAACGGCGATGGCGGCGGGGACGGCCGGCGTCCATGGCGGGAGGAGGCGGCGATGGGCGCGGGCCGGCGGGGAAGGCGGCGCGGGGCGGAGGAGGCGCGGGCCGGGAGGGCCCCGCACGGGCCCCGGCGGGCCGGCGGCGATGTGGGCGCGGGGCGCCACGTGGCGGCGTCCCGTTGGCTGCGGGCGGCGGCGGCTGAAACATCCGGCAGCGGTGGACACGTCCGGTGGCGGCGGGGCGATTTGATCTAGGGTTAGGGTGGTTTTTGCCCGAGATTTTGGAGGGGGGAGGTATTTTTATAGGTAGAGGGAGCTAGGAGACTCCAAATGGAGCACGGTTTTCGCCCACACGATCGTGATCGAACGACCTATAGAATGGAAGTGACTTAGATGGGTTTTGGGCTGTTTGGAGGGGGTTTTTGCTGCAACACACGAAGGGACTTTGCGGTTACCCGGTTAACCGTTGGAGTACCAAACAACCTCCAAATGGAACGAAACTTGACAGGTGGTCTACCGGTGGTATACCAAGGCCAGTTGACAAGACTCGGTCCATTCCGAGAACGTTTAACACCCGCTCACGAAAAGAAACAAGAGGGACGTGCCGGTGCGCGTGGGAGTGCCGGATTGCAAAACGGACAACGGGGAAAATGCTCGGATGCATGAGACGAACTCGTATGCAAATGCAATGCACATGATGACATGATATGAGATGCATGACATGAACAAAATGCAAAACGAAAAACAAAACCCGACCACGAAGGGAATATCATAACACATAGCCGAAAATGGCAAGAGTTGGAGTTACAAATATGGAAAGTTACATCCGGGGAGTTACAACACTCCACCACTACGAGAGGATCTTGTCCCGAGATCTAGGACTGAAAGAACTCTGGATATTCGGAACGGAGGTGGTCCTCGCGTTCCCAGGTGGCTTCTTGGTCGGAATGGTGCGACCACTTTGTTGAGGATGTAGACCTTAGAGTCACCCGCCAGGAGGGGCCGGGTTACTCTTTGGATGGTCATTGCCAGAAGCCCGGAGCCAAGTTTCAAGACGATGGGCCAGAGATGGGCTGAGACCCGGATATGGCTTAGGGCCTGTAGTTACAATCATTATTATGGTAGACTTGTAGTATAAGGCAAGTATGGTTTAGAGTCCGAGCCGGACGTTCTTATGAGCCGGCCGGGACTCTAAGAGCTGCTGGGCGTCAGCCTCCCTATATAAAGGGACGACCCGGCAGCGGTTCGAGGGCGACAACAACCTCATCGAGAGCCGGGCATAGCTGTTTAGCTCCCTGACGATCGTAACCCTAATCAATTTCACCTCAAACTGGACGTAGGCTTTTACCTTCACCGTAGGGCGCCGAAGCAGTATAAACCCTCGTGTTCCTTGTCCCGCATAACCCCTTCAAGCTTCCTAGTTGCGATGGCTCCACGACTAAGTCCTAGCTTGAGGACATCTGCCGTGACAATTCCACGACAGCTGGCGCTCACCGTGGGGCCACCGCACGGTGGATTTGAGTTCTTGAAGGGCAGCTTCGAAGGGCTCAAGGGATATGCTGTGGGCCGGATGACCAAGAGTCGTCGCGACAAGCTCTACATCGACGATGCGGGCTGGGGCCCCGACGCCGGCTCAATTGAGTACGGGTACCGGGTCCCCTTTGGCGCAATTCATGTTTTCATTGGCAAGATTGGTGAGCCGGGCCCCGAGCCGGATCTCTGCGCTGACCTCATTGAAACAGCTCAGCGCGCGCAACCCGCCCGGGCCCGGCCTGCCTTAAGGCGCGCTTTTGTGGGATGCATCCATGGAGGGCCCTTTGATCCATCCGGGTCCGGTGATGAGGCGACCGCCGACTCTGACGGCGAGTCGGCCACTGATGAGTCAAATTCGTTGTACCAACTTCAAGATGCCAGGCTCATGGGTTGTTCCGATGGTGACAGTATTCCGGACCTTTTTGAGCCACCAAGTCAGGTTGGAGTTTTTATGGCTGGTGCGCAGCCTGTTCAGAGCCCTGCTGCTGGAGCGGGAAACCCGGTGCCTTCTCCGGCTCAGGTGCTAATGGATCTCACGGACAAGATGACGGCCCTGTTAACCGCCACGGTTGACCCGGCGGATCAAGCTCAGCATGATGCGGAGGTGGCGCAGCTAAAATTGGATCTGATAAAAGCTAAAGAGGATATCGCAGCGGAAGGGATCAGGCTGGCTGCGGAGCGGGCGGCTCTCGACGCCCGGACTCAGCTGATTCAGGCGCAGTCCTTCCAGCTCACGATGGATCAGAACGCGGCCAACGAGGTCATGAGAAGGAGGCATCAGAAGGCCCAGTCTCGACTCCCGCCGGTTTACGATCCACGCAATCTCTTCAACACGCCGGGTGCAGGGTCTAGTAACCCGCCAGGGGTCATTGTGCCCGGGTCTGGACCCCTTATTCAGCCACGAGTGATGGGGCCTCCTCAGGCGCACCCTGCCCCGCCTCAGTATGTGCCAATACCCCCGGGTCATTATGATAACCCGCTAGAGAACATGGTAGCTGCGGCAGCACGGCTGGCGGCTCTCCCCGTTGACGGCGATTCTCGGGCGGCCATCGAAACCCGCCGGGTCAGGGAACTCCTGCAGACGGCACTAGCGCAGCAAGAGGCGTAATCCTATAGCCGCGATAGGATCCACTCGACCCCTCGTCCAGGCCAGAGCCCGAGTTACAGCCGGCACATGGTCTCAGCGACTGGTTCAAGTAATGTACGACGCCATGACCCGCCCCCTGGCCATGGCCCGGCTCATAATGGAGCCTTCTACGCAACAGACCAAGCGCGGCAAGAGGTGGAGCAGGCGCCTCAATTGACGGCTTATCAGACCCCCCGGCTTATCCGACGACGTCCGTTGATGTGGGAATTTCTACCAGGACCGGGGGTGTCCCTTGTTTGGTACCAGCCATCCGTAATGAACGTCTACCTAAGGACTTCAAGGGCCCTAGGAAGGTGCCTAACTATACAGCGGACTTACAGCCTGCAGCCTGGATTGAGAGTTATGAGATGGCTATGGAATTGCTGGAGGTCAGTGAGGCGGCCATGGCCAAATATTTCACCATGATGTTAGATGGAACTGCCCGCACGTGGTTGAAAGGGTTACCGCCGAACTCCATTGGGTCTTGGGCTGAGCTGAAAGCCCGGTTCATTCAAAACTTCAAGGATACCTGCAGGCAATCTATGTCAATTGTGGATTTGACTAACTGTAAGCAGCAGGAGGGTGAGTCCACGACCCATTGGGTTCGCCGGGTCAAGGAGATCATACATTCATCAGATAAGATGGATGCCGGCTCTGCAGTCTTAATGTTGGAACAGAACTGTCGCTTTGTGCCCCTTAAGATGAAGCTCGGGCGGCTCAAGCGCGACTGCACCGATATGGGTACCCTAATGGCGGCTCTTGTCAAGTACGCCGATTCCGATGGTACCAAGGATCCCCCTTCAGACGATGAAAGTGCAGGGAAGGGAAAGAAGAATGGCAATGGCAAGGGTCCTCAGTTTAACCCGGGGAACCAAGGAGGAGGCAAGCGTAAGGCCGATGGCAGCCTAGAGTTTGTAGCCAATGCCAACTCCCAAGGTAATAACCATCGACGCAAGGGGAGGCCCCCTCCCCGAGGCGGCGGGTCAGGTCCAACGCTGGAGCAGCTGTTGAATGAACCGTGTCCAAGGCACGGCTCTAGAGAGAAGCCAGCGACTCACCTGTGGAAGGATTGCGCGATCATGAAGGCCTTTAAGAGCTACAATGGCCCGGGCGGCGGCTCAGGCGCCGGCGACTTTCATGGCCCAGGCGGCGGATCAAATTCCGATCCTCAGAACGGTCAAGGGGGCTTTAATCAACAGTCTGGTCAGGGTCATCAACAGCAGCAGGGGGGTTATCAGACCAACCCAAAGCAGCTTAGCGGTGGACAGTATCATGTGTTCACCACCAGTTTGTGCAAACGGGATCAGAAGCTTCACAAGAGAGCTGTTCATGCTGTTGAGCCGGCAGTTCCACGCTACTTACGGTGGTCTGAGCAGCCTATAGTGTGGAGTAGGGAGGATCACCCTCCCCGGGTGGATAACCCGGGCCACTTGGCCTTAGTGGTGGCTCCTCAGGTGGGAGGCTATAAGTTCACAAAGGTACTCATGGATGGAGGCAGCAGCATCAATATCCTCTATTATGAGACTTTTCGCCGTATGGGATTGGTTGATAAGAACCTCAGCCAGTCAAACACTATCTTCCATGGTGTGGTTCCCGGTAAGTCGGCTTATCCAGTCGGCAAGATCGAATTGGAAGTGGCTTTTGGTGATGAGAACAACTACAGGGTGGAGAAGTTGACCTTTGAGGTGGTCAAGATAAGAAGTCCATACCATGCTATATTTGGACGGCCGTCTTACGCCAAGTTCATGGCACGGCCGTGTTATGTGTACTTACAACTCAAGATGCCGGGTCACAATGGGACCATTACAGTTCACGGCAGCCAGAAAGTGGCTCTGGAGTGTGAGGAAGGTGATGCAGCTTATGCAGAGTCTGTTTGCGCCACAGAGGAGTTGAAGTTTTATAAAGACAATGTTGACCCAACAGATATGACCTCTCTGAAAAAGCCAACCACGGAGAATGAACCAGCAATGAAATTTAAGTCAGCTGACGAGACTAAACTTGTTGATTTTGTTCCAGGTGACCCGTCTCAGCAGTTTAGCATCAGTGCAAATCTAGACCCGAAATAGGAAAGCGCGCTCATCGAGTTCATCCGTGAGAATAGGGACATCTTCGCATGGAAGCCTTCTGAGATGCCAGGTGTACCTAGAGAACTCGCTGAGCACACTCTCAATATTGATCCGAAATTTAAGCCGGTCAGACAGTTCCTTCGGCGGTTTAATGAAGAGAGGCGAAAAGCTATCGGTGAAGAAGTAGCCCGGCTCTTGGCGGACGGGTTCATCGTTGAAGTCTTTCACCCAGAGTGGTTGGCTAACCCGGTGCTCGTGCTCAAGAAGAACGGCACCTGGCGGATGTGTGTGGACTACACGGATTTGAACAAGGCGTGTCCGGCTGATCCTTTTGCCCTCCCCGTATTGATCAAATCATTGATGCTACGGCAGGTTGCGCACGTTTAAGTTTCTTAGATGCTTATTCCGGGTATCATCAGATTAAGATGGCAGTTAAGGACCAGGAGAAGACGGCGTTCATCACTCCCTTCGGAGCCTTCTGCTATGTGTCTATGCCCTTTGGACTCAAGTGTGCAC
This sequence comes from Aegilops tauschii subsp. strangulata, assembly GCF_002575655.3. NCBI lineage: Eukaryota > Viridiplantae > Streptophyta > Magnoliopsida > Poales > Poaceae > Aegilops > Aegilops tauschii. The sequence goes on along the minus strand of NC_053036.3, from coordinate 103,812,239 downwards.
AGGCGACTTACCAGCGTTGTGTACAGAATTGTCTTCATAAACAGATCGGGCGCAATGTTCACGCTTACGTGGACGATATTGTGGTTAAATCCGTCAAGGAGGAAACCCTAATAGATGACTTAAGGGAAACCTTCGATAATCTCCGGGTCTACAAGATGATGCTTAACCCGGCCAAGTGTGTTTTTGGTGTTCCTGCAGGCAAACTATTGGGCTTCTTGGTTTCTGACAAAGGCATTGAGGCTAACCCGGAGAAGATCAAGGCCATCACTTCCCTGGCTAAGCCGGCGTGTATAAATGACGTTCAGCGTTTGGCGGGTCGCATCGCTGCTTTAAGCCGATTTATAAGCCGTTTGGGTGAGAAGGCTATGCCTTTATATCAGTTGATGAAGAAAACCGATACCTTTGTCTGGAATGATGCAGCTAATACCGCTTTTGAGGATTTGAAAAAGCAACTGGCAGAGCCCCCCGTCCTTGCTGCTCCGGTTGATAAGGAGCCCTTGCTACTATATGCGGCGGCAAACGCACGGGCCGTCAGCGTGGCTATTGTGGTGGAGCACAAGGAGGCGGGTAAGGAGCATCCGGTTCAGCGGCCGGTTTATTATGTCAGCGAAGTGCTCATTGAGTCCAAGCAGCGGTACCCGCATTGGCAGAAGCTTGTGTATGGTGTGTTCATGGCGAGCCGGAAGCTTAAGCATTATTTTCAGGGTCATCCCATCACTGTGGTCAGTTCCGCCCCTCTTGGTGATATTATCCAGAATAGAGAGGCCACAGGGAGAATTGCTAAGTGGGCTATAGAACTTGGACCTCATGGTCTCAAATATGTGCCATGCACTGCTGTTAAATCTCAGGCTTTGGTGGATTTCATCAACGATTGGACAGAGTCACAAGTGCCTGAGCAAAAGCCGGATAACACTTATTGGACTATCCACTTTGATGGGTCCAGACAGTTGGAGGGCTTGGGGGCTGGTGTTGTATTGGCTTCCCCTAAAGGTGACAAATTCCATTACGTGCTACGGTTGATGTTTCCTTGCACTAACAATGCGGCTGAATACGAGGCTTTGCTCCACGGTCTTCGAGTGGCTAAGGAGATGAGCTTAAGCCGGGTAAGGTGCTTTGGTGACTCAGACTTGGTAGCTCAACAAGTATCAGGCACCTGGGATTCTAAGGATCCTCTCATGGCGGCTTATCGCCGCGAGGTTGATGCCATTGCTGGGCACTTTCAGGGATACCAAGTGGAGCACATTGATCGCAGGAAGAACGAGGCGGCTGATGCTTTAAGCCGGCTAGGCTCCCAGCGAAAACCGGTGCCGCCTAACACTTTCTTGGATGTCCTGTATAACCCGTCGGTTCGGTTGCCTACAGAGGAGGACTTGGCTATCCCTGACCCGGAGGCACGACTGGTGGCGGCTCTTCACGTCATACCAGACTGGACAATGCCATATCTGGCTTATATAACTCGGGGAGAGTTGCCTGAGGATGAAACTTTGGCCAGACAAATCACCCGGCGGGCTAAGTCAATGATCGTCATCGATGGCGAGTTGCATCATCGCAGTGTTTCAGGGGCATTTCAGCGTTGTATCTCCCCTGAGGAAGGTCAAGAGATCTTGCGCGAGATCCATGAAGGGGATTGTGGCCATCATGCCGGTTCAAAATCTCTTGTGGCCAAGGCTTTCCGTCATGGTTTTTATTGGCTGACGGCTCACGCTGATGCAGAGGACTTGGTCAATAAATGTGATGGTTGCCAAAGGTTCTCACGACGGGCTCATGTGCCGGCTCAGGAGTTGAGGATGATCCCAATCACTTGGCCCTTTGCGGTCTGGGGGCTTGATATGGTTGGGCCTTTTAAACGGTCCAAGGAGAAGAAGACCCACCTCTTGGTGGCCGTTGACAAATTCACGAAGAGGGTGGAGGCTGAGCCAGTTAGCAAGTGCGATGCAGCCACGACGGTTCAATTTATGAAAAAGGTGATTTTCCGCTTCGGCTTTCCGCACAGCATCATAACTGACAATGGCACCAATTTATCCAAGGGCGCTATGGAAGAATTTTGTCAATGAGAGCATATCCGACTTGATGTTTCCTCAGTGGCTCATCCCCAATCCAATGGTCAAGCTGAGAGAGCTAACCAGGAGATTCTGAAGGGTATCAAGCCCCGGCTTTTGGTCCCTTTGCAAAGGACGCCGGGTTGTTGGGTGGAGGAGTTGCCCTCCGTCTTATGGAGCATCAACACTACTCCTAACAGGTCTACAGGCTTCACGCCTTTCTTCATGGTTTATGGAGCAGAAGCAGTCCTCCCCAGCGACATCCGTCACGATTCACCTCGTGTGGCGGCTTATGTTGAGACGGATAATGAACAGGCGCGCCAAGATGCTCTGGACTTGTTTGACGAACAGCGTGAGGTGGCAGCAGCCCGTTCAGCGATTTACCAACAAGACCTGCGCCGTTATCATAGCCGCCGGGTCAAATCCCGGGTCTTCCAGGAAGGCGACCTTGTGCTCCGGCTCATCCAGGATCAAACAGATACACACAAGTTATCCCCACCTTGGGAAGGGCCCTTTGTGGTCAGTAAGAACTTGCACAACGGGTCATATTACCTCATTGATATTCGGGAACATAAAGATTCGCGTAAATCTGAGGAGGAGACCCGTCGGCCGTGGAATATAGCTCAGCTTCGGCCTTACTACACTTGAGCTGCCGGCTCTCATGGTGTACATATTTATCTCAGACATGTATATATTATGATAAGCAATAAAGCAGGGCCTCTGTCCTTTTTTCTCCCCCAATTATGCGTGTGTTATTTTTTACATGCTGATTTAAAGGAGGATCCGGCTTATGATCGTATTTGAGTCTAGCCGTAAGCATTAAGGTCACTTGGGGGCTTCCTGTTCAAACATGGGTCGTATTCGAACCAAAGAGAACATAGCTGTCGATACCCACTTGATTGGCAAAGTGCCGAGCTCGTTGGGAAGTTAACTTTGATCATATTTGAATCACAGTTTAACCCCTCTGAGAACCGACGTGGATCGTATTCGAATCAGCGTCGTTAAACAATTTTAAGAATCACTTGGGGGCTTCCTGTTCAAACATGGGTCGTATTCGAACCAAAGAGAACATAGCTGTCGGTACCCTCTTGATTGGCATCGCCACACCCACTGGGGGCTATATGATCGTATCCGAATCTTAGCTTAACCCCTTTTGGGCCGGGTCTCTAGTCGTATTCGAACTAGAAGCCCCTAAGTTCTGATTTATCACAAGTTTACTCTGATTATGACAAAGTGTGCATGGCCGGGTTTCACCTGCCGGCTTAATTTTGGGTTTATCTTGTTAATTGAACATCATGGATGTCATCAAGGCAAGTCAATTAGAGTTAAGATACCAACCGTGCTACCCGGGTTATTTAATCCAGAAGTATGCTTACAGGCCGTTAAGTGTGTTATCACGACTATGTTCAGAGTGTAACTAAGGACCAGTCCTTTTTGATTCATATTCCGGGTTATCCATCTCACACACCTGCTTCTCAGGGTGGTAAGCCGCCTTGAGACTTGTGATTTGCCTTTCTATGCAGATGCTTAAAGGCACCTTTTAAGGTTGAGAAGGACAAAGGGATAATTATGACCCGAAGGAGCACAAAAAGGATAACTTCAAGGGATTTCAGCATTCATTACATGCACGATGGCACGGCAGAGTTAAATTGTTGCACCTATTCTATTACAAAATTCATCAAGTCTCCAGGATGAAGCGTTGTTCGGTGAACCGCCAGCCGCTTTATGATGCCTGTTGAGTTGAAGTCCCCGGCTCGTTCCTGTCTTCTGCTCCGGCTGATCCCAAGACCTCGACGGTTGACGACTTCCAGTTGATGCCGCTGAGAGCTTCGAACTGGGCTTCTTCGTCAATTAACCCGTCCGGGTCAATCTTCGGGGCGAAGGTGTGCTGACGAGCCGGAGGAATCAGATTGAGAGCTTCATAGCGAAGGGTTGGAATCCTCTGATTCTCCGCGTTGTACCCCGGCTGATACTTGGTTAAATCGGTGTCATTCCCGATGATGGTGGCCACCGGGCGTACAACCTTCACACATGCTGCGAAGTCCTTCTGGTCGAAGGCTGAGCCGTCTTCCTTCAGGCTTGGGTAGCCCAGGGCGATGTCTGCCGGGTCTAGCTTCGGCAGGAATGCTTTGGCCCGGCTCAGCGTGGCAATTGCTCCGGCTCTTGCGGAGGCTCGGCGTAGCTCCTGGATCCGCTGTGGCAGAACAGCGAGCCGGCGTAGGACTTCGGCCAGATGGGTTGGCACCTCGTTGGATAGGGCCACCACAGCTAAGGCGCGCTGTGACCCGGTGTAGAGTTGTTCCACCAGGGTGTACACGGCCTTTAACTTGGTGACCACGCTCTGGTTGAGGTTGGCACTCCTGGGACCTGTTTAATAAAGATCAGATAAGCCGGTGACAAGGATGAATCATAACATATATAGACTTGATGAAAGCCGGCGAGGCGACTTACCGAAGATAGCAGCCACCATTTGGGAAACCTGGCGCTTTAGGCTGGAGAGCTCAGCGGTCTTCTCAGTGAGGGCTTTCTCCGCCTGTTCTGCCCGGGTCACCAGTGCGGCTTTCTCCTCAGCCCAGGCCTTCCGCTCAGCATCAAATTCAGTCTTTAGCTTCTCTTGAGCGGCGATGCTGGAGACAAACTTGGCGTTTGCCTTCCGGGTCTCCATCTCTTGTGTCTTTAGCCGGCTCTTGAGATCCGCAAGGTCCGACTCTAATTTCTTGCCAACAGCCTGCATATATTTCCGGGTTATTAACAGTCATTCTATAAGTCCCAAGCGCTTTCCAAGCAAAGACACTTGGCACTTGGGGGCTAATGCATATTGAACGTATCTATCTACGTACTGCCGGCTTAGTTGAGTAAGCCGGGGCCTAAGTCTACAACATATTCAAGTGTAAGTTGTCGACTTGGGGGCTAGCATGACAAGGGTCACTATGCAGAAAGTAAGAAGACAGCAGAAGGATACCTCAGATTTTTGTTGGATCTGGTTGACCATGGCGATCTCGGCGTCCCGGCTCTTGTGAACTTGGTTGATGTAGCCAGAGACGAGCTCTCCAATGCTCAAGTCGGTGTAGCTGGAGAGGTCCAGATTCACCCGGTGGGGCTGCAGCAACTCCCCCTTCGCGGAGCATTTGGCCAGCACGGTCGGCCGCCCCGGCTCAACATACTCCGTCAGGGTAATTACCACATCCGGGTCGTCAGCTGGTGGGGCAGAGCTGGAGGCCTCCGGGTTAGCCGACGCTTTGGTCGTTGTCTTGGTAGTCGGGGCAGGGGCTTCAGGCGCCGTGTCCATGGGAATAGTGGCTTCGGGGGCGGAGGCTGCTGGCGGCTCTTGAGCCGTCGCCTCCGGCTCAGGCAAGTCCGGCACTCCGGCTGACCTGGTCTTCTTTGCTCTTTTGGTGAGCTTTGCCTGGGCACTGAAAAGGCAGAAGTGTTAGGCACACAAGGAGTAAGTACAAGCAGATACTATAAGGAGATTGTTATTACCCGGGTGCAGTCTTGAAGGCCGGCAGACTTGACTGCGTGGAGTCACCCGAAGAGGGGGAGGTCTCCTGATAATTGGAGTCAGAAGAGTTGAGTGGCTGACGGATGACACCCGCCAACGGATGAAAAGGGTACAAGTGAGAAAAAACCTCAGTGCGACGCTTCCTTGTTGCGTCGGGTAACCCGGCGGAGAGGTCGGTGTCCTTGCGGGCCCGGGTGTGACGCCGGCTTTCGTGAACCTGCTGCTTCAAAAGAAATTGAGGGTCTTGATGAGCTAATGGATGTGAAAAGCTTACTTTCCGGCTTACTCTTCGGACTTTCAGCTGTGGCAAAGGCTCCGAGTCGGAGGAAAATGACATTACCTCTTCAACCACCGGGTTACTGGCGCCGGTGTCATCCTGTCAATAAGCAAAATTTTGATAAGGCGGACGGCAACAAACAACAAATATGGCAAGAGTTTAAAGGTTTAAGGGTTACCTCTGACTCGGAGCTGTCGCTTAATTGCAGTAGCTCCGAAGCAGTGGGTCTGCTTCCCTTTTTGCGAGGGGCGGCTTTCTTGGCGGCTTTCTTCGCCTTCCTGGCCTTCTTGGCCGCCTCATGGTCATACTTGACCCGCCAGAATTTATCATCAGCCTGAGAAATACAGTAATGAATTCTTAAAATGGTTCAGAGCAAGGTGACATGCAAAAGAAGTTGAAAGGTTAAAGTCAGCGGCTTACCGCTGGGGCTGGATTGGTCTTGCAGAACGGGGCTAGCCCGGTTCTTCCACAGTCTGCCAGGCTCTCGTTTAACAGAGCCTTGGTCTCTTCTTCAGCAACGTCTTCTGGAAGATCATTGCGACTGTGCCTCTGCGGGTCATCCTTTCGCCCGGTGTACTCACACATTAAGCCGGGGCGGCGGCTCAATGGGATCACCCGCCATGAGATCCAGACCCAGACCAGGTCTATTCCATTCAAACCATTGCCTAGCAGGGCCTTGATCTTATTGATCGTTGGAAGCAGAGGCTGGCGTTCCGCGGCAGTCAGTTTGTCGGATAGTGGATGAGTCGGCTCTAGGCGTGTTGGGCGAAAGCCGGGCAGCGGGTTCTCGTCAGCCGGGGACGTATCTTGGCAGTAGAACCAAGTCATATTCCAGTCCTTGGGGTGGCTTGGCGGCTCTGCGTAAGGGAATAGACAGTCCCTGCGCCGTTGGATGGAGATGCCGCCTAATTCCAGACTTGGCCCGTTCGCACACTCGTTTTGGCGGTTTAAGTAGAATAGTTCTCTGAAAAGCAGCAAACTGGGCTCCTCTCCAAGGTACACTTCGCAAAAGACTTGGAAGTTGCAGATGTTGGATATGGAGTTGGGTCCTATATCCTGAGGCCGAAGGTCAAAGAAGTTGAGCACGTCCCGGAAGAATTTTGAGCCGGGCGGTGCGAAGCCCCGGCTCATATGGTCCGCAAAGATCACTACCTCCCCGTCCCTCGGCTGTGGTCTTTCTTCGGACGGATCAGGGGCACGGTAGGACATCACTTCCTTCTTGGGCAGATATCCGGACTTAACGAAGTTGGCTAGGGTGTCGTCAGTAACATTGGATCTCATCCAGTTGCAAGTGATGGGAGCCTTGGGAGGCATGGTGAAGGTTGGTGGTCTATGGTAAAGAGAACAGTGTCCGGGTTAACTGTAAGCCGGAGATTATCATTCAAATTACAATGGCGGCTTATGAAGGGGACTAATGATATATATTCAGATACGGTGGGTTATCTAAACCGTAGGGGCATTCAGAATAAGTTGGTCATCTACGGCTTACCGCAGTTAAGCCGGAGGATTCTACAGAGCATGGTGCTCTTTAGACCGGAAAATTCTACGGCGCGTGTTTTCTTTAAGTCGGAAATATAAGCCGCCAAGATTCAAGGGCTGTAGTTTTTACTAAGTGTGGTAAAACAGATTTCACATATTGCAGCAACTTTTTCGGATCAAAATGGTCGGGTGAAATGAAAATTTTCTAGACCTAAAAAACAGAGGCAAGAGAAGTTCTTGAGGTGGAACATGGTTCTTATGCAATAAAAGGAGGGTTTTTTTGTAGGTGAAATGGATCTCAAACATCTACCGCACTGACTCTATGTGAGGTTAAAAGATCAACCGAGTGCAGTGACTACAAGAGCTACTGAGGTTTGCGGCAATGGTGATGAACGCGAAGAACACCAGATGAACCCTACAGTAGATCTATCTGACAGGGCAAAGGAGACTCATCGGAGTTGGAAAGAGCGGAGGTCGCTGCCGTGAATCTGGTCCGAATCAGGGTGATGCAGCAGCCGGGTTGATGAAGACCAGGGGCGCGACGGCGGCGGCAGTGGCGGAGCTCGGGCAGAGGAGCGACGGCGCGAGGAGGAAGAAGGAGAGCGTGAGAAGAAAGCGTTGGGCTGGCCTATTTATAAGGCAGAGTCATAAGTGGGCGCGAGATTCAAGGAGACCACGGCGTGGTTATCTCCCCCTCACGGCGCCTCGATTTTCGGAATGACAGTAAAAGCAAAGATCCGTTGCGGATCTGGCGGAGTAAAAAATGGACTTAATGGAGGATGACGTCACGACGGATTATCCGGAGTCCAGAGGATGACGTCACTCCGGGTTATAGCTTCCATATGAATGGTAAGCCGGAGATTTTTTCTTTCGGCAGAGTTGAAGATTGACGCGAGCCGGCTCAAGTCAATCTGGGGCCTAATGTTGAGGATGTAGACCTTAGAGTCACCCGCCAGGAGGGGCCGGGTTACTCTTTGGATGGTCATTGCCAGAAGCCCGGAGCCAAGTTTCAAGACGATGGGCCAGGGATGGGCTGAGACCCGGATATGGCTTAGGGCCTGTAGTTACAATCATTATTATGGTAGACTTGTAGTATAAGGCAAGTATGGTTTAGAGTCCGAGCCGGACGTTCTTATGAGCCGGCCGGGACTCTAAGAGCTACTGGGCGTCAGCCTCCCTATATAAAGGGACGACCCGGCAGCGGTTCGAGGGCGACAACAACCTCATCGAGAGCCGGGCATAGCTGTTTAGCTCCCTGGCGATCGTAACCCTAATCAATATCACCTCAAACTGGACGTAGGCTTTTACCTTCACCGTAAGGGGCCGAACTAGTATAAACCCTCGTGTTCCTTGTCCCGCATAACCCCTTCAAGCTTCCTAGTTGCGATGGCTCCACGACTAAGTCCTAGCTTGAGGACATCTGCCGTGACAATTCCACGACACACTTCACTTTCAGGAATTTGATTGACTTGTTGCCAGTCTTGCGCTCAGTTTCTTCAAGAATAGCAACGGGGTGCTCATGATAAGACAGATCTTCCTGGAGGTCAATCTCTTCGAAGTTGATGGTGCGCTCAGGCGTCTTGAAGCACTTGCGAAGCTGTGACACGTGGAACACATCGTGCACGTTCACGAAGTTGGAGGGAAGCTCAAGTTGATAGGCGAGGTCGCCTATTTTGCCAATGATCTTGAAAGTACCCACGTATCTAGGGGCAAGCTTCCCTTTGATACTGAAGCGAGGAGTGCCTTTCATTGGAGAGACGCGGAGGTAGACATGGTCTCTGATCTCGAAAGCCAAATCACGGTGCTTACTATCATACTAACTCTTCTGGCGCGATTGCGCGGCTTTGAGATATTCACGGATGACTTTACACATTTCTTCAGCCTCTGTGATTAAGTCATTGCCAAGAAGTTGGCGTTCACCAGTCTCTGACCAATTGAGAGGAGTACGGCACTTTCTGCCATAGAGAATTTCGAATGGGGCCTTGCCCGAACTCGCTCGGAAGCTGTTGTTGTAGGAGAACTCGGCATAAGGAAGACAATCTTCCCATTTCATGCCAAAGGAAATGACACAAGCCCTGAGCATATCTTCAAGAATTTGATTGACTCGCTCGACTTGGCCACTAGTTTGAGGATGGAAAGCTTTGCTGAAGCGAATGTTGGTGCCCATGGCCTTCTGGAAGGAGTCCCAGAACTTAGAAGTGAAGATGCTTCCATGATCTGAAGATATAAATTGTGGAATGCCGTGCAAAGAGACAATCCTGGAGGTGTATAGCTCTGCCAACTGAGCTGCTGTGATGGATTCTTTGATTGGAAGAAAATGAGCCACTTTAGTGAGCTTGTCGATGACAACGAAGATAGCATCATTTCCGCGCTTGGACTTAGGAAATCCAGTCACGAAGTCCATTTCGATATGATCAAACTTCCATTCTGGGATAGCAAGAGGTTGGAGGAGACCAGCTGGTCGTTGGTGTTCTGCTTTCACCCTTCGATAGACATCACATTCATTCACGAATTGAGCGATTTCTCGCTTCATTCGAGTCCACCAATACGACTGCTTGAGGTCATGGTACATCTTCGTACTTCCAGGATGAATGGAAAGAAGAGAATTGTGCGCCTCGTTCATAATGACTTTCCTTAGATCACCTTTAGGAACCACAATCCGGTCCTCGAAGAATAAAGTGTCTCTGTCATCAACGCGATAGCACTTGTATTTGGAAAGGCCCTTGTCGATACCAGGTTTCACCTTCTTCACCATGGCATCAAGAAGTTGTGCCTCACGAATTTGATCTTCCAAAGTAGGAGAGACTATGAGGTTGGCAAGAAAGCCTTGAGGAACAACTTGGAGATTCAGCTTGCGGAAAGCTTCACAAAGATCCGGTTGGAAAGGCTTGAGAATTAAGCTGTTGCAATAAGCCTTCCTGCTCAAAGCATCTGCAATGACATTGGCTTTTCCTGGAGTATACTCAATACTCGGATTGTACTCTTGAATCATTTCGACCCATCGAGTTTGCCTGAGATTAAGGTTTGGCTGAGTGAAGATGTACTTGAGACTCTTGTGATCGGTGAAAATGTCCACTTTTCTTCCCAACAAGAGATGTCTCCATGTTATTAATGCATGGACAACTGCCGCCAACTCAAGATCGTGAGTGGGGTAGTTTTCGTTTTGTTGGGCTTCAAATGACGAGAGGTATAGGCCACAACATTCTTCTCTTGCATTAACACAGCACCGAGACCATGAAGAGAAGCATCACAGAAAACTTCAAATGGCTTGGATTCGTCAGGAGGAGTTAAGACCGGAGCTGTGACGAGTTTCTCTTTGAGAGTGTTGAAAGCAACGTCACACTCAGGAGACCAGACATACTTCACATGCTTCTGGAGGAGGTTGGAAAGAGGCTTTGCAATCTTAGAGAAATTCTCAACGAATCTTCGGCAATAGCTTGCAAGACCAAGAAAACTGCGAAGCTGCTTGACATTCTGAGGAGGTTCCCAATTCACAATTGCAGACACCTTCTCGGGATTAACAGCGATGCCCTTGGCAGAGATGATATGACCAAGGTAAAGAACTTCATCAAGCCAAAACTCGCATTTGGAAAACTTCGCATAGAATTGATACTCTCTGAGCTTGTCAAGCACCAATCGCAAATGTTTGGCATGATCCTTCTTATTCTTGGAGAAGACCAAGATATCATCGAGATACACCAGGACGAATTCATTGGTATAGGGGTTGAAGATGAAATTCATCATCCGAGAGAATGTTGGAGGAGCATTGACAAGGCCGAAAGACATGACAATATATTCATAAGAACCAAAGCTTGTTCTGAATGTTGTCTTGGGAATATCTTCTTCACGAATGCGAATCTGATGATAACCCATACGAAGGTCAAGCTTGGAGAATACTTTAGCACCTTTGAGTTGTTCGAATAGCTCATTGATGTTGGGAAGTGGATACTTGTTCTTGATTGTCTTCTTGTTTAATGGATGGTACTCGACACAAAGTCGGTCCGTGCCATCCTTCTTCTGGACAAAAAGAACACCACAACCCCATGGAGATGAACTCGGTCTGATCAAACCCAGCCGCTCTTTTTCATCGAGCTGTTTCTTCAATTCCTTCAGCTCCTTGGGTCCAAGCTTGTATGGACGCTTGCAAACGGGTTCTGTGCCCGGCTCAAGATCGATAACGAACTCAACTGGCTGGTGAGGAGGCATACCCGGAAGCTCTTCTGGAAAGACATCTTGGTACTCGCAAACGACTGGAATCTGAGAGATGGCATTCAATTCGCCCTTCTCATTGAGAGAAAACAACTGAATGCGTTCATCACGAGCGGCATAAACAATCACATCCTCAGAAGAGTGTGTCAATTGAATTTCCCTGGCAGCACAATCAAGTTGAGCCTTGTGCTTAGAAAGCCAGTCCATCCCAAGAATTAGATCAATATCCGAGTCACCAAGAACAATTGGTTTGACCAGAAATTTATAATCGCCCATCTTGATAACGGAATCCCGAACGAATACTCGAGAAGTCATTTGTCGAGTCAGGGAAACAATAGACAAAGGACTCGGCAATACTTCAGTAACCAGATCATGCATAGCCACAAAAGGTCTTGAAATGAAAGAATGCGATGCACCAGTATCAAATAAGACTTTTGCAGGAATATCATTAACTGAGAGATTACCCATTATCACATCAGTAGATTCCTCCGCTTGAGCTGCATTCATCATGTTCACCTTAGCAGACTTTGGATTATGCTTGACCACTGCATTACTGGAAGATCTCACAGGAGGAGGAGGCGGAAGGCGCCTTTGGTTGAAGCACTTGTTAGCATAGTGACCTTTCTGCTGACACTTGTAGCAAGTCACCTCTGAGAGTGGACGATGATAAGGAGCATTCGACTTTGGAGCTTGATTCTGAGACTTGTTCTGATAGCCAGGGTTGGATGAGTGGGAAGATCCATGGCCACCTTTGTTCTTCTGCCGGTAAGGCTGACGATATAGAGGAGGAGGAGGCAACCAGAACTTCTGTTGCTTAGCAGCCACTAGTGAGGAAGAAGAAGACTGAACTGCGTCCCTGACTCTCTTCTTAGAAGCCTCACACTTGAGCTGAGCAGCCTCTTGCTTCAGTGCCATGTTATAGAATTGATCAAACTGAGTAGGCTCAACAAGAACGAGAGCTAACTGCAGATCCTCTCTAAGGCCACCTCTGAAGTGATAGATCATGCTCTTTTCATCAGGAACGTCTTGTTTAGTGAAGCGAGCAAGTTTCTGAAACTGGATGTTGAATTGATACACAGACATGTTGCCTTGCTTGAGATTGCGGAACTCCTCGGGCTTGCTCTCAACAACACTTTGTGGAATGTGGTGCGCTTTGAAGTCCCGACAGAAGTCAGTCCAAGTGATCACACGACCTCCTCTGCAATCTTTGTATTGTTGATACCAATCAGCAGCTTGGTCCTTGAGCTGAAAAGAAGCGAACTTGACATAGTCCTCAGGCCTGACATTGCTACATTCAAAATGCTTGTTGATGTCCACGAGCCAATCATCGGCATCTGTGGCCTCGGCACAGTAGCTGAAAGACTTGGGATGATTTGCGAGGAACTGGTTGAGGGTAGCGAAGTGAGGCTGATTGTTGCCTTGACCTTGATTTCCTTGATTGCCTTGCCCTTGGGTGCGTTCTTGCAAGAGTTGCAGAATCATCTGAGCATTGGCGTTGGTGGCTGCCATGATAGCCTGCCATGCTTTCGGAGGCGGAGGTGGTGGCGGAGGGTTCGCCTGACTCCCATCATTGCGTTCCGGATTCTGACGCGTTGGCGGAGCCATCCTGAAGAGGGTGACATCCGTTAGCATCTTGATAGACAAATAGACAAGTTGAATCAACGGATAGAAATTGCAACATATAGTCTTCACAATAAACATTCGAACGAGGATGAACGAATGAATTCCATAGTAAATCATCACAATTCCATTAAGTTGAGAAGCCACTTAGAAAAAGGTATGGAATCAACATTTGACTTCGAAGCAACTCGACTACCACAATTCAAAACAAAACAAAGTATTGGCTTGCAGAATAAGCCAGAACAAACATATGATAGAGATTTCGTCCGAAGTTTCGTGGTGGGGCCCACACGGGCTCGATCGTACAGCACCATCATGTACAAGGCAGTGCACATGACATACGAAGCGTTCCCGAGTTGGCATAGCCAAGGACTCTTTAAGACACTACGAGACCACTGTAAAACCAACCGTGGAAAGGCGGACCACTAGACGTCGAACCCCAATCTCATATCATGCGTCTGTCGGAAAGATATCCTAGGAGCTACTTGAATTCCCACTTATAAAATCCCGAAACTTTCTGGTTATGCAATCTGGTGTTGGGGATACAGGGGACACAAAATATATCACCCAAACTAGCAATCCCTAGATCCAGCTGTATTCATCCGTCAACACATAACCAAGAAACCTTCGGAAATCGTGTACCTCAACCTTTGAAAAGCATCCGTTATACGAGTTATGGCAATACTCCCGAACTCCCGCCCCAGTACTGGGTGGCGTCGAGGTGATCTCACCAACAACTGCATAAAAGAGATTTCGATGTCGGCGAAACTCAGGTACTGCAGAACTGCAACGATAAAATTGTGACGACAACACCTCGGAGCTCAACTCCCCAGGACACTGCCACAACCCCTAAATGTCAGGAGGCACCAAGAACAATGTTCTCGTCACAAAACCATCGGAACGATTCTAAGATACCCGCGTGATCCAAATTTTTTTTTAGTGAAATTTGAGGAGAGAAGAGTCAAAACTTCTACGTCAGGAGGCCTCACGAGAGCGACGAAGGGACTGAGGAGTAAAAAGAATCCTACTCTCCGATATATATAATCATAAGACTCAAAACATTTTTGTTCTAGACTCAACAACGCCAGCGATTCGGGGATGGCTCTGATACCAACTGTTAACGCCCACGATGCGGCTATATCTCCCACGTGTCGAGGCACGACTTAGAGGCATAACCGCATTGTGGTTTTGTCGCAAGAAGGGTCATCTTCACACAATCCCATGTAATGAACAAGAATGGGATAACGAGAGTTGGCTTACAATCGCCACTTCACACAATACATAAATATAATTCATACATCATCCAAAATCCACACATAGACCGACTACGGTCAAGATCCAAATGAAAATAAGATAACCCCAAATGCTAGATCCCCGATCGTCCCAACTGGGCTCCACTACTGATCATCAGGAAAAGAAACATAGTAACGACCATGTTCCTCGTCGAACTCCCACTTGAGCTCGGTTGCGTCATCTGCACTGGCATCGTCGGCACCTACAACTGTTTTGGTAGAATCTGTGAGTCAGGAGGACTCAGCAATCTCACACCCGCGAGATCAAAACTATTCAAGCTTATAGTAAAGGATGGTGTAATGAGGTGGAGCTGCAGCAGGCACAAAGCATATATGGTGGCTAACATACGTAAATGAGAGCGAGAAGAGAGGCAACGCGACGGTCGCGAAGCTAGAAATGATCAAGAAGTGATCCTGAAACTACTTATGTTCAAGCATAACTCAAACCGTGTTCACTTCCCGGACTCCGCCGAGAAGAGACCATCACGGCTACACACACAGTTGATGTATTTTAATTAAGTCAAGTGACAAGTTCTCTACAACCGGACATTAACAAATTCCCATCTGCCTCATAACCGCGGGCACGGTTTCGAAAGATAATACCCTGCAGGGGTGTCCCAACTTAGCCCATTATAAGCTCTCACGGTCAACGAAGGATAAACCTTCTCCCGGAAAGACACGATCAGTCTCGGAATCCCAGTTTACAAGACATTTCGACAATGGTAAAACAAGACCAGCAAAGCCGCCCGAATGTGCCGACAAATCCCGATAGGAGCTGCACATATCTCGTTCTCAGGGCACACCGGATGAGCAGTCCGTACAACTAAAACCAGGCCTCAAGTTTCCCCGAGGTGGCACTGCAAAGGGCTCTAGTTTGGACCAGCACTCAGAGGAACACTGGCCCGGGGGTTTAAATAAAGATGACCCTCGGGCTCGCGAAAACCCAAGGGAAAAGGTTTAGGTGGCAAATGATAAAACCAAGGTTGGGCCTTGCTGGAGGAGTTTTATTCAAGGCAAACTGTCAAGCGGGTCCCATAAATCACCCAACCGCTTAAGGAACGCAAACTCAAGGAACATAATACCGGTATGACGGAAACTAGGGCGGCAAGAGTGGAACAAAACACCAGGCATAAGGCCGAGCCTTCCACCCTTTACCAAATATATAGATGTATTAATTAAATAAGAGATATTGTGATATCCAAAATATCCATGTTCCAACATGGAACCAACTTCAACTTCACCTGCAACTAGCAACGCTATAAGAAGGGCTGAGCAAAAGCGGTAACTTAGCCAAACAACGGTTTGCTAGGAAAGGATGGTTAGAGGCTTGACATGGCAATATGGGAGGCATGATATAGCAAGTGGTAGGTAGCGCAGCATGGCAATAGAACGAACAACTAACAAAGCAAAGATAGAAGTGATTTCGAGGGTATGGTCATCTTGCCTGCAAGGTTCTCAGAGTTGTCGAAAGCTTGATCCTCGTAAGCGTACTCAACAGGTTTCTCGTTCACGAACTCGTCTCCCGGCTCTACCCACAACAAGAACACACGCAACAGAACCACAATCAATCACGGGAAAATGCACAAGCAACATGATGTAAAACATGTATGATATGCGAGATGTGGTATGCGATGCATATGCGTGCTCCGGAAGAAAAATGATGAACAAGGCAGTAACTTGGTAAACCAAGCATGCCACTGGAAAGATGAGATGGTTTTGGTCGAAATCGATATAAAGATCACCGGAAACGGATGCACGGTTTGCAAATGGCAAGCAAAACAAGAATGACACGAATCTGCGATTAACAGCATGATAGCACTTAGAATACTTCAAGAAACTATGCTACAACACTCCAACATAGCAACAAACCATATGACTGTAATCTACAGGAGATGCTTGACAAAAGAGGAACACTGAGCTACGGCTAGATCACAGCATAACAGGTTCAAACAAGCATGGCAAAAGTGCAAAAGATACCAGGTTCACAGACTCGAATTACTGGACATGGCTGAAACAGCATCAGGTAGCAATGTTCAGAGCAAGAAATCAACATGCTACAGGAACTTAACATAGCAAAACAAGGCATGGCATGAATCTACTAAATGCAATGAACAAAAGTCCCTTACTGACCATAAGCCAAACAGGACCAGAAGATATGATGGGAACCATGTAAACATAGCAAGTTTCGTTAATAGGTTCCGGACTTGGCAAAAAACAGAGCATGGCAGAAACAGGCATTATGAGGGCAGCTTGGTGAGCTTTATTCACTCACCACAAAGCAATGCATGACAAAACAAGCATACCTACAGCAAGATGGCATGTTTATGAAGCTATCCATGGCAAGAGAAAATACATAGCATGAATGGATCAACTACAACAACCTTGGCAAAATTGAATAACACGTAAACAATCTGCCAGAAATATTTTATAGAAAAGTAGAGCAAGATTAAGACATGCTATGTACTCCATAATTGCAAACAGGGGCATGGATGAATAGAGCACAACTGTAACTACAAAATATACTTACTGAACATCACCAAAATAAGCATGGATCTCTTTGTAGCCACATCGATACATAGCAACAAAATAACAGCAGTCATAGACTTAGCAAAATTACTAAGTCTCTGAAATCAGAAACATCACGAAGCCTAGTTTGCATGCTTGTGTTAGTCACCACATAGATCACAAAAATACATGGAATACACCTCTGTAAAGATGGCATGGCATACATCAAAACACATGTAGAGCTCATGCCCATAAGATGCACACATCAAATGCAACAAAAATGACAAATCCTCAAGTTCTGATAAGTAACAGCAGTTAACAGCAATTAGCACTCTTGCACCCGAGATTTGGGCATCAAGACGTAATCAAATGAACATGGCATAATGGAACAAAATGAAGAGCATCTCGAGGCGAACACTTTGATATATTACACGCACCAAACAGAGCTATATGCAGAGAGTTATGATGCAATGAAGTTAGCAACATATAGCAATTATCTCGGGACTTGGAAGAATTTGGGGGGGGGGGAAGAAGTCAACCTAGTTCCAGATCGGATTGGGCCGGTGGGAGTTCGCCGGAGTTCGGGGAGACGGCGGCCGGTCGGGTTGGGGAGGAGGTAGAGGAGCTCGAAGGAGGAGCTTGGGCGGCGGCGCGTTGCCCGGCGCCGGCGCGGGCGGCCGCGGGGCACGGCGGCGGGGAACGGCGATGGCGGCGGGGACGGGCGGCATCCATGGCGGGAGGAGGCGGCGGTGGGCGCGGGCCGGCGGGGAAGGCGGCGCGGCGAGGCGCGGGCTCGGGCGCGGGGGCGTTCGGGCGCGGGGCGGAGGAGGCGTGGGCCGGGAGGGCCCCGCACGGGCCCCGGCGGGCCGGCGGCGATGTGGGCGCGGGGCGCCACGTGGCGGCGTCCCATTGGCTGCGGGCGGCGGCGGCTGAAACGTCCGGCAGCGGTGGACACGTCCGGTGGCGGCGGGGCGATTTGATCTAGGGTTAGGGTGGTTTTTGCCCGAGATTTTGGAGGGGGGAGGTATTTTTATAGGTAGAGGGAGCTAGGAGACTCCAAATGGAGCACGGTTTTATCCCACACGATCGTGATCGAACGACGTAGAGCATGGAAGTGACTTAGATGGGTTTTGGGCTGTTTGGAGGGGGGTTTTGCTGCAACACACGAAGGGACTTTGCGGTTACCCGGTTAACCGTTGGAGTACCAAACGACCTCCAAATGGAACGAAACTTGACAGGTGGTCTACCGGTGGTATACCAAGGCCACTTGACAAGACTCGGTCCATTCCGAGAATGTTTAACACCTGCTCACGAAAAGAAACAAGAGGGACGCGCCGGTGCGCGTGGGAGTGCCGGATTGCAAAACGGACAACGGGGAAAATGCTCGGATGCATGAGACGAACTCGTATGCAAATGCAATGCACATGATGACATGATATGAGATGCATGACATGAACAAAATGCAAAACGAAAAACAAAACCCGACCACGAAGGGAATACCATAACACATAGCCAAAAATGGCAAGAGTTGGAGTTACTAATATGGAAAGTTACATCCGGGGTATTACATAATGGGCACATTCACTTTGAATGCGCGCGGTGCCACCAGACTATTCACTTTGAACGATTGTGTGCATCACAAACGATTCTTCTGCTTTACGCACATGGGATGAGTTTGATAATTCAAATTTTGGTGGAAATTTCCCCGGGTACGTCATTGCATAATTTAACATCGCTTGCTAATTTGGGCACACAAAAGAGCGTACAGTAGACAGACCACACTTACTGAATCGAGCAATTTTAGTAATTACACAGAGCCAGTTGACCTAAACATTGCTCTAACAAAAGACCAGCATTAAAAATAAAGCCTAAGTACGCATAATTAAAAATCTGCCGCAGTGCCGGCCTATGCATCGCCGGTGTGAGATGAGACGTCGATGACTTGTCCTGGCGACATGCCGCCGTTGGTGGACTCCGCGTCCCCCCTGCTGAAGTCGACCACGTCCTCGTCCTCGGCGCCGCCCTCAAGGTTGTAGTACTCGTAGTAGTGGCTGCACCACAGCTCGCGTTGGTACTCCACCGCCGATTCCTCGACGGACAGACTCTTCTCTACCTCGACCTCGGCCACGCGCAACTCCTCCTCCCGGTGCTCCTCGATCTCCGCCGCCTCCTGCATCTCCAGCTCCTGCTCGGCGACCTCATGAGGAAGCAGGTGCTCCATGGCCACCGCTGCCTTTTTAGACATGGGTTGCATGCTAGAGTCCGAGGTGGCCTGAAATATCTTGGTGTGTGCATCCTCGAACTTGGCGTGGATGGCCTCGACCCGGGCCAGGGCAACATCAGCGGCACAGACGGCAGCTCGAGCACGCTCGACGTTTGCAGCCGCCGTTGCAGCAGCTGTTGCAGCCGTCTCGGCTGCTGCAGCTGCCCTGTCGGCTGCCGCAGACGCCCTCTCAGCGGAAGCGGCCGCGCTCAATGCGGATGCGGCGACACTCTCGGCATAGGCGGCCGCGCTCTCGGTGCAGGCGGTGACGCTCGGGGGGGGGGGGATGCGGCCATCGTACGGGCCTTCACGAATCGTTACCACAGCCTCATCTTTGCAAGAAGGGGGTGCAGGAATGGGGATCGGGATTCATGGATTCGGGGGTTGCCGGCACTGGAGCAGACGAGATGGCGAAGCTTAAGGAGGGCGACTTAAATAGACCCAGATATTTTCATCGCAAACGGTTCCTAGAAAACAACTATGTGTGATGTCGTAGATATTTTGTATTAGCTGTGAAAGACGAATTTGGAATAAAGTGCCAACGGACGGTGTTTTAAATGAACGAGAAATTTTGTAGTACTAATACAACTGTCATGTCAAATTTTGGAAAATTTCAGGGGTCATTTGACCTTCTAAGACATTTACGTGATTTTCTAGCCATTTAATGACTGTAATTGAAATTTGAACTACATGTACATGCAACAGCTAACCATAACGGTTTGGAAACTCATATTTCGTGTACTTGTGTGTGATTTAATTCCATGTGCAGTAAATTGGAAGGAATTTTCAAACATATTGGTCTAACGGCTATGACACAATTAAGCATGGAGTGACATGGCATTTTAATTCCAAAAAATTTAAAAAAAATCAGAAACACATGAAACCTTGGTTGATGTAATGTCATGCCACTAAGAAGATTTGGTAAAAAAATTGGCATGTTTGACCAAAGTTTGGACACACACCCCTCACAAACCGAAGCAACTCACTAGAAGGCTCGTGGTTCCGAGAGGGAACAATGCATGTTTGATGACGAACGGGAGATAGCTTCCTCTTATGACCTTCAAAAAATTTTCTACGTCTAACATGCACTACTACAACTATAATGTGAAATTTTTGAAAATTCTAGGGGTCATTTGACCTTTTAAAGACATTTAAGTGATTTTCTAGCCATTTAATGACCGTAATTCAAATTTTAACTACATCTACATGTAACTCGTAACCGAAATGGTTTGAAAAATCACATTTGTGTACTTGTGTGCGAGTTAATTCCATGTGTAGTAAACTAGAAGGAACTTTCAAACATATTTGTATCACGACATGGACACATATGCATGAATACGTATGCATGGAGTGGCATGGCATTTTAATTCCAAAAAAATCAGAAACACATGAAACCTTGGTTGATGTAATGTCATGCCACCAAGATGATGTGGTAAAGAAATTGGCATGTTTGATGAAAGTTTGGACACACACCCCTCACAAACCGGAGCAACTCGCTAGAAGGTTCGTGGTTCCGAGAGGGAACAATGCATGTTTGATGACGAACGGGAGATAACTTCCTCTTACGGCCTTCAAATTTTTTCTACGTCTAACGTGCACTACTACAGCTGTAATGTGAAATTTTGGAAAATTCTAGGGGTCATTTAACCTTTTAAAGACATTTAAGTGATTTTCTAACCATTTAATGACCGTAATTCAAATTTGAACTACATCTACATGCAACGCCTAACCAAAACGTTTTGAAACATCATATATGTGTTGTCGTGGAATTGTCACAGCAGATGTCCTCGAGCTAGGACTTAGTCGTTGAGCCATCGCAGCTAGGAAGCTTAAAGGGGTTAAACGGGACAAGGAACATGGGGGTTATACTGGTTCGGCCCCTTATGGTGAAGGTAAAAGCCTACGTCCAGTTGAGGTGGTATTGATTATGGTTTCGATGACCAGGGAGCTTAATTGCTATGCCTGGCTCTCGACGAGATCTTACTTGTCCCTAAACCGCCGCCGGGTCGTCCCTTTATATAGAGAGGTTGACGCCCAGCGGCTCTCAGAGTCCCGGCCGGCTCATAAGAGTGTCCGGCTCGGACTCTCAACTATTCTTGCCTTACACTACAAGTCTTGCTATACGGTGGTTTATCACTACGGGCCTTAAGCCATCTCCGGGTCTTAGGCCCATCATTGACCCGCCGTCTTCAAGCTCGGTGCTGGGCTTCGCGTGATGACCACTATGAGTAACCAGGCCCCTCCTGGCGGGTGACTCTAAGGGTTATATCCTCAACATTAGGCCCTAGATTGATTTGAACTGGTTCATGTCAATCTTAAATTCTTTTGAGAGAAAGGATCTTCCGGCTTATGGTCGTGCGAAGATTATAACCCGCTGTGATGTCATCTTCTGGATTCTTGTTAACCCGCCATGACGTCATCTTCCATTAAATCCATTTTTTATCCCACCATATCCTCAACGGATCTTATCTTTAAAGGCCATCCCGAAAATCGAGGCGTTTTTGTGGTGAGATAATCACGCCGTGACCTCCTCGTTTATCGCGCCCACTTATGAGCCTCGCCTTATAAATAGCCCGGCCCATGAGGCTCCAGTTACTTGTCGCCTCCATCGTCTTCCTCCTCTCGCCACTGTACTGCTGCTCGAGCTCCACCGCCGCCGCCACCGCGGGTCTCCTCGTCTTCCCCGACTCAGGCCGCTGCATCAACCTGACGTGACCAGAGAAACGGCGGCGACCTCCTCAACTCTCCAGCACCCGTAAGCCCTTGCCACTCCATAGAATAGATCTGCATTAGGGTTCTTTGCTGTTCTTCCCGTGTTCGTCGCCGTTCATCGCGAGCTCTTGGTAGATTTCATTATTACCACCTTTTCTTGATCTTTAGACTGTACAGAACTGCTGCGGTAGCTGTTTCACGCCCATTCCCAATGTATATAGATCCCCTTTCATTGCATAAAGGCTCCGTTCAAACCCTTGAACTTTTTCTGTGTCTGTTCTAGGTCTAGAAATTTTCCTTTTAGCCAACCGTTTGATCCAAAATAATTACTGCGATCTGTGAAACTTGTTTTCACCACACTTAGTCAAAAATTGCATCTGCTGAGTTATGGCAGCTCACATTTCCGGCTTAAAAGAAGCCACGCTCCGTAAACTTTCCGGCTCATTTAATGATAAAGCTGTAGACAATTTGAATTATTCACGATACCTTCAGCGGCTTAGATAACCCGATGCACTTAACCATATGTCATTAGGCCCCTCTCATAAGCCGCCATTTGAGTATTAAACTGTAGACGTCTGTCGGCTTATAATTGAACCAGACATTTTCCTTTTGTCATAGGCTTCATCTTTCACAATGCCTCCCAAAGCTCCCAAGGCACCCATCACGTGCAACTGGATGAGATCCAATGTCACCGACGACACCTTAGCTGATTTCGTAAAGACGGGTTACCTGCCCAAGAAGGAAATCATGTCTTATCGTGCCCCTGACCCATCGAAGGAGAGACCTCAACCTAGAGACGGTGAGGTCGTGATATTTGCTGATCACATGAGCCGGGGCTTCGCACTGCCCGGCTCAAAATTCTTTAGGGATGTTCTGAACTTCTTCGATCTGCGGCCGCAAGACATAGGACCCAATTCCGTGTCAAATATATGCAACTTCCAAGTATTCTGCGAAGTCTATCTTGGAGAAGAGCCCAGCCTGCTGCTCTTTAGAGAGCTCTTTTATCTGAACCGCCAGAATGAGTGCGCCAACGGGCCGAGCCTGGAACTTGGTGGAATCTCCATTCAACGCCGGAGAGACTGCCTCTTTCCTTATGCTGAGCCGCCAAGCCATCCAAAGGACTGGAACCAGACGTGGTTTTATTGCCAGGACACTTCTCCGGCTGACGAGAGCCCTCTGCCCGGCTTTCGTGCCCTGCGTCTGGAGCCAAATCACCCTTTGCCAGACAAACTCTCTCAAGCTGAGCGTCAACCTCTGATCCCCACCATCAACAAGATCAAGGCTCTCCTGGGAAACGGCCTCAACGACATTGATCTGGTCCGGGTTTGGATCTCTTGGTGGGTGATCCCCTTGAGCCGCCGCCCCGGCTTAATGTGTGCTTACACGGGCCGGAAGGATGACCCCCTGCGGCACAGCCCCAACGATCTTCCTGAGGACGTTGTGGATGACATGACTAAGTCTCTCCTGAATGAGAGCTTAGCCGACTGTGGGAGAACCGGCCTGAACCCCTTCTGCCAAGCTAACCCGGCTCCGGCGGTAAGCCACTGACCTGAACACCTTCGTTTTCTTTTTAATAGTTTCCATCTGGACCTTAAGAAATCTTTGCTGTATGTTTCAGGCTAATGACAAGTTTTGGAAGGTCAAATATGACCATGAAGCGGCCAAAAAAGCCAGGAAGGCTAAGAAAGCCGCCAGGAGAGCCGCTCCCCGCAAGAAGGGAAGCAGGCCTACTGCCTCAGAGCTGCTTCAGCTAAGTGACAGCTCCGAGTCAGAGGTAACCCCTGAATCTGTAGGCTCTTGTTTTGTTTCTTGTTTATTCCTATCCACCTTATCGATACTGATCATCAGCAGGATGACACCGGAGCAAGTAACCCGGTGACTGAAGAGGTAACGATACTTTCCTCCGACTCGGAGCCCTTGCCAAGGCTGAAAGTCCGAAGAGTAACCCGGAAAGTAAGATTTTCACATCCTTTAGCTTATCAAGATCCTCAATTTCTTTTGAAGCAACAGATTCATGAGAGCCAGCGACACACATGGACCAACAAGGATGCAGACCTCTCCTCCGGCTTACCTGAAACATCAAGGAAGCGCCACACCGAGGTTATCTTCAACTTATATCCTTTTCATCCTTTGGCGGGCGTTACTCGTCAACCGCTCAATTCTTCTGATTCAAATTATCAGGAAACTTCACCTTCCTCTGGTGATTCTATGCAATCTAACCTGCCGGCTTTCAAGACCACACCTGGGTAACGATGATCATCTTGTGTTGTGCTTATCTTTACTCATGCTTTTGTACTAACCTTTTGTCCTTTCAGTGCCCAGGCAAAGCTCAGCAAGAGGGCGAAGAAGAATAAACCAGTCGACGAGCCGGTCTTGACTGAGCCGGAAGTTTGAGCTCAAGAGCCGGTAGCTGCCTCTGCTCCTGAAGCCACCGCTCCAACCGATGAGCCAATCATAGAGACTTCTGCTAACCCGGACGTGGTAATCACCCGGACGGAATTTGTCGAGCCTGGGAGACCCACTGCGCTGGCTAAGTGCTCTACCAAGGAAGAGTTGCTAGAATGCCGCAGAGCCAAGCTGGACATCACCAACTACGCTAACTTGAGCATTGGAGATATCATCTCCGGCTATGTCAATCAGGTGCACAACAGCCGGGACCTGGAGATCGACATGGTGAAGCAGATACAGCAGAAATCTGAGGTACCACTCTCTTGCTTACTGCATAGTCATCTTTACCATACTAGCCCCCAAGTCTACTACTTATGATAGAATATGTTGTAGACTTAACTTCCGGCTTACTTTCATGAACCGGCAATTTGTAGATAGAACCTTTCAGCATACATTAGCCCCCAAGTGCCAAGTGTCTTTGCTTGGAAAGTGCTTGGGACTTTAAAATTGTATAATAATTATTCATACTATAACCCGGAAATTGTACAGGCTGCTTGGAAGAAATTTGAGGCTGATATCTCTGAGCTGAAGAACCGCCTGAAGACTCAGGAAACTGAGACCCGGAAGGCCAACGCTAAATTTGAGTCCAGTGTTGCTGCTCAAGAGAAGCTGAAGAAGAAGTTTGAAACCGAAAGGAAGACTTGGGCCGAAGAGAAGACTGCTCTGGTCAGCCGGGCCGAACAGGCGGAGGCGGCTCTGATGGAGAGAACCGCCGAACTCTCCGGCTTAAAGCGCCATGTATCACAGATGGTCGCCGCAATCTTCGGTAAGTCATTGTGCAGACTTTCAACAAGTTTACATTCTCTATGTCTCATAAGTCCCATCATTGCTAGCGGCTTACCTGACGTTGTAAAACAGGTCCCAGAAGCGCCAACCTCAATCAAAATGTGCTGATCAAGCTGAAGGCCGTGTACACTTTGGTGGAGAAACTCTACACCGGGTCACAGCGCGCCTTGGCCGTTGTGGCCCTGTCCAATGAGGTTCCAACTCACCTGGCGGACGTACTTAGCCAGCTTGCCGTTCTTCCTCAGCGTTTCCAAGAGCTACGACGGGCCTCTGGAAGAGCTGGAGCCATAGCTGCTCTGAGCCGGGCCAAGGCTTTCCTTCCAGAGCTAGACCCGGCTGACATCGCACTTGGATACCCCAGCCTGAAGGAAGAAGGCACCCCCTTCGACCAAAAAGACTTTGCTGCCTGTGTGAAGATCGTGCGCCCGGTGGCCACCCTGATTGGGAATGACACCGACCTTACCAAGTACCAACCGGGCTCCGACGCAGAGAATCAGAGGATCCCTACTCGACGCTACGAAGCAATCAGCTTGATCCCTCCGACTCATAAGCATACCTTCGCCCCAGAAGTTGACCCGGCCGGGTTAATGGACGAGGAGGCTCAATTTGAAGCTTTGAGCGGAATTGACTGGAAATCGTCAACCTTTCAGGTCATGGGAACAGCCGGAGGAGCGGAGAGGGATGAACCGGAAGCATCAACTCAACAAGCATCTTTACTTGTAGGCGGCTCATGACTACATCTTAAAATAATGCCTCATCTTTTGGACTCGGGGAGTCTTGTAATAGAGTAGGACAAATACTTAATTTTGTCGTGCCATCGTGCACGTGTTGAATGCTTAGCTCCATTGAAACTGCTTTTTCTTATTCCTCCGGGTGATAATTGATCAGTTATTTTCCTTAAGCTCGAATAGCTGTATTGACCCATCTTGCATAGAAAACAAGTCACAAGTCTCTAGGCGGCTTACCGCACTGAGAATCATAAACCTTATATATATAACCCGGAATATGAACAAAGTCACCAAAGACTGGCCCTCAATTATATCTTTGATGTAACCATAACAACATACTTACAAACCTTCAAGCATACTTTCGGTTCATGTGACCCGAATAGTATGGTTAAAATCTCGATGCCGGTTCACCAGTATCGATAAGGCTTATTGCGTGTTACCAAAGTTAAGCCGGCGGAGCCAAAAACCGCCCTTGCACACTGCTGATGTGACCAAAAGAACTTGTTGTAAGTCAGAAGATCAAAACTTAGGGGCTTCCGGTTCGCATACGACCAGAGAACCATCCAAAGGGGTTAAGCTAAGATTCGAATGCGATCATATAGCCCCTAGTGGCTTTGGCGATGCCGATCAAGAGGGTACCGACAGCTATGTTCTCTTTGGTTCGAATACGACCCATGTTTGAACAGGAAGCCCCCAAATGACCTTAAGAGTTGTTTAACGACGCTGATTCGAATACGATCCACATCGGTTCCCAAAGGGGGTTGAGCTATGATTCAAATATGATCAAAGAAAACTCCCCAATGAGCTCGGCACTTTGCCAATAAAATGGGTATCGACAGCTATGTTCTCTTTAGTTCGAATACGACCTATGTTTGAACAGGAAGCCCCCAGGTGATTATATTGCTTACGGCTAGATTCGGATACGATCATAAGCCGGATCCACCTCCATGTGACCATGTGATGGTGTAAAGGAAATAATTCGTTTACCTTTGGAGGAGAAAAGGACAGAGGTCCTGCTTTATTATTTAACATAATATATACATGGCTATAGAAGTATTTACATTATGAAAGCCGGTGGCTCAAGTGTAATAAGGCCGAAGTTGAGCTATGTTCCACGGCCGACGGGTCTCCTCCTCCGATTTGCGTGAATCTTTATGCTCCCGAACGTCAATAAGGTAGTATGACCCATTGTGCAAGTTCTTGCTGACCACAAAGGGCCCTTCCCAAGGCGGGGATAGCTTGTGTGCATCCGTTTGATCTTGGATGAGCCGGAGCACCAGGTCACCTTCCTGGAAGACCCGGGTCTTAACCCGGCGACTGTGATAACGGCGCAGGTCTTGTTGGTAAATCGCTAAGCGAGCTGCTGCCACGTCACGCTGTTCGTCCAACAAGTCAAGAGCATCTTGGCGCGCCTGTTCATTATCCGCCTCAACATAAGCCGCCACTCGAGGCGAGTCATGACGGATGTCACCGGGGAGGACTGCTTCCGCTCCATAAACCATGAAGAAAGGCGTGTAACCCGTAGACCTGTTAGGAGTAGTATTGATGCTCCATAACACGGAGGGTAACTCCTCCACCCAACAACCCGGCGTCCGTTGCAAAGGGACCAAAAGCCGGGGCTTAATGCCCTTCAAAATCTCCTGATTAGCTCTCTCAGCTTCACCATTGGATTGAGGATGAGCCACTGATGAAACATCAAGTCGAATATGCTCTCGTTGACCAAACTCCTTCATGGCGCCCTTAGACAGATTGGTACCATTGTCAGTTATAATGCTGTGTGGAAAACCAAAGCGAAATATCACCCTTTTCATGAACTGAACCGCCGTGGCTGCATCACACTTGCTAACTGGCTCTGCTTCAACCCACTTTGTGAATTTGTCAGCTGCCACCAAGAGGTGGGTCTTCTTATCCTTGGACCTTTTAAAAGGCCCAACCATGTCAAGCCCCCAGACCGCAAATGGCCAAGTGATTGGCATCATCCTCAACTCTTGAGCCGGCACATGAGCCCGTCGCGAGAACCTCTGACAACCGTCACATTTACTGACCAAGTCCTCCGCATCAGCATGGGCCGTCAGCCAATAAAAACCATGACGGAAAGCCTTGGCCACGAGAGATTTTGAGCCGGCATGATGGCCACAATCCCCTTCGTGAATCTCACGCAAGATTTCTTGACCCTCAACAGGGGAAACACAACGCTGGAACGCTCCCGTAACACTGCGGCGATGCAGCTCACCGTTGATAACAACCATTGACTTAGACCGTCGGGTTATTTGTCTGCCCAAAGTTTCATCCTCAGGCAAATCTCCCCGGGTCATGTAAGCCAAGTATGGTACTGTCCAGTCTGGGGTGATGTGGGGAGCCGCCACCAACTGTGCTTCCGGGTCAGGGACAGCCAAGTCTTCCTCTGTAGGTAACTTAATAGAAGGGTTATGCAAGATGTCCAAGAAAGTATTAGGCGGCACCGGCTTTCGCTGGGAGCCCAGCCGGCTTAATGCATCAGCCGCCTCGTTCTTCCTGCGATCGATGTGCTCTACTTGGTAACCCTGGAAGTGTCCAGCAACGGCATCGACTTCACGGCGATAAGCCGCCATGAGAGGGTCCTTGGAATCCCACTTGCCTGATACTTGTTGAGCCACTAGATCTGAGTCGCCCAAACATCTTACTCTGCTCAAGCTCATCTCCTTAGCCACCCAAAGACCATGGAGCAAAGCCTCGTACTCGGCCGCATTGTTAGTGCATGGAAACATCAACCGTAGCACATAACGGAACTTGTCACCTTTAGGGGAAGTCAAGACGACTCCAGCCCCCAAGCCCTCCAATTGCCTAGACCCATCGAAGTGAATAGTCCAATATGTATTATCTGGCTTTTCTTCAGGCACTTGTAGCTCTGTACAATCGTTGATGAAATCCACCAAGGCCTGAGATTTAACAGCAGTGCGTGGTACGTATTTCAGACCATGAGGCCCGAGCTCTATAGCCCACTTAGCCACTCTTCCTGTGGCTTCTCTGTTTTGGATGATATCTCCAAGGGGAGCAGAACTAACCACAGTGATAGGGTGACCCTGGAAATAATGCTTAAGCTTCCGGCTCGCCATGAACACACCATAAACAAGCTTCTGCCAATGTGGATACCGCTGTTTGGACTCGATGAACACTTCACTGACGTAATAAACCGGCCGCTGAACCGGATACTCCTTACCCTCTTCCTTGCGTTCCACCACCACAGCCACACTGACGGCTCATGTGTTAGCAACTACATACAGTAATAAAGGCTCCTTGTCAACCGGAGCAGCAAGGACTGGGGGCTCCGCCAGCTGTCTCTTTAAATCCTCAAAAGCAGCATTAGCAGTATCATTCCAGACAAAGTCATCAGTCTTCCTCATCAACTGGTACAGTGGCATGGCTTTTTCACCCAAGCGGCTTATTAACCGGCTCAAAGCAGCAATGCGGCCTGCTAAATGCTGGACGTCGTTTAGACACGCCGGCTTAGCCAGAGAGGTGATTGCCTTGATTTTTTCCGGGTTAGCTTCAATGCCTCTGTTAGAAACCAGGAAACCCAAGAGCTTACCCGCAGGAACACCAAAAACACACTTGGCCGGGTTAAGCATCATCTTGTAGACCCGGAGATTATCAAAGGTTTCTCTAAGGTCATCGACCAGAGACTCTTTTTCCCTGGATTTAACCACGATATCATCCACATAGGCATGAACATTGCGCCCAATGTGGTTATGAAGACAATTCTGCACACAACACTGGTAAGTCGCCTGTGCACTCTTGAGTCCAAAAGGCATAGACACATAACAGAAGGCTCCAAAGGGAGTGATGAACGCCGTCTTCTCCTGGTCCTTAACTGCCATTTTAATCTGATGGTATCCAGAATAAACATCCAAGAAGCTTAAGCGTTCATAACCCGCCGTAGCATCAATGATTTGGTCAATACGGGGGAGAGCAAAAGGATCAGCCGGACACGGCTTGTTTAAGTCCGTGTAGTCCACACACATCCGCCAGGTGCCATTCTTCTTGAGCACGAGCACCGGGTTAGCTAACCATTCTGGATGAAAGACTTCGACAATAAACCCGGCCGCCAAGAGCCGGGCCACCTCCTCACCAATGGCTTTTCGCCTCTCTTCATTAAACCGCCGAAGGAATTGCCTGACCGGCTTAAATTTTGGATCAATATTGAGAGTGTGCTCAGCGAGTTATCTAGGTACACCTGGCATGTCAGAAGGTTTCCATGCAAAAATGTCCCTGTTCTCACGGATGAACTCGATGAGCGCGCTTTCCTATTTTGGATCCAGATTGGCACTGATGCTAAACTGCTGAGATGAGTCACCTGGAACGAAATCAACGAGTTTAGTCTCATCAGCCGACCTAAATTTCATCGCCGGCTCATGCTCCGTGGTCAGTTTTTTCAGAGATGTCATATCTGTTGGGTCAACATTGTCTTTATAAAACTTCAACTCCTCTGTTGCACAAACAGACTATGCATAAGCCGCGTCGCCTTCCTCACATTCCAAGGCTATCTTTCGGCTGCCGTGAACCGTAATGGTCCCATTGTGACCCGGCATCTTGAGCTGCAAGTATATGTAACATGGCCGTGCCATGAACTTGGCGTAAGCCGGCCGCCCAAATATGGCATGGTACGGACTTCTTATCTTGACCACCTCAAAGGTTAATTTTTCCACCCTGTAGTTGTATTCATCTCCAAAGGCCACTTCCAGTTCGATCTTACCAACTGGATAAGCCGACTTACCAGGCACCACACCATGGAAAACAGTATTGGACTGGTTGAGGTTCTTATCAATCAACCCCATACGACGGAAGGTTTCATAATAGAGGATGTTGATGCTGCTGCCTCCATCCATGAGCACCTTAGTGAACTTATATCCTCCCACCTGAGGAGCCACCACTAAGGCCAAGTGACCCGGATTATCAACCCGGGGAGGGTGATCCTCCCTACTCCACACAATAGGCTGCTCCGACCATCTTAAATAGCGTGGAACCGCCGGCTCAACAGCATTCACAGCCCTCTTGTGAAGCTACTGATCTCGCTTACACAGACTGGTGGTAAACACATGGTACTATCCAGCATTGAGCTGCTTTGGATTGGTCTGGTATCCCCCCTGTTGCTGTTGATGACCCTGGCCGGACTGCTGATTAAAGCCCCCTTGAACATTCTGAGGATTGGAATTTGAGCCGCCGCCCGGGCCATGAAAGCCGCCGGCGCCTGAGCCGCCGCCCGAGCCATTATTGCCATTAAAGGCATTGGAATTTTTAAAGGCCTTCATGATTGCACAATCTTTCCATAGATGAGTAGCTGGCTTCTCCCTGGAGCCATGCCTTGGACAAGGCTCGTTCAACAACTGCTCAAGCATTGGGCTTGAACCGCCGGCTCGGGGAGGTGGCCTCCCTTTACGTCGCTGGTTGTTACCCTATGAGCTGGCATTGGCCACAAACTCCATGCTGCCATCAGCCTTACGCTTGTTACCTCCTTGGTTTGTCGGGTTATGCTGAGGACCCTTGCCGTTGCCGTTCTTTTTTCCCTTCCCTGTCCTTTCATCATCTGAAGCGGGGTCCTTGGTACTATCAGAGTCGGCGTACTTGACGAGAGCCGCCATCAGCGTACCCATATCATTGCAGTCGTGCTTGAGCCGCCCGAGTTTCATCTTCAGGGGCAGGAAACGACAATTCTACTCCAACATTAAGACTGCAGAGCCGGCATCCATCTTATCAGATGAATGTATTATCTCTTTGACCCGGCGAACCCAATGTGTCGTAGACTCACCCTCCCGCTGTTTACAGTTAGTCAAATCCACAATTGACATAGACTGCCTACAGGTATCTTTGAAGTTTTGAATGAAACGGGCTTTCGGCTCAGCCCAAGACCCGATAGAATTCGGCGGCAGCCCTTTCAACCAAGTGCGGGCAGTCCCATCTAACATCATGGTGAAGTACTTGGCCATCGCCGCTTCGCTGACCTCCAGCAATTCCATGGCCATCTCGTAACTCTCGATCCAGGCTCCGGGTTGTAAATCAGCCGTGTAATTAGGCACCTTCCTAGGCCCTTTGAAGTCCTTGGGTAGACGTACATTGCGGAGAGCCGGCACTAAACAAGGGACACCTCCAGTCCTCATAGGGATACCTACGTCGACGGAAGCCGTCGGATAAGCCGGGGGTGTCTGGTAAGCCATCACCTGAGGCACCTGCTCCGCCTCTTGCCGTGCTCCGTCTTGGTCTGCCGCGTGAAAGGCCCCGTTATGAGCCAGGCCGTGGCCAGGTGGCAAGTCACGGCGTCGGACATTACTTGAGCCGGTCGCTGAGACCATGTGTCTGCTATAACTCGGGCTCCGGCCTGGACGCGGGGTTGAATGGATCCTGTCCCGGCTATACGAGTACGCCTCTTGCTGCGCCAGAGCTGTCTGAAGGAGTTCTCTGACCCGGCGGGTTTCAACCGCCGTTGGAGAGTCGCCATCAATTGGGAGAGCCACCAGCCGTGCCGCCGCGGCGACCATGTTTTCCAGCGAGTTGGCATAATGACCCGGTGGTATTGGCACGTACTGAGGCGGGGCAGGGTTCACCCGGGGAGGTCCCATCACTTGGGGCTGAATTGGTGTCCCAGCACCGGGCACTATGATCTCCGGCAGGTTACTAGACCCTGCACCCGGCGTGTTGAAGAGATTTCGAGGATCGTAAACCGGAGGGAGTCGAGATTGGGCCTTTTGATGCCTCCTTCTCATGACCTCATTGGATGCGTTTTGATCCATCGTGAGCTGGAAAGACTGTGCCTGAATCAGCTGAGTCTGGGTGTCGAGAGCCGCCCTTTCTGCAGCCATCCTGATCCCCTCCGCCGCCAGATCCTCCTTGGCCTTCGCTAGATCCAACTTTAACTATGCCACCTCCGCGTCATGTTGAACTTGATCCACCGGAGCTACCGTAGCGGTCAACAGGACCGTCATCTTATCTGTAAGATCCATCAGCACCTGAGCCGATGAAGGCACCGGGCTTCCTGACCCGGAGGCGGGGTTCTGAACAGGTTGCGCGCGGCCATGAAGATTCCAACCCGACTCGGTGGTTCAAAGGGGCCCGGAATACTGTCGCCGTCGGAACAACCCCTGAGCCTGCCATCTTGAAGTTGATACAACGAGTTTGACTCATCCGTGGACGACTCGCTGTCAGAGCCGGCAGCCGTCTCATCACCACATCCAGACCCTTCAAAGAGTCCTCCATGAACACATCCGACAAAAGCGTGCTTCAAGGCAGGTAGAGCCCGGGCGGGTCGTGCGCGCTGAGCCGTCTCGATGAGATCGGCGCAGAGATCCGGCGCAGGGCCCGGCTCACCAATCTTGCCAATGAAGACATGAATTCCGCCAAAGGGGACCCGGTACCTGTACTCAACTGAGCCGGCGTCGGGGCCCCAGTTTGCATCGTCGATGTAGAGC
Organism: Aegilops tauschii subsp. strangulata; assembly: GCF_002575655.3. Classification (NCBI taxonomy): domain Eukaryota; kingdom Viridiplantae; phylum Streptophyta; class Magnoliopsida; order Poales; family Poaceae; genus Aegilops; species Aegilops tauschii. The sequence continues at coordinate 103,778,940 of NC_053036.3, read as the reverse complement.
TTGCCGCGACGACTCTTGGTCATCCGGCCCACCGCGTATCCCTTGAGCCCTTTGAAGCTGCCCTTCAAGAACTCAAATCCACCGTGCGCTGGCCCCACGGTGGGCGCCAACTGTCGTGGAATTGTCACGGCAGATGTCCTCGAGCTAGGACTTAGTCGTGGGGCCATCGCAGCTAGGAAGCTTAAAGGGGTTAAACAGGACAAGGAACACGGGGGTTATACTGGTTCGGCCCCTTACGGTGAAGGTAAAAGCCTACGTCCAGTTGAGGTGGTATTGATTATGGTTTCGATGACCAGGGAGCTTAATCGCTATGCCTGGCTCTCGACGAGATCTTACTTGTCCCTAAACCGCCGCCGGGTCGTCCCTTTATATAGAGAGGTTGACGCCCAGCGGCTCTCAGAGTCCCGGCCGGCTCATAAGAGTGTCCGGCTCGGACTCTCAACTATTCTTGCCTTACACTACAAGTCTTGCCATACGGCGGTTTATCACTACGGGCCTTAAGCCATCTCCGGGTCTTAGGCCCATCATTGACCCGCCGTCTTAAAGCTCGGTGCTGGGCTTCGCGTGATGACCACTATGAGTAACCCGGCCCCTCCTGGCGGGTGACTCTAAGGGTTATATCCTCAACATGTGTACTTGTGTGCGAGTCAATTCCATGTGCAGTAAATTAGAAGGAATTTTCAAACATATTGGTCTCACCACATGGACACATGCATACGTATGCATGGACTGACATGGCATTTTAATTCAAAAAAGAGAAAAATGATGAGAAACACATGAAACCTTGGTTGATGTAATGTCATGCCACCAAGATGATGTGGTAAAGAAATTGGCATGTTTGACGAACGTTTGGACACGCACCCCTCACAAACCGGAGCAACTCGCTAGAAGGTTCGTGGTTCCGAGAGGGAACAATGCATGTTTGATGACGAACGGGAGATAGCTTCCTCTTACGGCCTTCAAATTTTTTCCTATACGTTTAACGTGCACTAATACAACTGGCATGTGAAAATTTGGTAAATTTCGGGGGTCATTTGACCTTTTAAAGACATTTAAGTGATTTTCTAACCATTTAATGACCGTAATTCAAACTTGAACTACATCTACATGCAACGCCTAACCATAACGGTTTGAAAAATCATATTTGTGTGTACTTGTGTGCGAGTTAATTCCATGTGAAGATGATGTGGTAAAGAAATTGGCATGTTTGACAAAAGTTTGGACACACACCCCTCACAAACCAGAGCAACTCGCTAGAAGGTTCATGGTTTTGAGAGTGAACAATGCATGTTTGATGACGAACGGGAGATAACTTCCTCTTACGGCCTTGAAATTTTTTCAACGTCTAACATGCACTACTACAACTGTAATGTGAAATTTTGGAAAATTCTAGGGGTCATTTGACCTTTTAAAGACATTTAAGTGATTTTCTAACCATTTAATGACCGTAATTCAAATTTGAACTACATCTACATGCAACGCCTAACCAAAATGGTTTGAAAAATCATATCTGTGTACTTGTGCGCGAGTTAATTCCATGTGCAGTAAATGAGAAGGAATTTTCAAACATATTGGTCTCACGGCATGGACACGGCATACGCATGCATGGAGTGACATGGCATTTTAATTCAAAAAATAGAAAAATGACAAGAAACACATGAAACCTTGGTTGATGTAATGTCATGCCACCAAGATGATGTGGTATAGAAATTGGCATGTTTGACGAACGTTTGGACACACGCCCCTCACAAACCGGAGCAACTCGCTAGAATGTTCGTGGTTCCGAGAGGGAACAATGCATGTTTGATGACGAACGGGAGATAGCTTCCTCTTACGGCCTTCAATTTTTTTCCTACGTTTAACGTGCACTAATACAACTGTAATGTGAAAATTTGGTAAATTTCAGGGGTCATTTGACCTTCTAAAGACATTTAAGTGATTTTCTAACCATTTAATGACCATAATTCAAATTTGAACTACATCTACATGCAACGCCTAAACAAAACGGTTTGAAAAATCATATTTTTGTGTACTTGTGTGCGAGTTTATTCCATGTGCAGTAAATTCGAATGAATTTTCAAACATATTGGTGTCAAGGCATGGGCACATGCATGGAGTGCATGCCATGGCATTTTAATTTCAAAAAATTAAAAAATGATCAGAAAAACATGAAACCTTGCTTGTTTTAATGTCATGCCACCAAGATGATGTGGTAAAAAAATTGGCCTGTTTGACGAAAGTTTCGACACACACCCCTCACAAACCGGAGCAACTCACTAGAAGGTTCGTGGTTCCGAGAGGGAACAATGCATGTTTGCTGACGGGCAGGAGATAGCTTCCTCTTAGGGCCGTCAAATTTTTTCCTATGTTTAACGTGCACTAATACAACTGTCATGTGAAAATTTGGAAATTGTCAGGGGTCATTTGACCTTTTAAAGACATTTAAGTGATTTTCTAACCATTTAATGAGAGTTATTCAAATTTGAACTACATCTACAAGCAACGCCTAACCAAAACGGTTTGAAAAATCATATTTTTGTGTACTTGTGTGCGAGTTAAAAAATCATCAGATGATGTAAATATCTGATGTTCAAAAAAGAAAATGTAAAGATCTGGCAAGACAACCGGCCCCCACACGATTGGCACTCTATCTCGCGGCTCGAGATTTGGTAGGTGATTGGCGGGGGTCATTAATCAGACACGGTTCTGTATTGGGAACCGTCAGCTATTCTGTTCACACACAGATTTGCTGCGGGAATTGTGTGTAATTCAAACTACAGTACTCGTAAATTCCGGCGACCGACGTGTGTATTGTCCCCGTCGATCTAGATTCTGACCGCCAATAAATACTACCTTGCTCACGTCGTCCCGCCTGCATTCTCATCTACATCCTCCCCTTGCTCGCCCCTCTCTCTCTCTCAAATCTCTGCCATGGCGCCGGCGGTCTGCCCACGCGCCGACGAGGAGTTGCCACCCACCGAGGACGCTCACTCGATTAGCAGCGACGAGGACCCGTATGCGCCACCTGACGAGGTTGCGCCGGACCCCCCAACTTTGGATTGGTTTTGGGGCCAGTACAATCTTTGTCTGTGGAAGTCACTGCCGCCGGCTGAGAAAGCCAAGCAAGTGGCGTTCAAGAAGGAGATGGCGGAGGAGGAAGCCAGGTACCAGGCGGCTTGTGAAGCCCGTGATGCCGCTTGGAAAAAGGAGGCGGCGGAGCTTTAGGGGCGGGCGTGTCGTCATGCCGAGGAGGTGTATGAAGACGGGTACTTCGCGAGGAAGGTCATAGGCGTTGGGCGCCTCATCGCTGCGTGGAGGTGGGCCGATAAGCTCCAGCGTGCCACCGACGAGGAGCTCCGGTGGGCGCCCAACAAAATGGCAAGATCGGCCGCGCGCGTCGCCAGCAAGAGGCAGATCGGTACGTCAAGCGCTGCGAGGCGGAGGAGTCAGAGTACTGCCTCGGCACTGGGAACACGCCGCGCACCAGGGAGCTGCTGGCGAGGGGCTGCCGGAATACTGGCCCCAGGAGGGATTATTAGTTTTAGTATTGTTCATTTTCAATTTTATGCATTGTACCTAGTAGTTAAGTATCATCACGTATATGTGATGATATTATATATATATATATATATATATATATATATATATATATTCTGTGATGATCTAATGAAAAATTAATATATACATATATTATGAATTCCATTTTCTATCTGTTTTTGTATACTAATTTGAATCTAGCAGTTATCATCCACATATATACAAAATGGAAAGCGTATATACACACATTGAACAGAACATATAAGAATGGAAAACAGAGTACACACATTGAAACAGAGCAATAAACAAAGCAATACTATGATTGCTGTGAATACAAAGCTATCCACGTCGAAACAATTTTTCAAAATAAAACGCATCTATGAGACCATGACCAGCAGCCCTTGCCTAGGGTAGCTCTTGGCTCTGCCTGAACTCGTGCAGGCGTTCGTCCAAGCGGTCGACACGCTCGCGGTACATCTGGAGCGCGACCTCGAGCTCCAAGTTGGCTATTTCATTGGAGATCACCAGCTCGAGGATGCGACGGCCATGTTCCTCTACTACGCCTAGGTGGACACCTGGGCCAAGGAGGCGGTCGAGCCTACGGACCAAAGCGTTGGCATCCAGCGGGCCGCGGACAAGGTGAACGGTGGCACCCATGCGAACGGCACGACAGGCGTCCGGTGCAAGTACGGCGTGGCCGACATTTGGTGCAAGTACGGCGCTGAGGGTCTCTGCCCACTCCTGGCGAGGAATGGGGGTACTAACGGGACGTGTACCCACATGCGACGCTGTGTCGACAGCAGGCAAGCGCCGATGGATCCGCTCTTGCTGTGCGGCGCGCCGCGCCTCTCGCTCTGCGGCGCTCCAACGGTCTCGCCGTGCGGCGAGCCGCAGCCTATCGGCGCGAACGCGCCTAGCTTGCTCTGCGGCGCGCCATCAATCATGTTGTGCGGCGAGCTGTAGCCTGTCGGCGCTGACATGCCTATCTTGATCCGCGGCGCTCAAGCGCCATGCGCCAAAGGTCTGCTCAACCCTGGCGATGACGCGCATCACAGCGCCGTCCATCGCGTTGCCGGGGAGTGCCTCGGCCTCGACGGGCCGTGGCGCCTGCTTGTTTTCCTCGTCGACGAGGTTGATGGCAGAGGCAGCGCTTTGGTAGGTTGGCATGCTTGGAAAAGGTGGATCTGCTACAGGCTGCGCTTGTTGCCTCCATGTGTCGCGCGCCCCCTATGCGCAATATAGCAGGGTTGCGGGAAACAGGTGAGGAAATGGCAGGAAACGGTGGCGTGTTCATAAAACGCCATCAATTAATGAAAACTTAGCATCGAGCTAGCACAAGAAGTAGATGATGATCAGATGAACACGGACCACACCAGGGATCCCGTCGGTGATGAATTCATCAATCCCAAACAGTTGAATACTAGCAAGCGTTCGCCCACAACACACACGGCCTATTCCATCACAAATAGGTCGGATGGATCAACAGTATGCCACGTATCGCACATTGTCAAAAAGTAATGCGGTAGACCTTCTTTAACATGTGTTAAAAATAAAAATAAATAAATAACAAGGACCTCGAGGTTAAATTAGCTGAGGGAATGGGGCATTTCGGTCATTTGACCGAAATGACCCATCCCATCACCTAATTTAACATCGACACAACTTCCCATCCAGTCACCCATCCGATGGCTGCTCCAGCCTGAGCACACTTAACTTGATAGTTTTCTTACATAAGCTACTGGTGGAACAGCTAGTCCTTGCTGATAGGAATGCCTCTTCGCATCCTTATGGCGTATCTGGATGACCGCCCGTCCCACAATGGCCAATAGATGTTGTGTAGACAGAGCATATCACATACGTCTTATTAGAAGCAATCGTCTGCGTTACTATCGGTCTTCACACACATTTCTGATTACAGACTTGTTTGCCGCGTATCACACACATCTTGTTATATTGAACCATTTTTGTTCTCTTGCCTAATCACAAATAGTTCATCCGAGTGAACCGTATGATGTACATCGCACACACCTTTGATCACGTTGACGTTTCTTTTGTGTTGCCTAATCACAAACAGTTCATCCGAGTGAACATTATATTGTGTATCGCACACGCCTCCATCTGGCTGCCCATTTGTTTTGTTCCTCCTCATCGCAAACAGTTCATTGAACTAAACCGTATGACCTTCATCGCACACGCAACTAAAACCTGAACCGTGTTTGATGCATCCGTCATCGCAAACATTTTACACATTTCTGACGGTTTTCATATAACATCGTTTGCGATTATGGCATCGCACACAGTTTCTCGAAGGGTCTCTGAACGTAGTGTCGCGTTAGCAGCATCCTGCAGTAGTGCGGTGCTCTTAATTAAACAAAACAAAGAGTACTACTACGGCTGATGCTCGTCGATCTCCGCCGCCGCCTCCATGTCCAGCTCGCGCCCGACGGTCTCCTAGGGAAGGGGCTCCATGGCATCCATCGCACCATACTCGGCAAGCATCACGCCATCCGTGTCCGCCATCTCTTTGGAAAAGGCCGCCATGAGCTGGGTGTGGGTGGCCGCGATCTGGGCTTGGACGGGCTCCGTCGTCGCAAGGTATGCGGCGAAGGAACGGACGGCTGCTCGAACGCTCTCGGTGATTGCCAACTCTTTGGCCGTGGGTTGCCGACCGTTGTCGGAGAAGCTTCGTTCGATTTGTGCGGTGACCGCCAGGAGCTGGGCGCGGGCGGCCTCGACATGGTCGTGGGCGGCCTCCATCGGGGCTAAGGTCGCCACTGCGGAACGGACAGCTGTTGCGCCTCTCTCGCCAGTTGCTATCCCCGAGGCGGATGTTGCTGCCGCCACCTGAGAAGCAACAGCGGCCGTTTGGGCTGCCTTGGCTGCCCGGTCGCAGATTGCGGCTGCACTCATGCACCTTGTTAGCACGCGCATGGCGGCTGCGACCGCGCTCTTGCCGGAGTGGGTTACCGAAGTTGCCCTCACGACGCGAGTCTACGTGCCCATCTTTCACCGGCGATGATTGAATAGTGAAATGATATTTGGGGAGCAAGCTAGTGTGCTTGAGACGCCGGCTATGGACTGTAGCCGACGCACCTTCTCGTGTAAGCCATAGGCGTACTGTATATACATCGACGGTGCTCCAGGATATTTTGTGCTGCATCTCACACTGTTGGTGATAATAAACTGTGTGCGATCTACTTGATTTTTCATCTTGATTTGAATTACATAATGGGGTCACAGCGGCAATGGACGGTGTTTGAATTACTAGACCTTTTATCTGCAGTGAACATGCCACTATATGTGTGTCGTAAAAGAATTGGAATTATTCAGGGTTCCTTTGAACATTTCATACATTGAATTAGTTTTCTAGCCATTTCAGGTGCACAATTCAAAATTAAACTACATGCACATGCTCCGGTGCACCAACATGGGTTGTAAAATCATATATGTGCCCATGGGTTTATGCTTATGTCCCATGCAAGAAATGGGGATGAAATTCGAACACCACGGCACCATGGCTCTCCAGCAAACGTCGACATACTTGCTTTTGTAATTCTAGTAAATCCAAAATTCGTCCAAAATTCATGAAACTTGGCATGCTATCATGGAGCAGCATCAACATGCCGTGGAATGTTGTCCCATTTGGGGCAGGTTTGGGTATAAGCTTCTCATAAACCAGAGCTTCTCACAACAAGTGTGATGGTTTCGGTACGGAACATTTCACCTTTCTAGACGAAACGATATTCGTTGCCTCTTATTGCTTTAAAAATATTTCTCGTGTCAACCTAGAACAACAGGAGTGCTGTGTCAATTTTTGGGATTTTTTGGGGTTCGTTTGGACATTTTTATGCATTAATCGAGTTTTCAATGCATTTATGTGCCTAATTCAAATTTGAACTACATGCACATGCTCCAGTGCATATAAATTGGTTGAAAATTCAAATATGTGTCCTTGGTTGCATGCTTAGGTCCCATGCAAGAAATGGGAATGAATTTCAAACACCAGGGCACCGTTGATTGCCGGCAAAACGTTGAGATACCTGGTTTTTAAATTCTAGTAAATCCAAAACTCGTCTGAAATTCATGAAACCTGGCATGCTATCATGGAGCGGCATCGACATGTCGTGGTAAATTTTTTGTCTCATTTCGGGCAGGTTTGGGTATATGCTTCTCATAAACAAGAGCTTCTCACAACAAGCATGATGGTTTCGGTAGGGAACGTCCCACCTTTGGGGACGAAACGATATCCATTGCCTCTTATTGCTTTCAAAAAATTTCTCGTGTCAACATAGAACGACAGGAGTGTTGTGTCAATTTTTGTAATTTTTTGGGGTTCGTTTGGACATTTTTATGCATTAACTGAGCTTTCAATGCATTTATGTGGATAATTCAAATTTGAACTACATGCACATGCTCAAGTGCATATAAATTGGTTGAAAAATCAAATCTGTGTCCTTGGGTGCATGCTTAGGTCCCATGCAAGACATGGTAATGAATTTCAAACACCAGGGCACCGTTGATTGCCGGCAAAAGGTTAAGATACCTGGTTTTTAAATTCTAGTAAATCGAAAACTCATCTAAAATTCATGAAACTTGGCATGCTATCATGGAGCGGCATCAACATACCGTGGTAAATTTTTTGTCCCATTTGGGGTAGGTTTGGGTATATGCTTCTCACAAACAAGAGCTTCTCACAACAAGCATGATGGTTTCGGTAGGGAATGTCCCACCTTTGGGGACGAAACGATATCCATTGCATCTTATTGCTTTCAAAAAATTTCTCGTGTCAACATAGAACAACAGGAGTGTTGTGTCAATTTTTGTGATTTTTCGGGGTTCGTTTGGACATTTTTATGCACTAACTGAGTTTTCAATGCATTTATGTGCATAATTCAAATTTGAACTACAGGCACATGCTCCAGTGCATATAAATTGGTTGAAAAATTCAAATATGTGTCCTTGGGTGCATGCTTAGGTCCCATGCAAGAAATGGGAATGAATTTCAAACACTAGAGCATCGTTGATTGCCGGCAAAACATTGCGATACCTGGTTTTTAAATTCTAGTAAATCCAAAACTCGTGTGAAATTCATTAAACTTGGCATGCTATCATGGAGAGGCATCAACATGCCGTGGTAAATTTTTTGTCCCATTTGGGGCAGGTTTGGGTATATGCTTCTCACAAAGCAGAGCTTCTCACAACAAGCATGATGGTTTCGGTTGGGAACGTCCCACCTTTGGGGACGAAACGATATCCATTGCCTCTTATTGCTTTCAAAACTTTTCTCGTGTCAACATAACAGGAGTGTTGTGTCAATTTTTGTGATTTTTCGGGGTTCGTTTGGACATTTTTATGCATTAACTGATTTTTCAGTGCATTTATGTGCATAATTCAAATTTGAACTACATGCACATGCACCAGTGCATATAAATTGGTTGAAAAATCAAATATGTGTCCTTGGGTGCATGCTTAGGTCCCATGCAAGAAATGGGAATGAATTTCAAACACCAGGGCACCGTTGATTGCCGGCAAAACGTTGAGATACCTGGTTTTTAAATTCTAGTAAATCCAAAACTCGTCTGAAATTCATGAAACTTGGCGTGCTATCATGGAGCGGCATCAACATGCCGTGGTAAATTTTTTGTCCCATTTGGGGCAGGTTTGGGTATATGCTTCTCACAAACCAGAGCTTCTCACAACAAGCATGATGGTTTCGGTAGGGAACGTCCCACCTTTGGGGACGAAATGATATCCATTGCCTCTTACTGCTTTCAAAAAATTTCTCGTGTCAACATAGAACAACAGGAGTGTTGTGTCAATTTTTGTGATTTTTGGGGTTCGTTTGGACATTTTTATGCACTAACTGAGTTTTCAATGCATTTATGTGCATAATTCAAATTTAAACTACATGCACATGCTCCAGTGCATATAAATTGGTTGAAAAATCAAATATGTGTCCTTGGGTGCATGCTTAGGTCCCATGCAAGACATGGTAATGAATTTCAAACACCAGGGCACCGTTGATTGCCGGGAAAACGTGAGATACTTTATTTTTAAATTATAGTAAATCCAAAAACTCGTATGAAATTCATGAAACTTGGCATGCTATCATGGAATGGCACCCGACATGCTGTGGTATTTTTCGTTTCCATTTTGAGAGAATGCGCACTCGAATAATGACAGCCAACAAAGGCATTTTGAAAAATAGCTGCCACTTTAATATCTCAAACGTTTGTATAATTCAAACCGTGTGCGTTCTGTTAACCATTCACGTGACGCCACATGTCTTGGTTTTAATGGTTGTAGGAGGTGCCGTGAGGACAGCTGCTTGACCTTGACTAAACGGGATGCGTGCAAGCAAAGTCCGTTGCGCAGGCTGATCGAGAGGCGTGCAAGCTGTCCTCCAATGCACAGGCTCACCGGGAAGCATGCGAGTTGTACGCTGTGCAGGCTCATTGGGAAGCGAGCCTTTGACTTCCATGGCCGCCCGCCTTGCTCGCATCCTCTCCATTAATGGCGCCCAAGCTGCACTTTAATTCGTTTTTTAAATATAAAACCGTCATCGCAAACGTTTTAGTTAGAACACCCGTATGCAAACCGACTGCTTCCCCAGGAAGCCAAGAGAAAATGTACCGAGCAGGATTTCTGCAGCTCTTGATCGCAAACGTTTTAGATAGAACACCCGTATGCAATGTGAGAGCAGCAAAAACTCGACAGCTGAACCGACCAAACTTTTCCCCAATTGTTGCCAACCACGTACCGAAATAGCTAGTTCAACTATATATACTAGCTAATTTTAAGTACGTTGTACAGTTCCACCACATCTATAGTCTGATGAACTGAACAAAATAGCCCCAAAACATGGACCTCAAGGTTAATTCAACTAATAGGACGGAGCATTATATACATTCAACGCAATTAAATGTTTTCCAAAAAAAGTGATATAATTTCTGTGAAACTTATAAGTCATTTATGTCAAATTAACCTCTGTGTACTTGTTCTCGAATTAACCCCCGGGCCTTTTTGCTGCGTATCACACACATCTTGTTAAGCTGAACCGTTTATGTTCTCTTCCCTAATCGAAAACAGTTCATTCGACTGAACCATATGCCCTATATCACACACACCTTGATCTGGCTGACCGTTTCTATTGCTTTCCCTAATAGCAAACAGTTCATCGGAGCGAACCGTATGCCGTATATCACAAACGCATTTATATGGCTTCCCGTTTCTATTGTTCTGTCTAATCGCAAACAGTTCGTTTGGATCAACCGTATGCCTTGCATCGCACACGCAACTAAAATTTGAACCGTGTTTGATGCATCCGTCATCGCAAACGTTTTGCACCTTTTTTGACAGTTTTTTACACCACCGTTTGCGGTTATGGCATTGTACACAGTTTCATCGAAGGGTCTCTGATCGTAGTGTCACGTTAGCAGCATCCTGCAGTAGTGATGTGGTGTTTGCCTAGGATCTTTTGCTAGCCAAAAATTCGTACTAAGTAGAGATACTACTTGTGCATCCAAAAACCCTTAAACCCAGTTTCTTGCCATGAGTTTCCACCATACCTACCTATGGATTGAATAAGATCCTTCAAGTAAGTTGTCATCGGTGCATAAAGCAATAAAAATTGCTCCTAAATATGTTTGATTTTTTATTGTAAGGGAAAATTGAGCGTTGTACGAACTTGTGATGGCAAAGTAATAAAAGTGGCGGACTGCATAACAAAGGTTGCTATCATAAGAGGCAATATAATGTGATGTTCCTTTGCATTAAGAGTTTGGGCATCCAAATAAAAAGCGCATGACAACCTCTGCTTCCCTCTGCGAAGGGCCTATCTTTTACTTTTTAGTATTTACTTTTATGCAAAGAGTCAATAGTATGCATCTCTATGATAAATGAGTTGGGAGGCAAAATATTAAGCCCCTGTCTTTCTTTGTGTTCGATGGATGCCATTTTTTCTAAGAATATGCTTTGAGTAGTAACAATCATGGAAGACTATATGATGATTGAGTATGTGGAGCTCTTACTTAGACTCTGTTGAATAAGTTGAATTGCAATTGTTTGGTGACTAAGAATATAGGTTGTGGAGTTTCAAGAGAATTCATTGTTTGAACCTTAACATGTGAACTGGTTGCTACTTTAACATGAAAAGTTTTATGAGAAAGAATTGTTGTTATGATGCTAGGAAAAGTGATTGAAATTATCATTGATCAAACTTGTGCACTTTGCTAGCATTCACACTTCATAAATTATTTCTTTTATCATTTACTTACTCGAGGACGAGTAGGAATTAAGCTTGGGGATGTTGACGTCTCCAATGTATCTATAATTTATGAAGTATTCATGCCATGTTTACAACAATTTTATATGGTTTTGGTATGATTTGCACGGAACTAACCCGGACTGACGTTGTTTTGAGCAGAACTACCGTGGTGTTGTTTTTTGTGCAGAAATGAAAGTTCTCCAAATGAGCTGAAACTTTTTGATGATTTTTTTGGAACAAAAGAGACCCCCAAAGCTTCGTGGAAGGACCAGAAGATGAAGGAGTAGGGCACAAGACACCGAGGCATGCCAGGGGGCCCAGGCGCATCCCGGTGGGTTGTGCTCACCTCGAGGCCCATCTTCACGTGAAACCAACGCCAAAAAATCCTATAAATAGAGAAACCCCCAGGGGTAACCCTAGATCATAAGTTCCACCACCGCAAGCCTCTGTAGCCATGAAAAACCAATCTACACCCTGTTCCGGCACTCTGACGGAGGGGGAAATCATCACCGGTGGCCATCTTCATCATCCCAGCGGCCACCATGATGAGGAGGGAGTAGTCCACCCTCGGGGCTGAGGGTTTGTACCGGTAGCTATGTGTTTAATCTCTCTCTCTCTCTCACTCGTGTTCTTGAGATGGCATGATCTTGATGTATCACGGGCTTTGTTAATACGCTAATAGGAAAATGCTTATACACAGGAGCTTAGTAGTAGCGCTAGAAAATAGTCACCGCTGCTGCTAGTTAGCAGTAGCTGAAGGAAATATGCCCTCGAGGCAATAATAAAGTTATTATTTATTTCCTTATTTCATGATAAATGTTTATTATTCATGCTAGAATTGTATTAACCGGAAACTTAGTACATGTGTGAATACATAGACAAACAGAGTGTGACTAGTATGCCTCTACTTGACTAGCTCGTTGAATCAAAGATGGTTAAGTTTCCTAGCCATAGACATGAGTTGTCATTTGATTAACGGGATCAAATCATTAGAGAATGATGCGATTGACTTGACCCATTCCGTTAGCTTAGCATTTGATCGTTTAGTATATTTCTATTGCTTTCTTCATGACTTATACATGTTCCTATGACTATGAGATTATGAAACTCCTGAATACTGGAGGAACACTTTGTGTGCTACCGAACATCAAAACAGAACTGGGTGATTATAAAGGTGCTCTATAGGTGTCTCCGATGGTACTTCTTGAGTTGGCATAGATCAAGATTAGGATTTGTCACTCCGATTATCGGAGAGGTATCTCTGGGCCCTCTCGGTAATGCACATCAATATAAGCCTTGCAAGCAATGTGACTAATGAGTTAGTTGCGGGATGATGCATTACGGAATGAGTAAAGAGACTTGCCGGTAACGAGATTGAGCTAGGTATTGAGATACCGACGATCGAATCTCGGGCAAGTAACATACCGATGACAAAGGGAACAACGTATGTTGTTATGCGGTTTGACCGATAAAGATCTTCGTAGAATATGTGGGAACCAATATGAGCATCCAGGTTCCGCTATTGGTTATTGACCAGAGACGTGTCTCGGTCATGCCTACATAGTTCCCTAACCTGTAGGGTCCGCACGCTTAAAGTTCTGTGACGATCGGTATTATGGGTTTTTGTGTTTTGATGTACCGAAGGTAGTTTGGAGTCCCGGATATGATCACAGACATGACGAGGAGTCTCGAAATGGTCGAGACATAAAGATCGATATATTGGACGACTATGTTTGGACTTTGGAAAGGTTCCGGGCAACTTCAGACAAATACCGGAGTACCGGGGGGTTATCGGAACCCCCCGGGGAGTACAATGGGCCTTACGGGCCATACTGGAGAAGAGGAGGGGCGGCCAGGGCAGTCCGCGCGCCCCCTCCCCCCTAGTCTGAATTGGACAAGGAAGGGGTGCGGCGCCCCCCTTTTTCCTTCCCGTCTCTCCTCCTTCCTTCCCTCCTACTCTTCCTCTTGGAAGGGGGGGGGGAATCCTACTCCCGGTGGGAGTAGGACTCCCCTATGGCGCGCCCTAGAGAGGGCCGGCCCTCCCCCTCCTCCACTCCTTTATATACGGGGGAGGGGGCACCCCATAGACACACAAGTTGATCACTTGATCTTTTAGCCGTGTGCGGTGCCCCCCTCCACCATAATCCACCTCGGTCATATCGTAGCGGTGCTTAGGCGAAGCCCTGCGTCGGTAGCAACATCATCACCATCATCACACCGTCGTGCTGACAGAACTCTCCCGTGAAGCTCTGCTGGATCGGAGTTCGTGGGACGTCACCGAGCTGAACGTGTCCTGAACTCGGAGGTGCCGTGCGTTCGGGACTTGGATCGGTCGCATCGTGAAGATGTACGACTACATCAACCACGTTCTCATAACGCTTCCGCTTATGGTCTACGAGGGTACATGGACAACACTCTCCCCTCTTGTTGCTATGCATCACCATGATCTTGCGTGTGCGTAGATTTTTTTTTTTGAAATTACTATGTTCCCCAACAGTGGCATCCGAGCCAGGTTTATGCGTAGATGTTATATGCACGAGTAGAACACAAGTGAGTTGTGGGCGATACAAGTCATACTGCTTACCAGCATGTCACACTTTGATTCGACGGTATTGTTGGATGAAGCGGCCCGGACCGACATTACGCGTACGCTTACGCAAGACTGGTACTACCGACGTGCTTTGCACACAGGTGGCTGGCGGGTGTCAGTTTCTCCAACTTTAGTTGAATCGAGTGTGGCTACGCCCGGTCCTTGTGAAGGTTAAAACAACACTAACTTGACGAAATATCATTGTGGTTTTGATGCATAGGTACGAACGGTTCTTGCTCAGCCCGTAGCAGCCACGTAAAACATGCAACAACAAAGTAGAGGACGTCTAACTTGTTTTTGCAGGGCATGTTGTGATGTGATATGGTCAAGGCATGATGCTATATTTTATTGTATGAAATGATCATGTTTTGTAACGGAGTTATCGGCAACTGGCAGGAGCCATATGGTTGTCGCTTTATTGTATGCAATGCAATCGCCCTGTAATTGCTTTACTTTATCACTAAGCGGTAGCGATAGTCGTAGAAGCAATAGTTGGTGAGACGACAACGATGCTACGATGGAGATCAAGGTGTCGCGCCGGTGACGATGGTGATCATGACGGTGCTTTGGAGATGGAGATCAAAGGCACAAGATGATGATGGCCATATCATATCACTTATATTGATTGCATGTGATGTTTATCCTTTATGCATCTTATTCTGCTTTGGTTGATGGTAGCATTATAAGATGATCTCTCACTAAATTTCAAGGTACAAGTGTTCTCCCTGAGTATGCACCGTTGCCAAAGTTCGTCGTGCCAAGACACCACGTGATGATCGGGTGTGATAAGCTCTACGTTCATATACAACGGGTGCAAGCCAGTTTTGCACACGCAGAAATACTCGGGTTAAACTTGACGAGCCTAGCATATGCAGATGTGGCCTCGGAACACTGGAGACCGAAAGGTCGAGCGTGAATCATATAGTAGATACGATCAACATAGTGATGTTCACCATTGAAAACTACTCCATCTCACGCGATGATCGGACATGGTTTAGTTGATATGGATCACGTGATCACTTAGATGATTAGAGGGATGTCTATCTAAGTGGGAGTTCTTAAGTAATATGATTAATTGAACTTTAATTTATCATGAACTTAGTCCTGGTAGTATTAGTATATCTATGTTGTAGATCAATAGCTCGCGTTTAGCTCCCCTGTTTTATTTTTGATATGTTCCTAGAGAAAACTAAGTTGAAAGATGTTAGTAGCAATGATGCGGATTGGATCCGTGATCTGAGGATTATTCTCATTGCTGCATAGAAGAATTATGTCCTTGATGCACCGCTAGGTGATAGACCGATTGCAGGAGCAGATGCAGACGTTATGGACGTTTGGCAAGCTCGATATGATGACTACTTGATAGTTTAGTGCACCATGCTTTATGGCTTAGAATCGGGGCTTCAAAGACGTTTTGAATGCCACGGAGCATATGAGATGTTCCAAGAGTTGAAATTAGTATTTCAGACTCATGCCCATGTAGAAAGGTATGAGACCTTTGACAAGCACTTTGCCTACAAGATGGTGGAGAATTGCTCAGCTAGTGAGCATGTGCTCAGAATGTCTGAGTACTACAATCACTTGAATCAAGTGGGAGTTAATCTTCTAGATAAGATAGTGATTGACAGAGTTCTCTAGTCACTATCACCAAGTTACTAGAACTTCATGATGAACTATAATATGCAAGGGATAACGGAAACGATTCCCAAGCTCTTCGTGATGCTGAAACCGACGAAGGTAGAAATAAAGAAAAGCATCAAGTGTTGATGGTTGACAAGACCACTAGTTTCAAGAAAAAGGGCAAAGGGAAGAAGGGGAACTTCAAGAAGAATGGCAAGGAAGTTGCTGCTCAAGTGAAGAAACCGAAGTCTGGACCTAAGCATAAGACTGAGTGCTTCTACTGCAAAGGGACTGGTCACTGGAAGCGGAACTGCCCCAAGTATTTGGCGGATAAGAAGGATGGCAAAGTGAACAAAGGTATATTTGATGTACATGTTATTGATGTGTACTTTACTAGTGTTTATAGCAACCCCTCAGTATTTGATACTAGTTCAGTTGCTAAGATTAGTAACTCGAAACGGGAGTTGCAGAATGAACAGAGACTAGTTAAGGGTGAAGTGACGATGTGTGTTGGAAGTGGTTCCAAGATTGATAGGATCATCATCGCACACTCCCTATACTTTGGGATTAGTGTTGAACCTAAATAAGTGTTATTTGGTGTTTGCGTTGAGCATGAATATGATTTGATCATGTTTATTCCAATACGATTATCCATTTAAGTTAGAGAATAACTATTGTTCTATTTACATGAATAAAAACTTCTATGGTCATACACCCAATGAAAATGGTTTGTTGGATCTCGATCGTAGTGATACACATATTCATAATATTGAAGCCAAAAAATGCAAAGTTAATAATGATAGTGCAACTTATTTGTGGCACTGCCATTTGGGTCATATTGGTGTAAAGCGCATGAAGAAACTCCATTCTGATGGACTTTTGGAATCACTTGATTATGAATCACTTGGTACTTGCGAACCATGCCTCATGAGCAAGATGACTAAAACACCGTTCTTCAGAATAATGGAGCGAGCAACAGATTTGTTGGAAATTATACATACTGATGTATGTGGTCCGATGAATATTGAGGCTCGCGGCGGGTATCGTTATTTTCTTACCTTCACAGATGATATGAGCAGATATGGGTATATCTACTTAATGAAACATAAGCCTGAAACATTTGAAAAGTTCAAAGAATTTCAGAGTGAAGTGGAAAATCATCGTAACAAGAAAATAAAGTTTCTATGATCTGATCATGGAGGAGAATATTTGAGGTACGAGTTTGGTCTTCATTTGAAACAATGCGGAATAGTTTCGCAACTCACGCCACTTGGAACACCACAGCGTAATGGTGTGTCCGAACATCGTAACCGTACTTTATTAGATATGGTGCAATCTATGATGTCTCTTAACGATTTACCACTATCGTTTTGGGGTTATACATTAGAGACAGCTGCATTCACGTTAAATAGGGCACCATCTAAATCCATTGAGACGACACCATATGAACTGTGGTTTGGCAAGAAACCAAAGTTGTCGTTTCTTAAAGTTTGGGGTTGCGATGCTTATGTGAAAATGATTCATCCTGATAAGCTCAAACCCAAATTGGAGAAATGTGTCTTCATAGGATACCCAAAGGAGACAGTTGGGTACACCTTCTATCACAGATCCGAAGGCAAAACATTCGTTGCTAAGAATGGATCCTTTCTAAGGAAGGAGCTTCTCTCGAAATAAGTGAGTGGGAGGAAAGTAGAACTTGATGAGGTAACTGTACCTGCTCCCTCATTGGAAAGTAGTTCATCACAGAAATCTGTTCCTATGACTCCTACACCAATTAGTGAGGAAGCTAATGATGATGATCATGTAACTTTAGATCAAGTTACTACAGAACCTCGTAGGTCAACCAGAGTGAGATCCGCACCAGAGTGGTACGGTAATCCTGTTCTGGAGGTCATGTTACTTGACCATGACGAACCTATGAACTATGAGGAAGCGATGATGAGCCCAGATTCCGCAAAAATGGCTTGAGGCCATGAAATCTGAGATGGATCCATGTATGAGAACAAAGTGTGGACTTTGGTTGACTTGCCCGATGATCGGCAAGCAATAGAGAATAAATCGATCTTCAAGAGGAAGACGAACGCTGATAGTAGTGTTACTACCTACAAAGCTCGAATTGTCGAAAAAATGTTTTTGACAAATTCAAGGTGTTGAATACGATGAGATTTTCTCACTTGTATCGATGCTTAAAAGTCTGTCTGAATCATGTTAGCAATTGCCGCATTTTATGAAATTTGTTAAATGGATGTCAAACCTGCATTCCTTAATGGATTTCTTAAAGAAGAGTTGTATGTGATGCAACCAGAAGGTTTTGTCGATCCTAAATATGCTAACAAAGTGTGCAAAGCTCCAGCGATCCATCTATGGACTGGTGCAAGCATCTCGGAGTTGGAATATACGCTTTGATAAGTTGATCAAAGCATATAGTTTTATACAGACTTGCGGTGAAGCCTGTATTTACAAGAAAGTGAGTGGGAGCACTACAACCTTTCTGATAAGTATATGTGAATGACATATTGTCGATCGGAAATGATGTAGAATTTTTTGGAAAGCATAAAGGAGTGTTTGAAAGGAGTTTTTCAAAGAAAGACCTAGGAGAAGCTACTTACATATTGAGCATCAAGATCTATAGAGATAGATCAAGACGCTTGATAAGTTTTTTCAATGAGTACATACCTTGACAAGTTTTTGAAGTAGTTCAAAATGGAACAGTCAAAGAAAGAGTTCTTGCCTGTGTTGCAAGGTGTGAAGTTGAGTAAGACTCAAAGCCCGACCACGACAGCAGATAGAGAGAGAATTAAAGTCATTCCCTATGCCTCAGCCATAGTTTCTATAAAGTATGCCATGCTGTGTACCAGATCTATTGTATACCCTGTACTGAGTTTGGAAAGGGAGTACAATAGTGATCTAGAAGTAGATCACTGAACATCGGTCAAAATTATCCTTAGTAGAATAAGGATATGTTTCTCGATTATGGAGGTGACAAAAGGTTTGTCGTAAAGGGTTACGTCGATGCAAGTTTTGACACTGATCCAGATGACTCTAAGTCTCAATCTGGATACATATTGAAAGTGGGAGCAATTAGCTAAAGTAGCCCCGAGCAGAGCATTGTAGACATATGAATTTGCAAAATACATACGGATCTAAATTTGGCAGACCCGTTGACTGAACTTCTCTCACAAGCAAAACATGATCACACCTTAGTAATCTTTGGGTGTTAATCACATAGCGATGTGAACTAGATTACTAACTCTAGTAAACCTTTTGAGTGTTGGCCACATGGCGATGTGAACTATGGATATTAATCACATGGTGATGTGAACTATTGATGCTAAATCACATGGCGATGTGAACTATATTATTGACTCTAGTGCAAGTGGGAGACTGAAGGAAATATGCCCTAGAGGCAATAATAAAGTTATTATTTATTTCCTTATTTCATGATAAATGGTTATTATTCATGCTAGAATTGTATTAACCG
The DNA here is from genome assembly GCF_002575655.3 of Aegilops tauschii subsp. strangulata. Taxonomy (NCBI): domain Eukaryota; kingdom Viridiplantae; phylum Streptophyta; class Magnoliopsida; order Poales; family Poaceae; genus Aegilops; species Aegilops tauschii. The sequence goes on along the minus strand of NC_053036.3, from coordinate 103,759,446 downwards.
GAAACTTAGTACATGTGTGAATACATAGACAAACAGAGTTTCACTAGTATGCCTCTACTTGACTAGCTCGTTGAATCACAGATGGTTAAGTTTCCTAGCCATAGACATGAGTTGTCATTTGATTAACGGGATCACGTCATTAGAGAATGATGTGGTTCACTTGACCCATTCTGTTAGCTTAGCATTTGATCGTTTAGTATATTGCTATTGCTTTCTTCATGACTTATACATGTTCCTATGACTATGAGATTACGCAACTCCCGAATACCGGAGGAACACTTTGTGTGCTACCAAACATCACAACGTAACTGGGTGATTATAAAGGTGCTCTATAGGTGTCTCCGATGGTACTTGTTGAGTTGGCATAGATCAAGATTAGGATTTGTCACTCTGATTGTCGGAGAGGTATCTTTGGGCCCTCTCGGTAATGCACATCAATATAAGCCTTGCAAGCAATGTGACTAATGAGTTAGTTGCGGGATGATGCATTACGGAACGAGTAAAGAGACTTGCCGGTAACGAGATTGAGCTAGGTATTGAGATACCGACGATCGAATCTCGGGCAAGTAACATACCGATGACAAAGGGAACAACGTATGTTGTTATGCAGTTTGACCGATAAAGATCTTCGTAGAATATGTAGGAACCAATATGAGCATCCAGGTTCCGCTATTGGTTATTGACCAGAGACGTGTCTCGGTCATGTCTACATAGTTCTCGAACCCGTAGGGTCCGCACGCTTAAAGTTCTGTGACGATTGATATTATGAGTTTTTGTGTTTTGATGTACCGAAGGTAGTTAGGAGTCCCAGATTTGATCACGGACATGACGAGGAGTCTTGAAATGGTCGAGACATAAAGATCAATATATTGGATGACTATGTTTGGACTTTGGAAAGGTTCCGGGCAAGTTCGGACAAATACCGGAGTACCTGGGGGTTACCGGAACCCCCCCGGGAGTATAATGGGCCTTATGGGGCTTAGTGCAGAAGAGGAGGGGCGGCCAGGGCAGGCCGCACGCCCCTCCCCCCTTGTTCGAATTGGACAAGGAAGGGGGGCGGCGCCCCCCTTTTTCCTTCCCCCTCTCTCCTCCTTCCTTCCCTCCTACTCCTCCTCTTGGAAGGGGGGAATGCTACTCCCGGTGGGAGTAGGACTCCCCTATGGCGCGCCCTAGAGAGGGCCGGCCCTCCCCCTCCTCCACTCCTTTATATACGGCGAAGGGGGCACCCCATAGACACACAAGTTGATCAGTTGATCTTTCAGCCGTGTGCGGTGCCCCCCTCCACCATAATCCACCTCGGTCATATCGTAGTGGTGCTTAGGCGTAGCCCGGCGTCGGTAGCAACATCATCACCGTCATCATGCCGTTGTGCTTACGGAACTCTCCCGTGAAGCTCTACTAGATCAGAGTTCGTGGGACGTCACCGAGCTAAACATGTGTTGAACTCGGAGGTGCCGTGCGTTCGGTACTTGGATCTGTCGGATCGTAAAGACGTACGACTACATCAACCGCGTTCTCATAACGCTTTCGCTTACGGTCTATGAGGGTACATGGACAACACTCTCCCCTCTTGTTGCTATGCATCACCATGATCTTGCGTGTGCGTAGGATTTTTTTTGAAATTACTATGTTCCCCAACAGTAGCGGTGTTCCAGGGCGGCGCTACTAGTAACTCTATAGCAGTACCGCTGGAAAACAAAAACACGTTACTACTATGTGGGACCAGACGAGGCCATCGACGGTAGCTGGAGTAGTAGTGCTGTATAGAATCCTGCGCTGCTGCTAATAGTTTAGTAGTAGCGCTTTATTTTATTGAGCCGCTACTGCTAATGGACCCCACTTAGTAGTAGCGCTTTTCGTGGAAAGCGCTACTAATAAGTCCCGTAGCAGCATGTTTTGGTAAGTAGCGCTACTGCTAGTTGCGGTTGGTGCCACCTTTTCACCCTCTCCCCCACTTTTCCCTCTCTCCCCCTACTTTCCCCTCTCCACTCTCCACCATTATTGCTCTTCTCTCTTCCTCCTACCTCTCTTCTCTCCTCATTAATGTCCCCCTCCACCATAACTCTCCTCCATAAATGGCCTCTCATCTCTCTCTTCCTCTCCTACCTCTCTTCTCTCCCCATTAATGCCCCACCTCCACCACAACTCCCTTTCCATTAGTTAGGTAGAGTCATCTCAACTCCCCAACAACTAGATCTAGCTAGCTATTGAGCCATCCACACTTTCGATCCGTATAGGCCTCATCATCGAACCGTGCTCTCTCGATCGGTCTCTCTCGGGAGATATATATATATATATATATATATATATATATATATATATATATATATAAAGTTGTTCATTTCAAGAATGGGAATATGTGTGTGAATGAGAATATGTGTGTTTGGGATATGGAGAGATTTGTGCGAGTGACATGCCCCCGAGTTGCTTATGTTTTGCCGAAATGTCGATTTATTTCCATGTCGGTGAATTTCGAGCAAACTCGATATGTCCTATTTTTAGGCAAGGTCATGCCAAAATTTTATATGACTTTGAAGCATGCATGCATTTTGTTTATAACCCTTTTGCTTGTTATACCATGCAGTCGTTCATGGAGGTGAGTGGATGGATCGTGGAGCGATACATGCAATCCGCGGTGATGGACATGTATGCAAATTCAGACTAGGATTATATGTCCGTGTGCAAGATGCAAAGAAGGAGTCCTTTTGGACCCTTTTGATCGTCGCACTTTGAAGGCGCACCTGCTGATGAATGGTTTCATGGATGGCTATACTCGGTGGATAAGTAAAGAAGAAGATGATGATGAGGACGTCCACATGGCAGGGAATAACACATGGCGGCAGGGCTAGACGAAGAGATGACCGATCGACACGAAGACGATGGCGGCAGACATGGCGGTGGGGAAAAGTCCGGAACTGACGGCGGCGGAGAAGATTCCGGACACGAGAAGAAGAGTACGGACATGGAGGAGAAGAGGCGGCGGTCACGCCGCAGTCTTCGACGCTACTAAGTGCAGTCGTTCCTCCTTCGTAGAGTACGACTAGTGAGAGAGCTGCTTCTAGAGAGGAGGCCAAGCTGGCACAACTTGAAGTAGACTCGAAGACTCCATTGTATGACGCTTGCGATCCTGAGGTGACCCGCTTTAGTTTCACGCTCGAACTTCTAAAGACGAAGGCCGAAAACAAATGGACAGACAAAAGCCTCGATGAGCATTTGAAGTATCTACATAAGAAAGTTCTTCCCGTGGGGAACTTGTGTCCTACTAGTGTTGAGGAGGCCAAGAAAATCGTTCGCCCTTTTGATTTGCCGCACATTAGGTACCACGCATGCATCAACGATTGCATCATTTATCGGGGGGGAGCACGTGGAAAAACCCAGCTGTCCAGTGTGCAATGCTTCTCGATACAAGAAGGCAGGAAAGAAAGGTCCTCAGAAAGTTGTATGGTACTTTCTGATCACTCCCCGTCTGCAGCGGTATTTCGTAGATCCTAAGGAAGCAAAGCTCATGCGCTGGCACACGGAGGGGAAGAAGTCCCGCGATGAAGATGAACCGAAGCTTAGAAACCTCTTAAATGGTAGCCAGTGGAGAGCATTCAACATCGTATATGGATTTTCTACAGAAGATCCAAGAAACATCGTGCTTGGTGCAAGTACCAATGGCATGAATCCGTTTGGATACCATAACACCAACCACAGCACATGGCCCGTGTTTGTATGGATTTACAACCTCCCCCCATGGAAGTGAAGGAAGACAAAGTACATACACATGAGCATGCTGATTCAAGGGTTGAAACAACCGGGAAATAATATTAACCTATATATGGGGCTTCTGCAAGAGGAGCTAGACACGTTATGGAAAACACCGGCATGGACATGGGACGCCAGCAAAGGAGAGTATTTCCATATGAGAGCCGCGCTGATGACGACGGTGCAAGACTATCTCGGTTACGGGTACACCTCAGGCCAGGTGTGCCACGGATACTGCAGATGCACAAGCTGCATGGATGATACAACGTCTCAGCAGCTTACATCAACGAAAGATGGCGGGTCCGGGAAAATCGTGTACATGGGGCACCGTAGATGGCTCGAGAAGGATGACCCATGGAGAAAGCATGGAGATCTATTCAATGGGTTGGCTGAGCATCGAGGACCCCCACGTAAGAGGAGCGGCGCCAAAATCGGCGAGCTGTTGAGAAATTGGGAACAGTGCCCCGTGCCGGGAAAGATGAAAAAGGTGCCAGAGCCGCTGCTGAAGGTTGATACGTCTCCAACGTATCTATAATTTTTTATTGTTCCATGTTGTTATATTATCAATCTTGGATGTTTTATAAACATTTTATAGTCCTTTTATATTATTTTTTTGTACTAACCTATTGACATAGTGCCAAGTGCCACTTGTTGTTTTCTGCATGTTTTTTACATCGCATGAAATCAATATCAGACGGAGTTCAAATGCAACGAAACTTCATGGAGATTTTTTTGGAGCAGAAGGAACGTAATGGGCCCTAGCTGCGCCTGGGGGGTGCCCCGACGGAGGCACAACCCACCAGGGCGCGCCAGGAGGCCCAGGCGTGCCCTGGTGGGTTGTGCCTACCTCAGGTGCCCCTCGGACCGCCTCTTTGCTCTATAAATACCCCAATATTCCCAAAACCCTAGGGGAGTCGACGAAATATTCATCTAGCCGCCGTAGAGTTCAGAACCACCAGATCCAATCTAGACACCATCTCGGATCGGGTTCACCACCTCCATTGGTGCCTCTCCGATGATGCGTGAGTAGTTCTTTGTAGACCTTTAGGTCCGTAGTTAGTAGCTAGATGGCTTTCTCTCTCTCGCTGAATTCTCAATACAATGGTCTCTTGTATATCCATATGATGTAACTCTTTTTGTGGTGTGTTTGTTGGGATCTGATGAACTTTGAGTTTATAATCAGTTATATCTTTTTATATCCATGAAAGTTATTTGAGTTTCTTTGATCTCTTAGATGCATGATTGCGTATAGCCTCGTATTTCTTCTCCGATATTTGGGTTTTGTTTGGCCAACTTGATCTATTTATCTTGCAATGTGAAGAGGTGCTTTGTAGTGGGTTCGATCTTACGGTGCTTGATCCCAGTGACAGAAGGGGAACCGACACGTATGTATCGTTGCTACTAAGGATAAAAAGATGGGGTCTATCTCTACATAGATAGATCTTGTCTACATCATGTCATCGTTCTTATTGCATTACTCCATTTTTCCATGAACTTAATACACTAGATGCATGCTGGATAGCGGTCGATGTGTGGAGTAATAGTAGTAGATGCAGGCAGGAGTCGGTTTACTAATCTTGGACGTGATGCCTATATAATGATCATTGCCTAGATATCGTCATGATTATTCGAAGTTCTATCAATTGCCCAACAGTAATTTGTTTACCCACCGTTTGCTATTTTTTCTCGAGAGAAGCCACTAGTGAAACCAACGGCCCCCGGGTCTTCTTTCTCATATTATTTGCCTTTGCGTTCTACTTTTCCTTTGCATTTATTTTCAGATCTATTAAACCAAAAATACAAAAATACCTTGGTGCATTTTATTTCTATTTATTTTATTTGGCGTTCAATCTATCAATCTACTACAATTTGTCTCACGTCCTTTTGCCTATCTTGAGGCGCCTTACCCCGGAAGGGATTGACAACCCATTTACCATGTCGGGTTGCGTGGATTTGTTATCTGTGTGAAGGGGCTATTTACGTTGTGTCGCTTGGTTCTCCTACTGGTTCGATAACCTTGGTTTCATATCCGAGGGAAATACCTACCGCCGCTGTGCTGCATCATCCCTTCCTCTTTGGGGAAATACTGACGTAGCTTCAAGCGACATCAAAGGTATGGAAAACGAGGTCTGTTTTCTGGGACTTGGAGTACTGGCCCAATCACGACACGCCTCATTGCCTCGATCAAATGCATATCACGAAGAATGTCCTCGAGAGCTTGCTTGGCACACTGATGAACATGCCGGAGAAGACCAAGGATGGGCCAAAGGAAGGAAAGACTTGGAAGATTTGAAGATCAGGAAAGATCTCCACCGTAAAAAGTCGATGGAGTAGACGGAGATGGAGGAGGGGGAAAGGGACAGAAAAATCATCAAGAAGGAGGAGAAGTATTGCCCCCCTTCTTGCTTCACCTTAAGTGCAAAGGAGATCGATCAATTCATCAAGTGCCTTATGGGAATCAAAGTCAGTTCCGGTTACTGTGGGAGGATAAGCAGATTTCTAGACCCCCAGAAGAAAAGGATCAGCGGGATAAAGTCTCATGACTATCACGTGATGATGATGTAGATACTCCCGGTTGCCACTAGAGGGATAAAGGTGAAGCACGTCCGTGACATGCTTACTGGTCTCTGCAACTTCTTCGACGTTATCCCTCGAAAGTCCATAAGTGTGAAGCAGCTCCGAAGGCTACAGGAAGAGATCGTTGTCATACTATGTGAGCTTGAGATGTACTTCCCGCCCGCGTTCTTTGACGTCATGGTGCATCTGTGTGTCCACATCGTGGACGACATCATCAACCTCAGGCCGACATTCCTTCACAACATGATGCCGTTCGAGAAGATGAATGGGGTCGTCAAAGGATTTGTTCGTAACATGTCTCGTCCCGATGGGAGCATCGTCTAGGGGTATCTCACGCATGAGTGCATCTCCTTCTGCGTGAATTATATAGGCGTCGGAGACCCTGTTGTTGGTTTGCCTGTCAAGAAGCACGATGGGAAGCTCGAAGGAGATGGTCACAACAACGGCCAAAGGGAATTGCACGTGGACTACTTGGATCGACGGAACGACTTTAACAGGGCTAACTTAGTACTGCTACAACACCTAGATGTGGTATATGATTATGTGGCACGGCACAAAGAAAGCATCACAAAGAAGTACCGTGATAAGGGGATGCTCAAGACGGACGATGAAGTTACTATAGAACACAACACCACTTTCTTGCGTTGGTTCAAAGAGCAAGTTCTTGAAAATCCCTCGGAAGAGGACAGTTCGGACGGATTGCTCATACACGCCTTAGCACATGGCCCCGCGCCCAAGCTCGGGACCTATCAGTCATACGATATCAACGGGTACACGTTCCACACGGAGGCCAAAGACATGGACAGTGATTACCAGAACTCCGGGGTGACAACTGAATGCGTCACCGACGCCAACGGCACAACTGAAAGATTCTACGGAAGGGTCGAAGAGATCTGGGAGCTTGACTATGCTGGAATGCACTATGCGACGATGTTCCATGTCAGATGGGCCAAGGGCGTCATAAAATAAAACAAGTATTTCACTACCATGTCTATACCCGACGCGAAGAGCACTCCCGTGAATGTTAACATCATCGCCAAAAATGAGCCATGGGTACACGCTAAGCACGTGACACCAGTCTTCTTCATAACCGACCCGGCCAATCCCAGTCGTGTTGTCGTGAGGAGATCCAAAAGGAGCATCATCAGAATGGATGGAGTCGCCAACGAGGAAGACTACGACCAATACGGCAACCCGATGAGGGAAGATGACGATGATGATGATGATGAAGCATACGTGAAAAGAAGAATCAATACTACATTACCTAAGAAAGATCATACTCCATGGTTCTGGAAAAGTCACACAGAGGGGCTAAATTATTCGGCAATGAACGAGAAAGCGAAGAAGCTAAATGTGAAACATCGTCGACGCAGGTGAGAAACCATCATTTATATATATGTATCTATTTTGTGTATGCACTTAAGTAACCGTTATCGGTCAACTGATATGTTACCACCACATGCATGGTTCCAGTGATATTCGCGCAGTGTGGGAGAGGGAGACACCGTCGTTGGGAGAAACACAAAACCCCAAAAACAAAAGGGAGAAAGCAATACAAAAGAAAAAGGAAAGTAAATAAAAGAAAAGGAAAATAATAAAAGAAAAGAAAACTAAAAACTAGGAAAGGAAAATAACAAAAAAGAAAAGAAAAATAGCGGTAGCGCTGACTTAGGAACAAGTAGCGCTGGTTCCTAACCCAGCGCTACTGCTATTTGTATTTTAGAATAAAAATAAAAATAAAAACTGGAACAGTTTGCAGTAGCGCTTGTTTAGGATCCAGCACTATAGCTAAGTTAGCTATAGCTAAGTTAGCTATAGTGCTTGTTTCCAAACCAGTGCTACCACTAAGTTGAGTTAACCCCCCGCCACGCAGGCTCAAAATTTCACCAAGTCTCATTCCCCCCCCCCCCAATCTCCCCACCCTCTCCCCCTCTGTTGCCGGCCGCCGCCCTTGCGCCCGACGTCGACGCCCTCGACCTCGCCGGCTGTCACCCCTGTGACTGCCCTCGACCTAGCCGCCGTTGCCGCCCTCGACCTCACCCCCGCCGCCCTCACCATCGCCCTCGACCTCGCCGCCACCGCCCTCTCCCCCGCCCCGTAAGCCTCTCCCTCTCCTCTCCCCTGCCCTCCTCTCTCTCTCTGCTCTCTGATCTCTCTCTCTCTCTCTCTAATTTGAACCCTAGCCTAGCAATTTAGTTTAGGGAAATTTAGCAAATTTAGTTTAGTGCAATTTTGCAATTTAGTTTAGGGCAATTTTGTTTAGGGCAACTTTGTTTAGGGTATATAAAATACCTATAAATAAAAAATAGTAGCAAATTGCACTAAGTAAAAAACAGTAGCAAATATTTATAAAAAAACAGTAGCTAAAATTTATAAAAAACAGTAACTAATTAGTTTTTGTAGGTATATAAATTGAAGGAAATATGCCCTAGAGGCAATAATAAAGTTATTATTTATTTCCTTATTTCATGATAAATGTTTATTATTCATGCTAGAATTGTATTAATCGAAAACTTAGTACATGTGTGAATACATAGACAAACAGAGTGTCACTAGTATGCCTCTACTTGACTGGCTCGTTGATCAAAGATGGTTAAGTTTCCTAGCCATTGACATAAGTTGTCATCTGATGAACGGGGTCACATCATTAGAGAATGGTGTGATTGACATGACCCATCCGTTAGCATAGCACTATGATTGTTTAGTTTGTTGCTATTGCTTTCTTCATAACTTATACATGTTCCTATGACTATGAGATTATGCAACTCCCGAATACCGGAGGAACACTTTGTGTGCTACCAAATGTCACAACGTAACTGGGTGATCATAAAGGTGCTCTACAGGTGTCTCCGATGGTACTTGTTGAGTTGGCATAGATCGAGATAAGGATTTGTCACTCCGATTGTCGGAGAGGTATCTCAGGGCCCTCTCGGTAATGCACATCACTATAAGCCTTGCAAGCAATGTGACTAATGAGTTAGTTGCGGGATGATGTATTACAGAACGAGTAAAGAGACTTGCTGGTAACGAGACTGAACTAGGTATTGAGATACCGACGATCGAATCTCGGGCAAGTAACATACCGATGACAAAGGGAACAACGTATGTTGTTATGCGGTTTGACCGATAAAGATCTTCGTAGAATATGTGGGAGCCAATATGAGCATCCAGGTTCCGGTATTGGTTATTGACTCGAAATGTGTCTCGGTCATGTCTACACAGTTCTCGAACCCGTAGGGTCTGCACGCTTAACATTTGATGACGAATTGTATTTAAGAGTTATGTGATTTGATGACCAAAGATAGTTTGGAGTCCCGGATGAGATCATGGACATGACGAGGAGTCTCGAAATGGTCGAGATGTAAAGATCGATATATTGGAAGGCTATATTCGGACATCGGAAAGGTTCCGAGTGATTCGGGTATTTTTGGGAGTACCGGAGAGTTACGGGAATTCGTATTGGGCCTTAATGGGCCATACGGGAAAGGAGAGAAAGGCCTCAAGGGTGGCCGCACCCCTTCCCCATGGACTGGTCCGAATTGGAGCAGGGAAAGGGGGCGCCCCTTCCTTCCTTCTCCTTCTCCCTCCCCTTTTCCTATTGCATGTGGGAGGTGGAATCCTACTAGGACTAGGGAGTCCTAGTAGGACTCCACACTTTGGGCGCACCCTATGAGGGACGTCCTCCTCCTCCCTCCATCCTTTATATACGTGGTCAGGGGGCACCCCATAGACACACAAGTTGATTTCTTAGCCATGTGCGGCACCCCCCTCCACAGTTACACACCTCGGTCATAGCGTCGTAGTGCTTAGGCGAAGCCCTACGTCGGTAACTTCATTATCATCGTCACCACGCCGTCGTGCTGACGGAACTCTCCCTCGGCCTCAACTGGATCAAGAGTACGAGGGACGTCATCGAGCTGAACGTGTGCTGAACTCGAAGGTGCCGTGCGTTCGGTACTTGGATCGGTCGGATCGTGAAGACGTACGACTACATCAACCGCGTTGCCATAACTCTTCCACTTACGGTCTACGAGGGTACGTGGACAACACTCTCCCGCTCGTTGCTATGCATCACCATGATCTTGCGTGTGCGTAGGAAATTTTTGAAATTACTACGTTCCCCAACAGTGGCATCCGAGCCAGGTTTATGCGTAGATGTTATATCCACGAGTAGAACACAAGTGAGTTGTGGGTGATAATAGTCATACTGCTTACCAGCATGTCATACTTTGATTCGGCAGTATTGTTGGATGAAGCGGCCCAGACCGACATTACGCGTACGCTTACGCGAGGCTGGTTCTACCGATGTGCTTCGCACACAGGTGGCTGGCGGGTGTCAGTTCTCCAACTTTAGTTGAATCGAGTGTGGCTACGCCCGGTCCTTGTTGAAGGTTAAAACAACACATACTTGATGAAAAATCATTGTGGTTTTGATGCGTAGGTAAGAACGGTTCTTCCTCAGCCCGTAGCAGCCACGTAAAACTTGCAATAACAAAGTAGAGGACGTCTAACTTGTTTTTGCAGGGCATGTTGTGATGTGATATGGTCAAGACGTGATGAGATATATATTGTTGTATGAGATGATCATGTTTTGTTAAAGTTATCGACAACTGGCAGGAGCCTTATGGTTGTCTCTTTATTGCATAAGATGCAAGTGCCATGTAATTGCTTTACTTTATCGCTATGCGATAGCAATAGTTGCAAAAGCAATAGCTAGTGAGACGACCATGTGACGACACGTCGATAAAAGATCAAGATGATGGAGATCATGGTGTCATCCCTGTAACAATGGAGATCATGACAGTACTTTGGAGATGGAGATCAAAAGTACAAGATGATGATGGCCATATCATGTCACATATTTTGATTACATGTGATGTTTATCTTTTATACATCTTATTTTGCTTAGCTCGACGGTAGCTTTATAAGATGATCTCTCACTAAATCTCAAGGTATAAGTGTTCCCCCTGAGTATGCACCGTTGCGATAGTTCGTCGTGCCGAGACACCACATGATGATCGGGTGTGATAAGCTCTATGTTCACATACAACGGGTGCAAGCCAATTTTGCACACGCAGAATACTCGGGTTAAACTTGACGAGCCTAGCATATGCAGATATGGTCTCGGAACACTGGAGACCGAAAGGTCGAGCGTGAATCATATAGTAGATATGATCAACATAGTGATGGTCACCATTGAAAACTACTCCATCTCACGTGATGATCGGACATGGTTTAGTTGGTTTGGATCACATGATCATTTAGATGACTAGAGGGATGTCTATCTAAGTGGGAGTTCTTAAGTAATATGATTAATTGAACTTTAATTTATCATGAACTTAGTCCTGGTAGTATTAGCATATCTATGTTGTGGATCAATAGCTCGCGATGTAGCTCCCCGTTTATTTTTATATGTTCCCAGAGAAATATAAGTTGAAAGATGATAGTAGCAATGATGCGGACTTGGTCCGTGATCTGAGGATTTTCCTCATTGTTGCACAGAAGAATTATGTCCTTGATGCACCGCTAGGTGATAGACCTATTGCAGGAGCAGATGCAGACGTTATGAACGTTTTGACAAAAGCTCGGTATGATGACTAATTGGTAGTTTACTGCACCATGCTTTACGGCTTAGAACCGGGACATCAAAAATGTTTTGAATGCCACGGGCCATATAAGATGTTCCAAGAGTTGAAATTAGTATTTCAGACTCATGCCCGTGTCGAGAGGTATAAGACCTCTGACAGTACTTTGCCTACAAGATGGAGGAGAATAGCTTAACCAATGAGCATGTGCTCAGATTGTCTGGGTACTACAATTGCTTGAATCAAGTGGGAGTTAATCTTCCAGATAAGATAGTAATTGACAAAGTTCTCTAGTCACTATCTCCAAGTTACTAGAACTTCGTGATGAACTATAATATGCAAGGGATGACTAAAGTAATTCCCGAGCTCTTCGCGATGCTGAAATCGACGAAGGTAGAAATCAAGAAAGAGCATCAAGTGTTGATGGTTAACAAGACCACTAGTTTCAAGTAAAGGGGCAAAGGGAAGAAGGGGAACTTCAAGAAGAACGGCAAGCAAGTTGCTGCTCAAGTGAAAAAGCCCAAGTGTGGACCTAAGCCTGAAACTGAGTGCTTCCACTGCAAAGAGACTGGTCACTGGAAGCGTAACTGCCCCAAGTATTTGGTGGATAAGAAGGATGGCAAAGTGAACAAAGCTATATTTGATATACATGTTATTGATGTGTACTTTACTAGTGCTTATAGCAACCCCTTGGTACTTGATACTAGTTCAGTTGCTTAGAGTAGTAACTCGAAACGGGAGTTGCAGAATGAACAGAGACTAGTTAAGGGTGATGTGATGATGTGTATTGGAGTGGTTCCAAGATTGATACGATCATCATCACACATTCCCTATACTTTCGGGATTAGTGTTGAACCTAAAATAAATGTTATTTGGTGTTTGCGTTGAGCATGAATATGATTGGATCATGTTTATTGCAATACGGTTATACATTTAAGTTAGAGAATAATTGTTGTTCTGTTTACATGAATAAAACCTTCTATGGTCATATACCCAATGAAAAAGGTTTGTTGGATATCTGTCACGACCGGTTTTTCAATAAAATATTTATTGAGAGACCAATCCCTTTTACGGACCAGTAAAGAAGAATTCCTTCTCACTGGTAGACAATATCTTGGTCACAGAAGAAAAATACCAGGAGTACTGAATATAATACAAGGTTGAGCGGAGACTGCTCAACAATTTATTACAAACACGCCGATGAAACATAACGGCGGATAGGGTGGCATAACTACTAACTCACGATAACAACGGTGGTGGAAATATCACAGCGGGGTGGGTGATATGACTCCTGGATACTACTGCTCTTCGAGCGTCGGAGTGAGGCTCGAGGAGACTTATTGCGGGTGGCGGAAGCGTATATAATACAAGTGGCCAATATCCGGGATCGCACAGGTCTGACTGGGACTCCTCTAGGCGTCGGACGCACTATCAAACTCTTCATCCAGGAGATCGCCTTCGTCCACATCTGGCCAAATCAACAAGCCAGGTGAGTACTATGAAAGTACTCGCAAGACAGTTTGGACATAAGATATAACAAATGTAAACATGAAGCATATGAGCAGAATAACAAGTGCGTTCAGACATAGGGATCAACAATGCATGGGGTAATGACAGAGAAGTCGGGCGGTAGTCCTCCCGAAATCCCAAAATAAATACTGGGTGCCAAACGAGGGTCTGAATGACTCCTCGAGAGGAAACTGCAAGAATAATAATACCGGTGCCAAACGAGGGTCTGAATGACTCCTCGAGAGGAAACTGCAAGAATAATAATACCGGTGCCAAACGAGGGTCTGAATGACTCCTCGAGAGGAAACTGCAAGAATAAAAATGCGGCAGTCGGGCGTCGGGGCGACACCACATAAAGGGCTTATAACAGAAAATAAAAGACAAACATGCCACAGTCGGACGTCTGAGCGACATCACATAAAGGGCTTATATTGTAGCTCAATAATTCAGTAGCTCGAGAACGTAAATTATTACAAGTACGAGACAAATATATGATTAGTCCATCCGCAGGAATAACAATTAAACTGGGTTTACCACTTGAGCTTGTTCACCGGGGATAAAATTCCACGAGGATAGATATGGATATACTGATCACGATACTTGACCATGGATACGACGACTCGAAAGGATTTGACTCTGCAGAGTTTGTACTTAACCACAGCCAACGGATTTCAGTAGTCACGGGGACTAGTTCCGTTTACGGTGTTTTGGAAGAAACACGTCTAACCAGTACACACCCATTCAACATTCCGAAGCCAGGGATCACCCTCGGCAACGTTCAAGAAAAACTTTGAGACGGGGAGGCTACAACCTCGCGTAGCATGGATCAAATTTCTATACGCGCGCTCTAAGGGTGTGCCCCCCCTCTCGGTCCCAACCGGAAACACCCATGCCCCCTGACCGGATGACTGGCTTTAATCCAGGGCCATGGTACCATCATCTCGGCCCCTCTGTTTGGAGTGTACACGGAAAGAGGTTACCAACTTACTAAACCGCATCCTGGCAATGAAACATGTGGTAGCACGGAAGGGAAAAGAACGATAACGTGACTCCGTCCACGTTAATGTCGGAATTTGCCGGATGACGCAAGGCTGGTATGCTAGAACAGTACCACCTTGCTGCCCTTCATGTCACCACATGATTAGGCCATCTCTCACCAGAGACCATCGCAACTTTGGAACATGCGAGTAGTTGCCTCACAAGCAACGAGGTACTCACCGACACTCATATGCCACGCACAAACTCTCACGCAAACATGCAAAGCATCTGTCATCTCAAAGGTTCAAACATGCTTGCCTGGTTCGGAGAAGTCGGAGTCGAGCTCGGCGAAGTTCGTGGCTCCGTCACCTCTTCCGGAACCTACGGCATAACGAAAACGGGCACTAACGTGAAAACCAACGCGTGCATAAAAATTGTTCCAAAAATTTTCCAAATAAATCCCATAAAAAACTAGGCAAAATTTTAAGACTGTCAGAAAAAGAATCACTCAAAAATCACTTTTTATTAAAAAGTTATGAAGGTTTCTGTCCAGGGACTCATTTGTAATGAAACAGAAAATTTCCAGGGGCTTAACTGATAAAACAGAAAACGCTTCGGAAAGAAACGCGCCAGCTCAAAGGGAAGACGTATTTGCCCGAAGGCGCTAACAGAAAACGTTTCGCGTGGGGAAAAGAATAGAGGCTGACAGGGGGGTCCACATGTCAGGTTTAAAAAGCTCGCCGGCGCCCGAAGACTGCGGTGGTCGCCGGCATCGAACCACGGCGAGACAGGGAGATCGGAGTGTACCAAGAGCTTCAGCGTGTCCTTCCGCGTCGGTGGGTGGTGGACTCGAGCGTCAGAGAGCACCACGTCGACGGCGACACTTTCTCCGGCGGACGTCGGCTCGGGTGATGGTGGAGAACTCCGGTGGGGTGCTGCAAACTTCGAATTGAAGCGCGGGTCAGAAGGAGGGGTGCACTAGAGGGCTACTGGCAAGAAATGGGAGGCAGAGGTGCACGCACGGGAGCGAATCGAGCTGGATCCCGTGGCGGGTCGCGGCGGCCGGAGTTGAGGAAGGAGACCTCCTCGGGGCTCTTCAAGTGGCTAGGCAGGGTCTTGGTGGAGTGCAGAGGTGGTGTGGGTTCGAGTTGAAGCTCGGGGCCTCTATTTATAGGCGGATCGAGGGGGTGGCCGTGAACGGAGAATCTCCGGTGAGAAATTACGGCGAGGCAATGGATTGGCAGGGGGTTTAGGTGGCCAGGCAGCATCAGTGGGAGTTACTGGTCCCGTTCCACTGCTAAACTCGGTCGGGCATGGCGTAATGGCGTCGGTCTTCGTCGGGGTCGCCGTACTGGCATGGCGGCGGCAGAGAGCGCGCTCCGCGCCCAGCGGTTCACGACGAGGGTGGCAGCGCGCATGGGGGAGTGGAAGACCACGCGGCGACCTCCGGTGGCTTGGGCGGCGCTGGACGGCGCCGTCTGCGCTGCGCCTCCCTTCTGACGGACGCAAAGCCGCCGCTGGCGTCGGTCACGGGGCAGCGCACCTCCTGCTGCTCGTCGCCGATGTCCGCAAGCTGCCAGGCGTTCGTGCGGTGCAGGAACAAGGGGGAGGGGATGGGGAGCAAGGCGCCAACGCGGCACTGTCGAGATCGACAACAGGTTCTGAAGAAAACGACAGTAGATCACTGAACTGAATTTCTGAATCTCTGAACTTGACATTGACAAAGCACTGCAGGTGTTCGACAGAATGATTTGGTGTGAAGAAAATTTTTCCTGGGGCTGGGACTTGGTGAGGTGACCACTCAATGCACCCAGAGGCTGCCTGATTTTACTCAGAATTTTTGGAGAAGGATTTGAATGAATTTCACCAAATTTGACAAATCTGGTCCAAACTTGCAGCAAGTGTAGTTTGAAAAATTTGAACTGAAGACCAGTGGACCTTCATGGATCTTGGTTGAGGGTTCAAAGGACTAGGAAGGGAAAAAGGTTTGAGGGCAAAAATCAAAACAGAAAGGGTAGCTCCTTTGTAAATCTCCAAGGGCTAGAATAGAAGATAGAAATTGTTTTGATAAGATTTAAATGAAAAAATAATCATATGGGGAGGTCCAACTTGCTGGATTTGATGCAAATCATGATCCAAAGATGAGGGGAGGTTTAGGAGAGTGGATTTGCACTAAGGTCATGGCAAGAGAGAATTGTTGAAAGTGGTAAAGGATTTTTCCAAAAGCCATAGTGCATTTTCAAAGAGATTTTCAAAAGGCATTTTTCCCCAAGTGAAAAGCATTTTGGTTTGAGTCCAAATAAAAGCAAGGACCTCCAAGACTAAAAACAAGTCTTGGGTGAATCCAAATAAAACTCTTGCCATAAAGATATTTTGAAAGGGAGGGTTCTTTTGAAGAAAAATTTAAATCACCTCCCTCAAGTCAAATAAAAATTTTGAAAAACCCAAAAAAAAATTTGGGTGTCACAATATCGATCGTAGTGATACACATATTCATAATATTGAAGCCAAAAGATGCAAACTTAATAATGATAGTGCAACTTATTTGTGGCACTGCCGTTTAGGTCATATTGGTGTAAAGCGCATGAAGAAACTCCATGCTGATGGACTTTTGGAATCACTTGATGCTTGCGAACCATGCCTCATGGGCAAGATGACTAAGACTCCGTTCTCCGGAACAATGGAGCGAGCAACTGACTTATTGGAAATAATACATACTGATGTATGCGGTCCGATGAGTGTTAAGACTCGTGACAAGTATCATTATTTGCTGACCTTCATAGATGATTTGAGCAGATATGGTTATATCTACTTGATGAAATAGAAGTCTGAAACATTTGAAAAGTTCAAAGAATTTCAGAGTGAAGTGGAGAATCATCGTAACAAGAAAATAAAAGTTTCTACGATATGATCGCAGAGGTAAAATATTTGAGTTACGAGTTTGGCCTTCAGTTAAAACAATGTGGAATAGTTTCGCTACTCATGCCACCTGGAACACCATAGTGTAATGGTGTGTCCGAACGTCGTAACCGTACTTTATTAGATATGGTGCGATCTATGATGTCTCTTACCGATCTACCACTATCATTTTGGGGTTATGCATTAGAGACAGCTACATTCACGTTAAATAGGGTACCATCTAAATCCATGGAGATGAAACCGTATGAACTGTGGTTTGGCGAGAAACCTAAGCTGTCGTTTCTTAAAGTTTGGGACTGCGATGCTTATGTGAAAAAGTTTCAACATGATAAGCTCAAACCCAAATCGGAGAAGTAAATCTTCATAGGATACCCAAAAAGAAACTATTGGGTACACCTTCTATCACAGATCCGAAGGCAAGATCTTTGTTGCTAAGAATGGATCCTTTCTAGAGAAGGAGTTTCTCTCGAAAGAAGTGAGTGGGAGGAAAGTAGAACTTGATGAGGTAATTGTACCTTCTCCCGAATTGGAAAATAGTTCATCACAGAAATCAGTTGCAGTGATGCCAACACCAATTAGTGAGGAAGATTAATGATGATGATCATGAAACTTTAGATCAAGTTACTACCGAACCTTGTAGGTCAACCAGAGTACGGTCCGCACCAGAGTGGTACGGTAATCCTGTTCTGGAGGTCATGTTACTTTACCATGATGAACCTACGAAATGGTTTAAGGCCATGAAATCTGAGGTGGGATCCATGTATGAGAACAAAGTATGGACTTTGGTTGACTTGCCCGATGATCGGCAAGCCATTGAGAATAAATGGATTTTCAAGAGGAAGACGGACGCTGATAGTAGTGTTACTATCTACAAAGCTTGAATTGTCGCAAAAAGGTTTTTGACAAGTTCAAGGTGTTGAATACGATGAGATTTTTTCACTCGTAGCGATCCTTAAGTCTGTCCGAATCATGTTAGCAATAGCCATATTTGATGAAATCTGGCAAATGGATGACAAAACTGCATTCCTTAATGGATTTATTAAAGAAGAGTTGTATATGATACAACAAGAAGGTTTTGTCAATCCTAAAGGTGCTAACAAAGTGTGCATGCTCCAGCGATCCATCTATGGACTGGTGCAAGCATCTCGGAGCTGGAATATACACTTCTTAAAGTGGTCAAGGAAGTATATATTATAGCAATCGCGCTTAGAGTATAAATGAAAGGAGTGAAACAAAGAGAAGAGCCTTTAGAGGATCAAGAGTGATTCCTCAATAAAACAAATGGGATTTTGAGGGAGGGCTGAACGCGATGAGTTGATCAAAGCATATAGTTTTATACAGACTTGCGGTGAAGCCTGTATTTACAAGAAAGCGAGTGGGAGCACTACAACCTTTCTGATAAGTATATGTGAGTGACATATTGTTGATCGGAAATGATGTAGAATTTTCTGGAAATCATAAAGGAGTGTTTGAAAGGAGTTTTTCAATGAAAGACCTCGATGAAGCTGCTTACATATTGAGCATCAAGATCTATAGAGATAGATCAAAACGCTTGATAAGTTTTTTCAATGAGTACATACCTTGACAAGATTTTGAAGTAGTTCAAAATGGAACAGTCAAATAAGGAGTTCTTGCCTATGTTGCAAGGTGCGAAATTGAGTAAAGACTCAAAACCCGACCACAACAGAAAATAGAAAGAGAATGAAAAGTCATTTCCTATGCCTCAGTCATAGGTTCTATAAAGTATGCCATGCTGTATACCAGACATATTGTATACCCTGCCCTGAGTTTGGCAAGGGCGTACAATTCTAATCTAGGAGTAGATCACTGGACAGCGGTCAAAATTATCCTTATAGGACTAAGGAAATATTTCTCGGTTATGGAGGTGATAAAGAGTTCGTCGTAAATAGTTACGTCGATGCAAGCTTTGACACCGATCTTGATGACTCTGAGTCTTGATCTGAATACATATTGAAAGTGGGAGCATTTAGCTAGAGTAGCTTCGTGCAGAGCATCGTAGACATAGAATATTTGCGATATACATACGGCTCTGAATGTGGCAGACCTGTTGACTAAACTTCTCTCACAAGCAAAACATTATCACACCTTCGTACTCTATGGGTGTTAATCACATAGCGATGTGAACTAGATTATTGACTCTAGTAAACCCTTTGGGTATTGGTCACATGACGATGTGAACTATGGGTGTTAATCACATCGTGACGTGAACTATTGGTGTTAAATCACATGGCGATGTGAACTAGATTATTGACTCTAGTGCAAGTGGGAGACTGAAGGAAATATGCCCTAGAGGAAATAATAAAGTTATTATTTATTTCCTTATTTCATGATAAATTTTTATTGTTCATGCTAGAATTGTATTAACCGAAAACTTAGTACATTGTGAATACATAGAGAAACAGAGTGTCACTAGTATGCCTCTACTTGACTAGCTCGTTAATCAAAGATGGTTAAGTTTCCTAGCCATTGACATAAGTTGTCATTTGATGAACGGGATCACATCATTAGAGAATGATGTGATTGACATGACCCATCCGTTAGCTTAGCACTATGATCGTTTAGTTTGTTGCTATTGCTTTCTTCATAACTTATACATGTTCCTATGGCTATGAGAATATGCAACTCCCGAATACCGGAGTAACACTTTGTGTGCTATCAAACGTCACAACGTAACTGGGTGATCATAAAGGTACTCCATAGGTGTCTCCGATGGTACTTGTTGAGTTGGCATAGATCGAGATTAGGATTTGTCACTCCGATTGTCGGAGAGGTATCTCAGGGCCCTCTCGATAATGCACATCACTATAAGCCTTGCAAGCAATGTGAATAATGAGTTAGTTGCGGGATGATGTATTACGGAACGAGTAAAGAGACTTGCCGGTAACGAGATTGAACTAGGTATTGAGATACCGACGATCGAATCTCGGGCAAGTAACATACCGATGACAAAGGGAACAATGTATGTTGTTATGCGGTTTGACCGATAAAGATCTTCGTAGAATATGTGGGAGCCAATATGAGCATCCAGGTTCCGGTATTGGTTATTGACTCGAGATGTGTCTCGGTCATGTCTACATAGTTCTCGAACCCATAGGGTCCGCACGCTTAACGTCTGATGACGATTTGTATTAAAGAGTTATGTGATTTGATGACCGAAGATAGTTTGGAGTTCCGGATGAGATCATGGACATGACGAGGAGTCTTGAAATGGTCGAGACATAAAGATCGATATATTGGAAGGCTATATTCAGACATCGGAAAGGTTCCGAGTGATTCGGGTATTTTTCGGAGTACCGGAGATTTACAGGAATTCTATTGGGCCTTAATGGGCCATACGGGAAAGGAGAGAAAGGCCTCAAGGGTGGCCGCACCCTTTCCCCATGGACTGGTCCGAATTGGACTAGGGAAAGGGGGCGCCCCCTTCCTTCCTTCTCCTTCTCCCTTCCCCTTTTCCTATTCCATGTGGGAGGTGGAATCCTACTAGGACTTGGGAGTCCTAGTAGGACTCCATACTTTGGGCACGCCCTATGAGGGCCGGCCTCCTCCTCCATCCATCCTTTATATCCGTGGCTAGGGGTACCCCATAGACACACAAGTTGATTTCTTAGCCGTGTGTGATGCCCCCCTCCACAATTACACACCTCGGTCATAGCCTCGTAGTGCTTAGGCGAAGCCCTGCGTCGGTAACTTCATCATCACCGTCACCACACCGTTGTGCTGACGGAACTCTCCCTCGGCCTCAACTGGATCAAGAGTACGAGGGACGTCATCGAGCTGAACGTGTGATGAACTCGGAGGTGCCGTGCGTTCGGTACTTGGATCAGTCAGATCGTGAAGACGTACGACTACATCAACCGCGTTGTCATAAAGCTTCCGCTTACGGTCTACGAGGGTACGTGGACAACACTCTCCCGCCCGTTGCTATGCATCACCATGATCTTGCGCATGCGTAGGAAATTTTTGAAATTACTACATTCCCCAACATAAATTAGCTATAAAAAACAGTAGCAAAAATTTATAAAAAACAGTAGCTAATTAGGGCAGTAGCTACACATTTTTTTAGCAAATGAGCAAATTTAGCTAATTAGGGCAGTAGCTAAAATACCTATAAATAAAAAACAGTAGCAAAATTTTGTAGAAAATTAGGGCAGTAGCTTAAATACCTATAAATTAGGGCAGTATTTAAACTAGGGCCAATTTATAAAAAAAAGTAGCTAATTAGGGCAGTAGTTAAAATACCTATAAATAAAAATCAGTAGCAAATTAGTAAATTAGTTTAGGGCAAACTAGTAGCAAATTTGGTTATTAGTTTAGGGCAAACTAGTAGCAAATTCTTGGGGTGCAATGTTTAGTGAGGTCATTTAACTCTATGTACTTGCTTAAATGATATATTTTGCAAATGATATATGTCATTGATGTTATATGATTTTGCAATGTTGGTTGAATGTCGAAAAATATCTGAGTGGCCTATGTTTTGCCGGAATGTTGTTTCATTTCCGTTCCGGCAAATTTCAGGTGCCCCATATGTCCACTTTTTAGCAAAGGTCATGCCGAAAATTTCCGTGATTTTTGGCATGACTTGTGCTAGAAACTAGGACATATGGAGTACCTGGGATTTGCTGGAAGGGGAATGAATCAACATTCCGACCAAATATAGTCCCCTTTTTATCTTCATTATATCTTTTATTTACAATTGTTGAATAGGAAACATGTCTACCGATGCCGAAGCCGGGGGTTTCGCTCGCCTCGCAGTAGACCCCATCGAGGCAGCAATCACTATTTCGATTACCTGGACGAACACCAAATAGGGTTGCATGGTGGTGGCAGTGGCACCAACCCTAACACTGACACTGGCATCGACACCACCCCCGAGACCGGCAACGATGCTGTTGTAGCCGGTAAAGCGCCGAAGAAGAAGAGGTCACGAAGACCAAAGGAGCTTGGCATCGGACAAATTGTGGTCACGGAGATGCACCCCAAGAAGTTAGAGCCAACAGCGCCGGAGGAAGCACGCTCGTGCTGGGGCAATCAACTTGGATGCATCCTCGGGGAAACTCCCAACATCAATGACAAGAGGTTGAAGAAGATACCACATATGGAGCACATGCTCCTAAAGAAGTTGCACAGTAAGTTCCTGTTCCCCGGCTGGGATGAAGGCAAATATAAAGGGCCGTGGGACGACGTCGCCATGACAAAGATAAACGACAAGGCGATGGCGACGTTCACCAATGACTTGTCCTCCTGGAAAGTTCGGGTGAAACAACCGATTGCAAAGAATGAATCGTGGTCCAAGATTCATGCTGACAATCCATCACTAAAGGAAGAGGACTTTGAAAAATTCAAGGAGACTTGCGCTAAAGAAGAAGTTAAGGCAAAGTCGGAGAAAATGAAGGCGCTCCAGGCCAGGAACACGCCTCCCCACCACCTCGAAAGCAATGGTTACGAGGGGAAGAGGCACGTATGGGCTAAGGAGGACGCCGAACGTGAAAGTCACGGAATCCGAGACCCTTGGCGAAGTTCACCGACCCGCTGGAGCATGACTAGATCCGGGCCCGGTACAAGTGGGACAAAGTCAAAAAGATCTTTTACGTGGACCCGAACAGGAGGGAGTTCATGAGACTTCTGGTAATTGTTATATTACCACATTATCATATTAGCTTCCAATCAATTCGACTACAAGTTTTGTCGCATTAGTAAACTATCCACGTTCCTTTTGCAGAAAGAGCAACACCAAAAGGCAGCCGAAAGTGACGAGTCGTCACAGTCATCGGCGAGGCCCAAGTGGGACACCCCATTCAACCGGGCCCTGAACATACTGAAAAAGGTTCCGGTGGACAAGCCGCCGTCCTATGGACGTGTGCACGGCGTCGGAGATGGCGCCTCGTGGAAGACGTGCTACCGCGAGGAGCCAGAGGAAAGAAGTAAGAGATGGTTGGTCGTCACTTAGCAGACCATCGATGAGAATGTCGCGATTGCGGTCAATAACACGAAAGCCAAGACCAAAGAAGAGTTGGTCGGGCTAGTCAATGTAGCGGTTACTGACGCGGTGGTCAGCTTGATTCCGGCAATTTTTGATTGCTCGAAGAACAATCCAAATGCACGGCCGGAGGACTTTCCCCTTCCCAGCTTTGCCGGGAGCAATTCGGCGAACACCACAGCACCAGGACCTGCTCAAGCAACCGCAAAAGGTCCCGCTCATGTTCATAGCAGCCCGACCTCCGTCTCTGGCATGCTCGGCGGGCCTTCATCGCTGGCTGAGCTCAACGTCCTCACGGTAATTACGCGTCATACCCTTTTCATCAGCATGTCTATAGTCTTCCTTTTCAGTTGCCTTTCGGATGTTTGATGCAGACATGTCTTCTTCGTAGGCTGGTGATACCCCATGCACCCTAATATGACATCAAGGGCCAGAAGGTGGCCCTGGGAAAGGCAACGATCGTGAAGCCGAGGGACCAGATGTTCCACAACCGAGAGATGTCGATGGCGTCTTCAAGGTTAACGTGGCCAGCGTCTTAGCAGGCTTCGAGGATTTTCCTCCTCCAGTACCAGTCGATGACGACGAGACCCCCCCCCCCCCCCCGAGGATTGGCGCATGCAAGAGCTGGTTCTTGCCTTGGTCGAAGTGTCTTCTTCGTCTCGAGGCACCCAGTATCACACCAACGCCACCTTCTCAAGAAGGTATGAACACCACCCCACCTACCAAATTACCTACACCTGTCGTGGCGGGTGATAGCGGACGACGCGGGGGAGAGCCTCCATTAGTGCCAGATCATGTCACCCCCGCTGTCGAAGAAGCAAATGTTGATGATGACATGGAGGAGGATGATGATGACCCAAACAAGTATTTCAATACCGCCTATGATGATGGAAGATTGATGGCTCGGTACGACGAAGACTCGGGCTATGAGCGTGGATATGATGACTTGATGCTGCCTGATTTGCCAGAGCCGTAACGTCCTAAGGCGGAATGCAAAAAGTCTCTCTTCAAGCGATCCTCGTAGGAGACGCCTCCAGATGCCACCTCTACCCAGCAACCCCCCGAGGCCCGTCCACTGATTAGCCCGACGACACTGGGGGTGGTGGTCAGGGAAGGTATGGTGGGCTCACTACCGCCACCCGCCAAGAAGCAAAGGAGGAGACCAGACAGGAAAGGCCCTAAAGGCGCCAGAGCTGCTTCAAGCAGCCAGCCACCTCTGAAGCCCCGGGTGGTAGACAGAATACCTGTCGAAGGTGCGAAGCGTTTCCATGTCGCCGGCGAGCCGATCCTACCTGCCAAAGCGCTAGAGCACATACTAGACAATGATCTAAAGAGACTCCATGAAGATGTGCTGGCCAAAGAGAACAACCTTCTGATCGTGGAAAAACCAGGATACCCACTTTATGTGGCTCACGTGCCGAGTGGGAAGTTGCACGTTGAGACCTGGCCCGTGAATCAGTTCATCCTGCGATTTGACTACATATACGACATGTCCCACATGACCAAGCTGGATTTCCAGTTCATCCGCATGTGATACGTCTCCAACGTATCTACAATTTTTGATTGTTCCATGTTGTTTTATTATCAATCTTGGATGTTTTATAATCATTTTATATCATTTTTTGATACTAACCTATTGACATAGTGCCAAGTGCCAGTTGCTGTTTTTTCCATGTTTTTTACATCGCAGGAAATCAATATCAGACGGAGTCCAAATACCACGAAACTTCATGATTATTTTTTATGGGCCAGAAGGAAGAAGTTGGGCCCTGGTTGCACCTGGGGGAGTCACGAGGAGGGGATAACCCACCAGGGCGCGCCAGGAGGCCCTGGCGCGCCCTGGTGGGTTGTGCCCACCTCGGGTGTCCCCCGGACCGCCTCTTTGCTCTATAAATACCCCAAAAATTCCAGAACCCTAGAAGCGTCGACGAAATATTCATCCAGCCACCGCAGAGTCCAGAACCACCAGATCCAATCTAGACACCATCACGGAGGGGTTCACCACTTCTATTGGTGCCTATCCGATGATGCGTGAGTAGTTCTTTGTAGACCTTCGGGTCCGTAGTTAGTTGCTAGATGGCTTTCTCTCTCTCACTAAATTCTCAATACAATGGTGTCTTGGATATCCATATGATGTAACTCTTTTGCGGTGTGTTTATGGGATCTGATGAACTTCGAGTTTATGATCAGTTATATCTTTTTATATCCATAAAAGTTATTTGAGTTTCTTTGATCTCTTATATGCCTGATCTCATATAGCCTCGTATTTCTTCTCCGATATTTGAGTTTTGTTTGGCCAACTTGATCTATTTATCTTGCAATGGGAAGAGGTGCCCGGTCGTGGGTTCGATCTTATGGTACTTGATCCCAGTGACAGAAAGGGAACCGACACGTATGTCGTGACGCCTGGATAGTTAAGCTACAGTAAACCTCTGCTAATGAGGCCACATCACCACGATTACTGTTGTTAGTTTCACGATGTTTCAACCTCGTTCGAATTCAAATTCAAAATCAAGTCGAACGATAAAAGTTTTCAAATATTAAAACTAAATGTTCGGAGTGAGCCAAATAATACATAGGTAATTATGGTGGAGAAACCACACCTTTATAAGATGTTTAAACACTCTAAAATGAATAAAATAGTAGCACTAATAATTATTTAAATGCTTTTGAAATGATAAACAATTTCAAAACTATTTTATTTCAGTGCTAAGTTGTTTGTGGCTGTGGCATAATTTGTAACATCTATTTGGGTGCCACTTTAGTATTTTACCAAAACTGAAAATAAACGAAAACTAAAAAGAAACAAAAGAGAAATAAAAACAGAAACCCCCCTGGCCAACTGGGCCACAACCCAGCCGCCCGGCCCACCGGCCCAACTGCGCCCCTGGCCTATATGGCCTGCTGACGCTCAAACCCTAGCCTCTCCCCTCGCCGATCCCCTCTCACCCCCCGCCCACGCCCCCTGGATATGGACGGCGCCCCTCCCGTCGCCTCGCACGATCCCCCCACTCCTCCCGCACGAACCCCCCACTCCTCCCGATCGATACACCCACTCCCTCTCGTTCTCCAGCGTCACCGACGACCCCGCCGCCCGAATCGACCGCACCGCGCCGCCTCGACCACTCCTCCTCGGTGGACGCCTCGCCGTCCTCTCCGCCGTGCGCCGCACCCCCTTGCCGCCTCCCCGCCGGACAGCCTCCCCGCCGCCCGGTCGTCCCCGTCCTCCTCCCCAAGGGCCTCCTTCGAGCCTCGCATGGTCTCTACTCGCCCGTGAGGACCCCAACCTCCTCTTTTCCCTCTCGCTCGTCGCCGCACGCTGACCGCCTCACCACGCCCCGCGACCTCCCGTGCGCGTCCGCACCTGCTGCGCCCGTGGCCATGCCCGTCTGTGCCGGCAGCCGCGCCCTGCCTGCCGAGCCCGCGGCAACTGCGTTGCCGCTGCTCCCGACCGTGGCGCTCCACGCCCCGGGCCACTCCCTTTCGCTCTGGCCATCGGCCACGCTCGCGCGACCGCGCCCTCGCACCGTCCAGCCGCCGCCCTTGCTCCCCGTGCCGAACCTTGTCGCCGCGCGCCGCATCCACGGCCGCATCCGCGTCGCGTCCGCCGCTTGCTATGCGCGCCCGCACGCACCCCCCTGCGTCGTGCTTGGCCGCCGCGCCCCTCACCCTGCAGACCCGCTCCAGCCAGCTGCAGCTGCCCTGCCGTGGCCGCCGGCCAGCCCGCGCGCGCCCGGGTCCAGGCGACCCGGTGCCCGCGCCCGTAACTGCAGTCGCCCTATGACAAGTGGGCCCTTGCCCAGAAAGTTTTGATAAAAAAATTAGTAAAAAGAAAAATCAATTAAATTAAAAATAATAATTAAATAATTAATAATTAATTAAATAATTAATTAACTTAATTAATCCACATTAGATTAGCCTAATTAATTAATTAACCTGACTAATCTGTTATTTAAACTAATTAAATTGGTTAATTAGTTAACAGTGTATGACAGTGGGACCCGCATGTCAGTTTGACCCTGTCAACACCTCTGTTGACTGCTGACATCATGCTGATGTCATGCTGATGTCAGCATGCACTATTCTGGATAATGTTGAATTAAATTAATTAAATAAATTCTAAAAATTATTTAAAACTTTAGAAAATCATATAAAATAAATCATAGCTCAGATGAAAATACTTTCTACATGAAAGTTGCTCAGAACGACGAGACGAATCCGGATACGCAGCCCGTTCGTCCGCCACACATCACTAGCATAGCGAACACATAACTTTCCTCTCCGGTTCATCTATCCGAAAACGTGAAACACCGGGGATACTTTCCCGGATGTTTCCCCCGTTCGCCGGTATCACCTCCTACCGCGTTAGGGCACACCTAGCATCGCGTATTAACTCGTTATGTTTTGTGATGTTTTGCTTGCTCCGTATTTACTGTTTCTTCCCCCTCTTCTTCTCCGGTAGACCCCGAGACCGTTGCTAATGCCACTGAGTACGACTACGGTGATGACGACCCCTTCTTGCCAGAGCAACCAGGCAAGCCCCCCCCCTTGATCACCAGATATCGCCTATTCTTCTCTCTACTGCTTGCATTAGAGTAGTGTAGCATGTTACTGCTTTCCGTTAATCCTATCCTGATGCACAGCCTGTCATTGTTGCTACAGTTTTTACCCTTACCTGCTATCCTACTGCTTAGTATAGGATGCTAGTGTTCCATCAGTGGCCCTACACTCTTGTCCATCTATCATGCTATACTACTGGGACGTGATCACTTCGGGAGGTGATCATGGGTATATACTATATACTTTATATACATGACACATGTGGTGACTAAAGTCGGGTCGGCTCGTTGAGTACCCGCAAGTGATTCTCATGAGGGGGCTGAAAGGACAGGTGGCTCCATCCCGGTAGAGGTGGGCCTGGGTTCCTGACGGCCCCCGACTGTTACTTTATGGCGGAGCGACAAGGCAGGTTGAGACCACCTAGGAGAGAGGTGGGCCTGGCCCTGGTCGGCGTTCGCGGATACTTAACACGCTTAACGAAATCTTGGTATTTGATCTGAGTCTGGCCATTTGGTCTATACGCACTAACCAACTACGTGGGAACAGTTATGGGCACTCGACGTCATGGTATCAGCCGAAGCTCTTCTTGACGTCAGCGACGGAG
Source organism: Aegilops tauschii subsp. strangulata (assembly GCF_002575655.3). Taxonomy (NCBI): domain Eukaryota; kingdom Viridiplantae; phylum Streptophyta; class Magnoliopsida; order Poales; family Poaceae; genus Aegilops; species Aegilops tauschii. The sequence goes on along the minus strand of NC_053036.3, from coordinate 103,730,969 downwards.
CGGCGCGCGCCGGATTGGACTGGAACGCCTGCTAGGCTAGGTCTGCTTCCGGCCGCGTACGCAACGTGCAGGTGTGCAATGGGCGATGGGCCCAGACCCCTGCGCGCATAGGATTTAGACCGGCGTGTTGACCTCTCTGTTGAGCCTAGGTGGGGCTGCGACGTGTTGATCTTCCGAGGCCGGGCATGACCCAGAAAAGTGTGTCCGGCCAAATGGGATCGAGCGTGTTGGGTTATGTGGTGCACCCCTGCAGGGAAGTTTATCTATTCGAATAGCCGTGTCCCTCGGTAAAAGGACGACCCGGAGTTGTACCTTGACCTTATGACAACTAGAACTGGATACTTAATAAAACACACCCTTCCAAGTGCCAAATATAACCCGGTGATCGCTCTCTAACAGGGCGACGAGGAGGGGATCGCCGGGTAGGATTATGCTATGCGATGCTACTTGGTGAACTTACCATCTACTCTCTTCTACATGCTGCAAGATGGAGGTGGCCAGAAGCATAGTCTTCGACAGGATTAGCTATCCCCCTCTTATTCTGGCATTCTGCAGTTCAGTCCACCGATATGGCCCTTTACACATATACCCATGCATATGTAGTGTAGCTCCTTGCTTGCGCGTACTTTGGATGAGTACTCACGGTTGCTTTTCTCCCTCTTTTCCCCCTTTCCATTCTACCTGGTTGTTGCAACCAGATGCTGGAGCCCAGGAGCTTGACGCCACCGTCGACAACGACTCCTACTACACTGGAGGTGCCTACTACTACGTGCAAGCCGCTGACGACGACCAGGAGTAGTTTAGGAGGATCCCAGGCAGGAGGCCTGCTCCTCTTTCGATCTGTATCCCAGTTTGTGCTAGCCTTCTTTAAGGCAAACTTGTTTAACTTATGTCTGTACTCAGATATTGTTGCTTCCGCTGACTCGTCTATGATCGAGCCATTGTATTCGAGCCCTCGAGGCCCCTGGCTTGTATTATGATGCTTGTATGACTTATTTTATTTTTAGAGTTGTGTTGTGCTATCTTCCCGTGAGTCCCTGATCTTGATCATACACGTTTGCGTGTATGATTAGTGTACGGTCAAATCGGGGGCGTCACATATGTATCGTTGCTACTAAGGATAAAAAGATAGGACCTATATCTACCGCCATAGATAAACGGATATTCTCTACATCATGTCATCGTTCTTATTGCATTACTCTGTTTTTCCATGAACTTAATACACTAGATGCATGCTGGATAGCGGTCGATATGTGGAGTAATAGTAGTAGATGCAGGCAGGAGCCGGTCTACTAATCTTGGGCGTGATGCCTATGTAATGATCATTGCCTGGATATTGTCATAATTATTTGAAGTTCTATCAATTGCCCAACAGTAATTTGTTTACCACCGTTTGCTATTTTCTCGAGAGAAGCCACTAGTGAAACCCACGGCCCCCGGGTCTTCTTTCTCATATATTTGCTTTGCGATCTATTTTATTTGCTCTTTTTATTCAGATCTATTAAACCAAAAATACAAAAATACTTTGCTACACTTTATTTTATTTGCGATCTATTATTTCAATCTATTACAACTTTCTCCCGTCCATGCACCGTTTCTGGCGCCGTACCCCGAAAGGGATTAACAACCCCTTTAACACGTCGGGTTGCGAGTGGTTGTTATTTGTGTGCATGGGTTGTTTACGTTGTGTTGCTTGGTTCTCCTACTGGTTCGATAACCTTGGTTTCATATCTGAGGGAAATACATACCGCCGCTGTGCCGCATCATCCCTTCCTCTTTGGGGAAAATACCGACGTAGCTTCATGCGACATCAGCATGTATGCGCTGTATCTCAACTACTTCATTAGGATCGAGAACATAAAATATATCTGCAGCGCGGACCCGTACTATATGCACGGAGCTTCTTGGCAGTTTGCAAAGAGCACCATGACTATGCGAGCAAGTACCTCGGTGAATTCATGATCGCTAATAAGGACAAGGAAGTGATTCTCCTGCCTTATCATCCCATGTAAGTCATCCGCGCATATCCTTTGGTAAGTGTTAATTATTCCTTTGCAAGCATGGAGGCTAATTTGAGGTGTACTTAATTTGCGCAGTGGGGGCGGCGCCGTGCTCATCGTTCTATACCCGGAATACTCCCATGCTATGTACTTGGACTCATCGAAGAACCTCAAGAAAAAGGATTACACACACGTAAAGAGTGTTCTCGATAGTGCCCTGTTAACCTTCAGCCTGTCTAGTGGATATATCAAGGTGAAAAGGCAGAGGAAGAACGGGCTGGTTTTCCGCCATAAGACCGACTTCTGTTGCATCCAGCAACCGCACACTAGTAAGGCTGATGGATTCTACCTCATGCATCACCTGCTCGAGTACAGAAGGGGTAATCAACGCCTTCGCGTGTCAGCTTCTACCGAAGATGCCGAGATTGTCAGTTGGGCCACAAGCATAGGAAAGACACCAGATCATCGAATCCGAGCTGAGTTTTATCACGTACAGTGTGAACTTGCCCAAGTGATGATGAAGCAGGTCCTCGAACCAACGGGGATGTTCTACCATCCACCAATCACGCGGGCTAATGTCCGAGCACTGCTGCTCGCTCAGTGTCTGGACCTGAAGCCTCTCAAGAAGCTCGGGTGCTTCCTCCCTGACTATGAAGATTGGACCGCCGACATGAAGGACTGATTGTTGATGACAATGTGTCACTACTGTCTTTCTATCGCAGAACTTTGAATTTATGCACGGCGAAACTATGTGATGTAATTACACCGCGTGGTCCTGAACTAGCGTAGATCGCTCTAGTTAATTAGTTTGAGTATGAGGAACTTTGTCATTTATGTTTACTATTGGTTGCTTGTATTTTGCTAATTATGCCTCTTTGTTTTCTTAAGTACATTATGTTGCATATTATCGTTGAATTCATCAACTGACGATGCAGGTACATAGATCAGAGATGGCGAAGGACTGCTACACCGTGTTCGTTGGGAGGGTTCCAGGAGTCTACGACCACTGGCCAGATGCTCAGGCCCAGGTGTACAGGTACCCGGGTGCTAGCCACAGAGGGTTCAACAGCAGAGCTGAAGCGGAAAGTAGTTACTTGAGGTGGACACTCTGGCATGAGCAAGGGCGGGACCGCCGGTGCCTCAAGTACTACATAGTCGCGCTCTTGCTTATGCTGATTGCTCTTCTCTTCTACATCATGGTTTAGATAGAGATGATGAAACTTGTGTGTGTGCCATGACCATGCAGTTGCACTTATTCGAGACATGACAGGATCACTTGTGTATCACTATTTTCGAGATGTGATGATATTTTTATTGAATGATGATGATGGTATGATTAGACTACTGTATATGTCTATGATATGATGAGAATAGTGTATGTTTAGTATGATCTAATGAAACTACTGTATAGAGCCTATATAAATACGTCCCAAATGCGTAGAGGGGGTGCAAATCTGTTATGCAGGAATATTAGCAGTAGCGCTGGAAAGCATCTACTAGAATCACTGGATTAGCAGCAGTGCTTCATTAGTACAAGCGCTATAGATAGTTATCAGTAGCGCTGGTCCGGGCAGCGCTACTGCTAACAATACTTACCAGTAGCGCTGCCCATACCAGCGCTACTGCTACAACTTAGCTGTAGTGCGATAGCAGTAGCGCTAGACCCAGTGCTACTGCTATGTATATTTCAAGCGCTATGATGTCTACTACGCAACCTTCTTCTTGTAGACATTGTTGGGCCTCCAAGTGCAGAGGTTTGTAGGACAGTAGCAAATTTCCCTCAAGTGGATGACCTAAGGTTTATCAATCCGTGGGAGAAGTAGGATGAATATGGTCTCTCTCAAGCAACCCTGCAACCAAATAACAAAGAGTCTCTTGTGTCCCCAACACACCCAATACAATGGTAAATTGTATAGGTGCACTAGTTCGGCGAAGAAATGGTGATACAAGTGCAATATGGATGGTAGATAAAGGTTTTTGTAATCTGAAAATATAAAAACAGCAAGGCAACTAAAGATAAAAGTGAGCGTAAACGGTACTGCAATGCTAGGAAACAAGGCCTAGGGTTCATACTTTCACTAGTGCAAGTTCTCTCAACAATAATAACATAATTGGATCATATAACCATCCCTCAACATGCAACAAAGAGTCACTCGAAAGTCACTAATAGCGGAGCACAAACGAAGAGATTATGGTAGGGTACGAAACCACCTCAAAGTTATCCTTTCTAGTCGATCTATTCAAGAGTCCGTAGTAAAATAACATGAAGCTATTCTTTCCGTTCGATCTATCATAGAGTTTGTACTAGAATAACACCTTAAGACACAAATCAACCAAAACCCTAATGTCACCTAGATACTCCAATGTCACCTCAAGTATCTGCGGGTGTGATTATACGATATGCATCACACAATCTCAGATTCATCTATTCAAACCAACACAAAGTACTTCAAATAGTGACCCAAAGTTTCTATCGGAGAGTCAAGACGAAAACGTGTGCCAACCCCTATGCATAGGTTCATGGGCGGAACCCGCAAGTTGATCACCAAAACATACATCAAGTGGATCACGTGATATCATTGTCACCACAGATAAGCACGGCAAGACATACATCAAGTGTTCTCAAATCCTTAAAGACTCAATCCGATAAGATAACTTCAAAGGGAAAACTCAATCCATTACAAGAGAGTAGAGGAGGAGAAACATCATAAGATCCAACTATAATTGCAAAGCTCGCGATACATCAAGATCTTGCCAAATCAAGAACACGAGAGAGAGAGAGAGAGAGAGAGAGAGAGAGAGAGAGAGAGATCAAACACATAGCTACTGGTACATACCCTCAGCCCCGAGGGTGAACTACTCCCTCCTCGTCATGGAGAGCGCCGGGATGATGAAGATGGCCACCGGTGAGGGATTCCCCCTCCGGCAGGGTGCCGGAACAGGGTCCCGATTGGTTTTTGGTGGCTACAGAGGCTTGCGGCGGTGGAACTCCCGATCTATTCTGCTCCCCGATGGTTTTAGGGTATATGGATATATATAGGCGAAAGAAGTCGGTCAGGGGAGCCACGAGGGGGCCACGAGGGTGGAGGGCGCGCCCCCTGCCTCGTGCCTTCCTCGTTGCTTCCCTTACGTACACTCCATGTCTTCTGGATTGCTTCCGTTCCAAAAATAACTCTCCCGAAGGTTTCATTCCGTTTGGACTCCGTTTGATATTCCTTTTCTGCGAAACACTGAAACAAGGGAAAAACAGAAACTGGCACTGGGCTCTGGGTCAATAGGTTAGTCCCAAAAATAATATAAAAGTGTTTAGTAAAGCCCATAAACATCCAAAATAGATAATATAATAGCATGAATACTTCATAAATTATAGATACATTGGAGACGTATTAGCATCCCCAAGCTTAATTCATGCTCGTCCTCTTGTAGGTAAATGATAAAAGAAATAATTTATGAAGTGTGAATGCTAGCAGGTGCACAAGTTTGATCAATGATAATTTCAATCACCTTTTCTAGCATCATCATATGTCATAACAGTAGCTCAACTCATAGAACTTTTCATGATCAAGTAACAAGCTATTCACATGTTAAAGTATAGATCATAAACTTTCTTGAAAACTAAAAACAGTTCTCAGTCATCAAACAATTGTAATTCATCTTATTTTCAGGAAGAGTCTATGTCAGAGCTTTGATTTAGCAAACTCCACATACTCAACTATCATATAGTCTTCCATGATTGCTACCACTCAAAGCATATTTTTAGAACAAATAGCATCCATCGAACACAGACAAAGATAGGGGCTTAATGTTTCGCCTCCCAACTTATTTATCATATAGATAATTGTCAACAATAATAATTCATGATCAAATATATTTGAATGGCCATATATGCTTAGATCTTTCCATCACATGATGCTTGCCAACTAAAGAGTAGGTTGGAATGAGAAGGAATACTACTGACTCTTGCACAAAAGTAAAAGATAGGCCCTTCGTAGAGGTAAGCAGGGATTTGCAGAGGTGCCAGAGCTCGGAGCAAAAACAAAGATGAAAATAATTTTGAGAAGTATGCTTTCATTGTCAACATAACGACCAAGAGGTCCCAATATCTTCCATACTAGATACATTATAGGCAGTTCCCAAACAGAAAGGTAAAAATTTTACTCCCCCTCCACCAACAATCACACTCCACGGCTTGTCCGAAACAACGGGTACCATCCAACTTTCAACAATCCTGGGGGAGTTTGTTTAAATTATTTGAGAATTTGTTTTTGATCTTTTGATCATAGGACTGGGGATCCCAGTTACCAGCCATTTTCTCATGAATGATGAGCGGAGTCCACTCATCGTGAGAATAACCCACCTAGCATGGAAGATACTGACAGCCCCTAGTCACTACATGAGTGATTCGGGCATACAAAACAGATTATTATTTGAAGGTTTAGAGTTTGGCACATGCAAATTTACTTGGAACGGCAGGTAAATACCGCATATAGGTAGATATGGTGGACACTCATGGAAGAAACTTGGTTCAAGGAATTTGGATTCACAAGCAGTATTCCCGCTTAGTACAGAAATTTTGGCTAGCAAAGGATTCTAAATAGCAAGCACCACATGTTAGAGGATCCATAACAATATAACTTCTATACAAATATACCCAAGCATAACTCATTATGTTGTCTTCCTTGTCCAACTTCCACTAATTTGCTCAGGTTTGAAAATAATTAATGGGGCTCACAATCATAGAAGATGTCCAAGATAGTATATTTATATGTGAAATCTCTCTTCCTTCAATATTCTTTCATGAATTGTTCAAGTGACCAATACAATGTTTGCTAACCTTCAAAAAATTTACCACCTCTACTTCTTATAGGTGAAGTCATCACTCCCCATGGTATAAGCCTATGAAACATATATAATTTCAGATTTATGACATTCAAATCATTCAACCATTTACTCATAGGATATAAGTGAAGCACACGAGTAAATGACATACTACTCCAAAAAGATATAAGTGAAGATCAATGAGTAGTTAAATAATTATGTAGCTATGTGAAGAATCTCTCTCATTTAAGAATTTCAGATCTTGGTATTTTATTAAAACAGCAAGCAAAGCTAAATAAAATAAAATGACGCTCCAAGCAAAACACATATCATGTGGTGAATAAAAATATAGCTCCAAGTAAAGTTACCGATGAACGAAGACGAAAGAGGGGATGCCATCCGGGGCATCCCCAAGCTTGGGCTCTTGGTTGTCCTTGGATATTACCTTGGGGTGCCTTGGGCATCCCAAGCTTAGGCTCTTGCCACTCCTTATTCCATAGTCCATCGAATCTTTACCCAAAACTTGAAAACTTCACAACACAAAACTCAACAGAAAACTCGTGAGCTCCGTTAGCGAAAGAAAACAGAACACCACTTCAAAGTACTGTATTGAACTCATTCTTTATTTATATGGGTGTTAACCCTACTGTATTCCAACTTCTCTATGGTTTATAAACTATTTTACTAGCCATAGATTCATCCAAATAAGCAAACAACACAAGAAAAACAGAATCTGTCAAAAACAGAACAGTTTGTAGTAATCTGTAACTAACGCAAACTTCTGGACCTCAAAAAATTCTAACAAAATAGGAAGACCTAGATAATTTGATTATTGATCTGCTGCAATTGGAATCAGTATTTTATCACGTTCTGGTGATTTTAAAAATTGTTTTCGTTAACAGAAAGTTTCTGGAATTTTCAGCAAGATCAAATAACTATCATCCAAGAAGATCCTATAGGTTTTACTTGGCACAAACACTAATTAAAACATAAAACTACATCTAACCAGAGTCTAGATCAAATATTTATTGCTAAACAGAACCAAAAAGCAATAAACAAAAATAAAATTGGGTTGCCTCCCAACAAGCGCTAATGTTTAACGCCCCTAGCTAAGCATGATGATTTCAATGATGCTCACATAAGAGATAAGAATTGAAACATAAAGAGAGCATCAGGAAACACATGGCAAGCACATTTAAGTCTAACCCACTTCCTATGCATAGGGATTTTGTGAGCAAACAACTTATGGGAACAATAATCAACTTGCGTAGGAAGGTAAAACAAGCATAACTTTAAAACTTTAAGCACATAGAGAGGAAACTTGATATTATTGCAACTCCTACAAGCATATGTTCCTCCCTCATAATAATTTTCAGTAGCATCATGAATGAATTCAACAATATAACCAGCACCTAAAGCATTCTTTTCATGATCTACAAGCATAGAAAATTTATTACTCTCCACATAAGCAAAATTCTTCTCATTCAGAATAGTGGGAGTATCATAAGAAACTCAAATACTATAAATTGTTTCCACATTAAAATAGTAATGTTCAGGAAAAGGGTAATCATAATCATGTGACACCCAAAAATTTTATTTGGCTTTTTCTAACTTTTATTTGATTTGAGGGAGGTTATTTAAAAAAAATTCTTCTAAAGAACTCTCACTCTCAAAAACTTTCTTTTATGACAAGTGTTTTGTTTGGATTCACCCAAGACTTGATTTTGGTCTTGGAAGTTTTTCCCATCTTATGTGGACTCAAAACCAAATGCTTTTCATTTGGGAAATTTTCTTTTGAAAAATCTTTTAAATAGCCCTATGGCATGTGGAGTGATCTTTTCCCCTTTTCAAAAACTCCTCTTGCCATGACATGAGTGGAAATCCCCTCCCAAAAGCCATCTCCCATCTTTGTGTCAAGATATACTTCAAATCCAGCAAGTTGAACCTCCCCATGAATTTTCTTGCAATTAATTCTTATCAAAAATATTTTCTACCTTCTACTTTAGCTCTTGGAGATTTACAAAGGAGCTACCATTTCTACTTTGAGTTTGGCCTCCAAACAAATTTCCCTGGCTAGTCCTTAGAGCCCTCAACCAAGATCCATGAAGATCCACTGGTCTCCAATTCAAATATTTCAAATTGTGCTTGCAGCAAGTTTGGACCATATTTGCCAAATTTGATGAAATTCAATTGTTTTCTCCTCCTAAAAATCTGAGAAAATTCAGGCAGCCTCTGGATGCATTGAGAGGTCACCTCACCAAGCCCCAGCTCCAGAAATTTTTTTCTTCATGCCAAATCATTTCGTCAAACACCTGCAGGGCAATGTCACTGTCAAGTTCAGATTTTCAGAGTTACAGTTTCAGTGAGCACTGTCGTTTTCTTCAGAACCTGTTCTCGATCTCGCCAATGACCGCGGTGGCGCCGTGCGCCCTGTGCTTCCTTCTTATCCCTGCGCCACACGATCGCCTGGAGGTTTGCGGGCGTCGGCGACAAGCAGGAGGAGGTGCGCCACCCCGTGAGCGACGGCAGCAGCGGCCTTTGCGGCTGCCAGAGAGAGGCGCAGCGTGGACGGCGCCGTCCAGCGCCGCCCAAGCCACGAGAGGCCACCGCGTGGCCATCCACTCACCCGTGCTCGCTGCAGTCAGTCGTCGTGAACTGGTAGGCGCGGAGCGCGCTCTCTGCCGCCGCCGTGCCCGTACCCCCGTCGAGGATCGGCGCATTACGCCTAGCCCAACCGAGGTTTAGCGGGGGAACGGCAACAGTGATCCTCCCTGATGGTGCCTAGCCTCCTAAATCCCCTGCCCAACCTCTACCTCACCGTAATCGCTCGCCGGAGCTACCCCGTTCACGGCCACCCCCTCGGATCGCCTATAAAAGGGGGCCCCGAGCTCGAACTCGAACCCACACCACCTCTGCACACCACCAATACCACGCCAAGCCACTGGAAGAGCCCCGAGGGAGCCTTCTTCCCAAACTCCGGCCGCCTCGACCCGCCACGGGATCCAGCTCGATTCACCCCCGTGTGTGCACCCCCACCCCTCAACTCTTGCCAGTAGCCTCCTAATGCTCCCACTCTTCTGACCCGCGCAACAATTTGGAGTTTGCGGCACCCACCGGAGTACTCCACCATCGCCCGAACCACCGTCCGCCGGAGAAAGTGTCGCCGTCGACGTGGTGCTCTCCGACGTCCAAGTCCACCACCCACCGACGCGGAAGAACACCCTGAACCTCTTGGTACCCTCCGATCTCTCTGTCTCGCCGTGGTTCAACGCCGGCGACCGCCGCAGCCTTCGGCGCCGGCGAGCGTCATTGGAGTTTTAAACCTGACGGGTGGGACCCCCCCGTCAGCCTCTCTTCTTTCCCCCCCTCGAACCGTTTTCTGTTAGCGCCTTCGGGCAAAATGCGTTTTCCCTTTGGGCTGGCGCATTTCCTACCGAACCGTTTTCTGGTTTTTCAAACAAGTCCCTGGTTCTTTTCTGTTTCATCACAGATCAGTCCTTGGACCAAAACCCTTATATCTTTTTAATGAAAGATGATTTTTGATTGATTCTTTTTCTGTCAGTCTTGTATTTTTGTCTAGTTTTTTATAGTATTTATTTGGAAAAAATTTGGAACAATTTTTATGCACGCGACGATTTTCACGTTAGTGTACGGTTTCGTTATACCGTAGGTTCCGGAGGAGGTGACGGAGCCGCGAACTTCGCCGAGCTAGACTCCGACTTCTCCGAACCAGGCAAGCATGTTTGAACCTTTGATATGATAGGTGTTTTGCATGTTTTCTTGAATGGTTTATGCATGGCATGTGAGCATCGGTGAGTATTACGTTGCATGCAAGGCAACTAACCCTGTGTCTCGAAGTTACTGTGATCTTCGATGAGAGATGACCTGATCATGTGGTGACATGAAAGGTAGTAAGATGGTATTGTTGTAGCATGCCAAGTCTTACGTCATCTGATAAACTCCGACGTTAACGTGGACTGGGCCATGTTATCGTTCTTCCCCTTTCGTGCTGCCACATGTTTTCTGCAAAGAATACGGTTTAGTAAGTTGTTAACCTCTTTCCTTGTACGCACCAAATAGAGGGACCGGGATGAGGGTTCCATGGCCCTGGATTAAAGCCAGTCATCCGGTCAGGGGGCATGGGTGTTTCCGGTTGGGACCGAGAGGGGGGCACCCCTTAGAGCGCGTATATAAATTTGATCCCATGCTACGCGAGGTTGTAGCCTCCCCGTCTCAAAGTTTTTCTTGAACGTTGCCGAGGGTGATTCCTGGCATCGGAATGTTGAATGGGTGTGTACTGGTTAGATGTGTTTCTCCTAAAACACCGTAAACGGAACTAGTCCCTCGTGACTACTGAAATCCGTTGGCTGTGGTTAAATAGTACAAACTCTGCAGAGTCAAACCCTTCCGAGTCATCGTGTCCATGGTCAAGGACCATGGCTAGTATATCCATATCTATGTCAGTCCTCGTGGTAAATCCCCGGTAAACAAGCTTGAGTGGTATGCCCGTTTGAATTGTTATTCCTGTGGATGGACTAACCTTTTACTTATCTCGTATCTGAATATTCCCTTGCAATGATTTAAATTCATGAGCTACTGAAATATTAAGTTATGAGATATAAGCCCTTTATGTGATGTCGCTTAGACGTCCGACTGTGGCACCCTTGTCTTTTACTTTCAATATAAGCCCTTTATGTGATGTCGCTTAGACGTCCGACTGGGGCACTCTTGTCATTTACTTTCAATATGAGCCCTTTATGTGATGTCGCTCAGACGTCCGACTGTGGCACACACTGTTATTTATTTTTCCATTATAAGCCCTTTATGTGGTGTCGCCTTGACGCCCGACTGCGGCATTGTTATTTCATTGGTATCCTTTCGAGGAGTCATTCAGACACTCGATTGGCCTTCAGTATTATTTTGGGATTTCGGGAGGACTACTGCCCGACTTCCCTTTTATCTACCATGCATTTCTATCTCATCCTCTGAGTGCGCTTTGTTAAGCTGTTCATATGCATCATGTTTACATTTGTTATATCTTATGTCCGAACTGTCTTGCGAGTACTTTCATAGTACTCACCTGGCTTGTTGATTTGGCCAGATGTTGACGAAGGCGATCTCATGGATGAAGAGTTTGATAGTGAGTCCGACGCCTAGAGGAATCCCAGTCAGTCCCGTGCGATCCTGGATATTGGTCACTTGTATTATATACGCTTCCGCCACCCACAATAAGAATCCTCGAGCCTCACTCCGACGCTCGATGAGCTGTAAGGTTTAGGAGTCATGTCACCCACTTCACTATGATATATCCACCACCGCTTTTTTGTGAGCCAATAGTTATGCCACCCTATCCGCCTTTATGTGTAATATTGGCGTGTTTGTAATAAATTGTTGAGTAGTCTCCGCTCAACCTTGTATTATATTTAGTACTCCTGGTTCTTCTTCTGTGATCAAGATATTGTCTACCAGTGAGAAGGATTCTTCTCTACTGGTCCGTAAAAGGGATCGGTTTCTCCATAAATATTTTTATTGGAAAACCGGTCGTGACAAATCATGACAAGTTTTATAAATATAATCATCACTACTTTTTATGTCATAAGTTTCATCACAATAATCATCATAAGTAGCGACTTTGTTCTCATCATAATCGATTGAAACCTCTTCCAAGATAGTGGATTTGTCACTAAATAAAGTCATGACCTCTCCAAATCCACTTTCATAAATATTATAAGATTCAACACCCTCCAAAATAGTGGGATCATTACTTCCTAAAGTTGACACTCTTCCAAACCCACTTTCATCAACATAATCATCATAAGTAGGAGGCATGCTATCATAACAAATTTGCTCATCAAAACTTGGGAGGCTAAAAATATCATCTTCATTGAACGTAGCATCCCCAAGCTTGGGACAAACATAAATTGCAGAAAATATATTCTCAAACATGTCATTCTCATCAAACATAGCATCCCCAAGCTTGGGCCTTTTCATATCATAAGCATAATCACTCTCATCATTAATAGTATGGATAGCACCAATAGTATAGCAATTATCATCATCACAATGAGTAGTAGGAGCAACATCATTTGGGAGAGATACCTTTCTACCTTTGCTTCTCTGTCTTTTCTTTTTTCTTCTTCACATCATGTGTGGGTTCAATCCTCTTTTTGGAGCTCCTTATTAATTAGATTTGTTGGATAGAAGGCTCCTCCTCGTTACCTGATTCATCATAAGAAATAATATGAGGATATTGGGAAGCCTCTTCCCTTTCATTAGTATTCTCTTCATCCTCTATTTCTTTTCTTTTCTTTTCTTTATGTAATTGGCAATATAAGGATTTTCAATGCAATTCACCGCACAATACATATAAATTTCCTCTAGATCAAAATCAAGAAGTTTATCACGGGCAAATATTGGAAGATAGTTAGTTATACGTTTCATTTCTTCATAACCCATAAGCAAACTAAGTTCATTATGATGTGCAAGGGAAATCAAGTCATCACAATTTTTGGAAACGATTAGATCATGAAACAATTTGCATCGGATAGTTAAATGGCCATGTTCATTGCAAAGTTCACAAGTATGGCTAAGATATTTTAAATTTTCAGCACTAACATTTAGCCTCTCTTGCAACCATTTAGTTTCTAAGTACTTGTGCCTCTTACAGAATCTATCTTCCCTATTTGGAATGTATTTGCAAACTCTATGCACTCCACAAAAATCGACATGCTTATAAGAGATATTTTCATCATGACTAGTGCAATCATCATTAGTACCATGGATATTCAAGGAGTTCATACTAACAATATTGCAATCATGCTCATCATTCAAAGATTTAGTGCCAAACATTTTAATGCATTCTTCTTCTAATACTTTGGCACAATTTTCCTTTCCATCATACTCACGAAAGATATTAAAAAGATGAAGCGTATGAGGCAAACTCAATTCCATTTTTTGTAATTTTCTTTTATAAACTAAACTAGTGATAAAACAAGAAACTAAAAGATTCGATTGCAAGATCTAAAGATATACCTTCAAGCACTCACCTCCCCGGCAACGGCGCCAGAAAAGAGCTTGATGTCTACTACACAACCTTCTTCTTGTAGACGTTGTTCGGCCTCCAAGTGCAGGGGTTTGTAGGACAGTAGCACATTTCCCTCAAGTGGATGACCTAAGGTTTATCAATCCGTGGGAGGCGTAGGATGAAGATGGTCTCTCTCAAGCAACCGTGCAACCAAATAACAAAGAGTCTCTTGTGTCCCCAACACACCGGTGAGGGATTCCCCCTCCGACAGGGTGCCGGAACAGGGTCCCGATTGGTTTTTGGTGGCTACAGAGGCTTGCGGCGGCAGAACTCCCGATCTATTCTGCTCCCCGATGGTTTTAGGGTATATGGATATATATAGGCAAAAGAAGTCGGTCAGGGGAGCCACGAGGGGCCCACGAGGGTGGAGGGTGCGCCCAGGGGGGTGGGCGCACCCCCTGCCCCATGCCTTCCTCGTTGCTTCCCTTACGTACACTCCAAGTCTTCTGGATTGCTTCCGTTCCAAAAATAACTCTCCCGAAGGTTTCATTCTGTTTGGACTCCATTTGATATTCCTTTTCTGCGAAACACTAAAACAAGGGAAAAAACAGAAACTGGCACTGGGCTCTGGGTCAATAGGTTAGTCCCAAAAATAATATAAAAGTGTTTAGTAAAGCCCATAAACATCCAAAATAGATAATATAATAGCATGAATACTTCATAAATTATAGATACGTTGGAGACGTATCACGCTACTACTAGGGTTTTCCCTAGTAGTGATATAGTCGGATCATATGCTGTTTTCCCCTCTCTATCTTGTTGTGATGAACTGAGCTTTCGCTTTGAGATTTCATTTTATCGGATTGAATACTTTTATAGATTTGAGAGCACTTGATGTATGTCTTGCTATGAATACCTGTGGTGACAATGGGGTATCATATTGATTCACTTGATATGTGTTTTGGCACTCAACTCGCGGATTCCCGAGGTGACATTGGAGTAATCTATGCATAGGGTTGGATGCACATTCTCGTCTTTTGTTTCTCCGGTAGAAACTTGGGGCACTCTTTGAGGTTCTTTATGTTGGATTGAGTATTATGAATCTGATTTGCTTTGGTGTTATTTTAGTACAAACTCTTGATAGATCGATCGGAAAGAATAACTTGGTGTTATTTTAGTACGAACTCTTGGATAGATCGATCGGAAAGAATAGCTACAAACAATTTCTTCTTATGTTCTCCGCTAGATAAGAACTTTGGAGTGATTCTTCATCGCACTTTGAGGGATGGTTATATGATCCAATTATTTTAGCATTGTTGAGAGATCGCACTAGCGAAAGTACGAACCCTAGGCCTCATTTTCAAGCATTGCAATACCATTTGTGCTCCGTTTTATCAATTGCTACCTTGCTGTTTTTTATTGTTCCTATTACAAAAATCAATATCTACTATCATTACTACGCTTTTATTACCATCTCTTCGCCGAACTAGTGCACCTATACAAATTACCATTGTAAATTACCATTGTATTTGGTCTGTTGGGGACACAAGAGACTTTTTGTTATTTGGTTGCAAGGTTATTTGAGAGAGACCATCTTCATCCTACGCCTCCCACGGATTGATAAACCTTAGGTCATCCACTTGAGGGAAAATTGCTACTATCCTACAAAACTCTGCGCTTGGAGGCCCAACACAAGTCTACAAGAAGAAGTTGTGTAGTAGACATCACACCTTCACTGTATATCGGCATCAGACGCAGGCTCAACACTTGGGCCTCGCACGGATCCTAAAGCCCAAATTTTGTTCGGCCTGGATCCAAGTCCGGGTAGGATCACATCTAACTCGTGGAGTCGGATCCGGCCACACATGTTTCTTCCCTTAAGTGTGTGACCCCTTAGGTTCAAGTCGGCTTGGTCGCAAGTCAGACACCTCCGACCTGCTCGGCTAGTAGCGGCCTCTAGCAAGGCATGGTGACCACCAAGTAGACAATGAACCCTGTTGACGAACCTATACAACATGTCACACTTATGTTTCCTGTGCCACACGATATATGTTGTCAGGCTCAAGGCAAGTCTGTCATCCTTGTGCTAGCCCGGCCTCTTTCTCGTTCCAGTGATGCCGACCATTAACCGGATTATCTCATAATCCTTGTCGCACGACCATTCTTCTCTTGGTCGGATTAGGCGAGGGGCCTAGAGTATACCTCTCCTAATCGGGGAGCAAATCTCATCTTGCTCGATCATGTCTCGCAGCATGGATCTAGACAAGCCCAAAACCTACCTTTGTAACTACCTAGTCACGGAGTAGCGTTTGGTCGGCCCAAAGAAGGTCTGTCACCATCCAGAGTACATGCGCCAGCTCAAGTCTTAGTACATAGAATGTATGTTGTACTAGAGACTCACAGAGGACCTATCGTTGCGTCTCATAGTCGAGTCTGTCTGACTCGGACCTTATCTCGACTCGAATCCGACCAGATCCTTCCGAGTCCATATTATCCGGTTAGCATCCAATGCTCCATGGCTAGTGATCCCAAGCCATCCACCGTGTCATATGCTAGTCTAGTCAGTTGCGCGTCCACACCCCTTTCGACTAGCGGCCTTTTATAGGACAGTCATTATACAATGCATGGTCCCACAAACAAGTCATGTACTTGTTGATACACATCATTGATAATGTTCAAGGAATATCTTTATTCATAAACACATAGGAAATATCATCATACATGATTTCCTATAGGACATATCTCCAACATTGACCTCTTGCTTGAGCAAAGACAACAAAGACATTTGAATAGTTTTATCACCCTCAAATATATCCTCGACACAATCCAAAATTTTCTTGGCGATCTTGAAGGGAGCAATGAAGTCATTGTAGTTATCGATCACTACAAAACGCAACATGTTGAGAGTGGTACATTGAGTTGATCATCAATGGTTTCCCTTGGAGTGAGACTTGAAGGATCCTTGGGCTCAAAATCATTGGCAACAATCCACCATAGTTGCATTGAGGCACGATGAATGTGAGAGTCCATAGCTAGTTTTCACATAGAAAACGAGTTAGCATTCAAAGGGGGTAGCGTCCCAACATGATTAATGTGCGGGTGTGTTATGGTTGTGGTGAGTCAAAGGGTTCTATGAAATTATACTTTGGAACAGCTATGCGAGGGGAGATGCAAGTGGCTCTCTTGTGCCATCTACAACTTAAAGCACATTTAGGTCAAATGAGAAATATGTGGATGTCGAGGGCTTTAAGCACACGTCCACTTCCTCCTTAACCAAGGAACAAACCTCTTTCAATAATCTGCAAACATTGAAATGATTTTTGTCGCGGTCAAGGGGGCAGCATGACCAATGGGAGTTGTGGCGGCTGCCGAAACAAGGTTATTGTCCCTCCTCCACAAGTGGTAGTCCACCACCCACATCCACATGATCGGTCATCTCCTCTTTAGACGGTTAAGCCCAATAAAAGATATCTAGCACCAATTAAAAGGACATTACAATTTTAAGCTTAATTATCAATTTTAGGGATTTGCAAATAAAGTAGGTTCTCCAGATATGCAACTAGATGAACACAACCTATGTGGCAAGCAACCTCAAAGCAATGTGTTGACACCTGATTTTGTCAAGATACAGAGTGAAAGGGTTTTCAGCATGAGAAAGTTTCACATCGTCGAGTGGAACAACTTTGATGTTTAGGCTATCGCCATTCGACCTCATCTCAGTGGCCGAAGCTGTACTCCGAGTAACAAAATTTAGTGTTCTGAGTGCTTTTCGGCCGATTACGCCCTCATTATGACCTCAGATGAAGGAGCACTCTAAAGGAATTTTCTTTGTCTCGTCGAGGCAATTGATTTTCATATATAAATCATCTTAATCCGAGTTCATATGCAAAAGTTACAGCCAATACGGTTTGGACAGGCCAGAGACCAAAATATTACGCTTGACACCAGACACGTGTTGATGCAATGCTTGAGCAATTCGGTCCTCAAGACGGCCTTGAATCGAAAAACCTTCAACATAGAAAAGTTTCGTCTTGTCGAGCCGATCAATTTTCATATATAATTCCTTATCCAGTTTGTACTGCGTTTTCCCATTATTTCCCTTTTCACCAAGAGACCGGTTGGGTATCCGGTCTCTACTACTTTCACCATATTATTTCCTCTTTGAATCAAGTCCTAGATTCATGCTACAACTTTCCCCCCTTTCTTTGTTGTTTGAACAAAGCCCTAGATTCGAATGCATGAAGTAGCTTTACCTCTAATAATACTAAAAATTTAGGTGGCTTTGGAAGAGCTGATGGGAGTAGAAAAAGATGCACATGCAGACACGTGGGGAGCTGGGGCAGTAGAGCAAGGCTGCTTTCGAAGAACTTATACCTGAGGGTCGCCGGGATGTCGGCGGCGGCAGGTCGGATCTACGGACAATACGGCGGGGAGGAAGAAGGGTTGGAGGACCTCCCGAGCCGGCGCTGTGTCGGAGAGAACGGCATGGGCAGAGGATCGGGCCCCTCCGGCAGCTGTGGGTTTCCTCCCTCGGCGGCGATGACCGCGTGAACGATGCACCTTTTAGTCCTCTACACACACTGGCCGAAGGGATCCGGCCGGATCTGTAACCAGCGGTGAGCAGAGAGAAAATGTCGCTACCGCTGTCTTGTTTATATCTGGAGAGGATGAGAGAATGAAGAGAGCAACCCTAGTAAAGCAAGCGCTCAGGCCCCAACGTCCATATATAGTGGAGTGATTATCTTTTTTCTCTCCACAACAATTGTTTCAATTTGTGTACGTGGCATTAAAGAAAAGAAACTCTCTATTTAAGGTGACTGCTGTACGACTCCTACTTACTATTAGTAGTACTACAGTATTGTTCACTTGTGCTCCCCGCCCCTCCATTCATTGAACAACCCCACGGGTGAATAAACATACAGTAAGTACTGTATTTATATAGAACGAACAAGCTCGAACTATTTTCGCGTAGTTAAAAGTTGAGGGCGGGGCTTTTCCCGGGCAGTACGCGCGGCCGTTTTCGGGTAGGCGGTTAGACAAAGAGGCGAGGAGGGTGAGCGAGTGGGGCTGTGCGATTTGACGGCGCGTTACTGCTGGAAAGACTTGTGATATGACCACTCACTATAGTCATGAATTACTGGCGCTCCGACCGGGGTGATGCCCCCCTTCCGTTCTGCGCTCTAATCTGGTGCATGGCACGTCGACCCGGATGATGGCTGTCCTACATGTCGGAGTAGGAAGAAGGAGCAAAGAATGATGCGGTATATACTAGTACTATACTACTCCTCTTTGTTTGGTGATATGGCCATAAAAAACAATGTGCTACTCAGGTCGGAGGAGTGCGAACCACGGCAGCCCAGTGAACCAGCAGTGCGAACCACGGTAGCCCAGTGAACCAGCAGTAGAAAACAATGTGGTGATATGGCCATAAAAAACAATGTGCTACGGTCCACACTGTAGCATGTACAGTAACACTCCTCTTTGTTTGGATCCCTGAGTTAGAGCTAGTTTGGGTTGAAATAGCCTCAAATTATCGAAACAAGAGGGGTTAGTTTGAGCTAGTTTGCTCTAACCCAGCTAAAAAAACTAGCCCGGTGGAGAGGTTCTAATTGGGTTAGTTATCCTCGGGCCCCCTAAAAGAGAACTAAAAAAATCTCCCCTGCCCGCACCAGATCACTCCCCCCCCTCTCGCACGACTCCTCTCTGTTCCCCATAGGGCCGCTCGCCCTCTCCCTCCTCCGGCCGCCCTCTCCTTTCGGCATCCCCCGCCCTACTCCAGCCGCCCTCTCCCTCCGGCCTTCGAAGGTCGCCCCGCTCCCCCTTCACCAGTCATTTTTCTCCCTCTGTCGTGCGTGGCGGCGGCGCATCTACCAGGGAGGTCGCGAGAGGGGTGGGTTTGTTCGTTCCTTCTCTGTCTCACGGCCATATCATTGATCTTGCTTACTCTCGCGCTAATTCTGATTTGGAAAAGTAGATCCTGATCAAACTTGGTATAGATTTGTGGTGCACGCATGGAATTGTTTGATGCTACTTGAGGAGGTAATAAATCTTTCTAGAGGCCCAAAGATTCAATTCACCTTTCTAGGTATTTCAATTTCAGGCTTGCATTATTTCTAGAGGCCCAAAGATTCAGTTCACCTTTCTAGGTATTTCAATTTCAGGCTTGCATTATTTCTAGAGGCCCAAAGATTCAGTTCACCTTTCTAGGTATTTCAGTTTCAGGCTTGCATTATTTCTAGAGGCCCAAGATTCAGTTCACCTTTCTAGGTATTTCACTTTCAGGCTTGCATTATTTCTAGAGGCCCAAAGATTCAGTTCACCTTTCTAGGTATTTCAGTTTCAGGCTTGCATTATTTCTAGAGGCCCAAAGATTCAGTTCACCTTTCTAGGTATTTTAGTTACATGCTTGCATTATTTCTAGAGGCCCAAAGATTAAGTTCCCAGTCGGCAGCAAGCGGCCCTGCTACCCGTGCCGGTGTCGACCTCAACTCGCAAGGGCCGGCATCAGAGGGGTTCTCGGGGCTTGGGATCTACAGAGCCTTCCTTCAGAGCGACGATGGCGAGCTCCTCCCTCGGTGCGTGAGGGGCTCCGGGCTCCCTCCCTATCGTGAATGACTTCCGTGATGAGTTAGCTCATTCTTTGTTTCATGAAGTGTTTTTTTATTTTGTGAAGCTTGATTGACGACTTGTATGTTTAAGTGGGATATCTCATTTGTATGGACAAAGTAAAAATTATCATGTTTTGCATGCTTGATTTGTATAGATGGTTCGTTTATGTCAATTGTGAGCGGGAGGAGGCCACAGAAGAGCCGGCCACACGAAGAGGGTGCTTGGATCCAAGGGACTTATTTTAGTCTGACTAAAAATAGTCTCTTTAAGAGGCTAAAGTTCCAAGCACCCCTGACTAAAGAGGGGCTAAAACTAGTCTTGAGACTAAAAAAATTTAGTCAGGGGTACCCCTACTAAAATTTGGATTAGTCCTCTCTCTCCTCATTTAACTCCTCTCCTTTAACACAGGCGAGTTTTGGATTGGAGGGTTTGGAGGATAATAAATGCTCATTAACTTGATTTTAGTCTCTTTAGTATTTGGATCCAAGCATGGCTGAAGCTAGCAAGTTTTAGTCCCACTACTTTTAGTCATGGAACTAAAACGTATCCAAGCACCCTCCAAATCCAGCAGGAAATAGGGTCCAAAGTAGTCAAATGATTGAGATAGAGCATTTATTGTCAATCTAACCCTGCCATCCATACACCTCTTTGGTTTAGAGTTAGTTCACGGTTAGAATCTAACTCTAACCTCTAACTGAGTTAGAGTTCTCCTCGTCTCGGTTCATCGCCATCATACTTTCCCCATTCCTGTGTTTTCAGTATCCTGCGAATCAAAGAGGCCCTTTTTTGCGGGAAAAATCAAAGAGGCCCTTAGACTGGTTTCGGTCCAGTCATTTCTTATAAATGTGTTATGTCCAAAATTTAATGAACGTGCTCCGGTTTCCACGAAAATAATCTGGTTTCATGTAGTAATTCATTCATTTATTTATTCTTCTGCGAGGGGTTTGCATGTAATTCGTGAGGTCTGAAATGTAAAGTACCCCGGCATATGCTCCGAGTCGTGCATGCACTACGACCCAGATGCTCTATGTCCCACATGTCGGCGAATGGGAGCACGTGGAAATAGCCTAGGAGTACATATAGGAGGATAAATGCGTGAAATAATATGTACTGTGAAGCGTAGCCACGGTTCAAAAAGGAGACCTAAAGTGATGACAGCTATAGGTCGCACGCACCCAACTAGTGGGACTAGACATACGACTAATTTTTCCCTAAAAAAAAAGAGGCACGAGTGCTCAGTACTCCTATTCTATAAACACGAGTCCCATCTGACAACAGCGTCCGTGCTACAGCTAGCTCTCCTCCCTCGTTTCTCTCTTCTAATTCTAAACTCGGCCGACGGTGGGCGGGGTGGGTTTGCTCAACTGCGGCCCCACCTCACAGTGAAAACGTTACGACTGGAATAAAAATGCCATATACTCCCTCCGTTCATAAATATAAGCCTTTTTAGATACTATTTAAAATGGAATACAACATACAGATGTATGTAGACATAGTTTAGAGTGTAGATTCACTCATTTTGCTCCGTATGTAGTAGTCACTTGTTGGAATCTTTAGAAAGACTTATATTTGGGAACGGAGGGAGTACTATACTAATAAAACATTAAGGCCACGAGGCGATGCAGTGCTGGTTACAGGAGGCAAGAAGAGATGCATCCATCGACGACGTCCACCTCCTCGACTCAGGGCACCGGCCCACCGAACGGCGCCTAAGTAGCAGCGGCTTTCGTGGCCAGGTCGACATGCTTCTGAACAATGGCGTCCAAAGATTCTAACCGCTGGTAGAAGGCCAACGTCTTTCTGTCCTCGCTTGCCTTGTAGTGGCCTATGTAGACCATTTCCTCGTAGACGTGGATGTGCAGGTCGACGGTTTCTTGCATGGTGAGGCACTGCGCGGCGAGCGCGGCCTCGAGGTGCACATTCTTCGTCGCGACCTCCGGCACCTGCAGGGCCACGAGGGCTGAAAGAGTTCGTCACCATGGAGGCCGATGAGGGTGGCAGGCAATGAGGAGCCTGGGCGCGCGGGATGGAGCAGTACGGCAAGGTCGTCCGCGCGCTTCTTGATGGCGGTGAACTTGCGGATGGAGTTGACCATCATGTCGTCCATGCGAGAGGCGAAGCTGGCGTCAGCGAGGGCTATGATGCCTGCGGTGGCCAGCACCGTCTGGAAACTCTGCGCGGTGCGGGGCCGCAGGCCGGCGCCTTGGATGATTTGGCACAGCCGACTGCTGCTCGCGTCCATCGGCTCCATAGGTGCTTGTGGCTTCTGGTCACTTGGTCTTGAATTGGAGTAAGCAGTGTTGCGCAGAGACTTGGGAGTAGATGGATTGGAGTGGTGGGGCGCCTTTATTATATGAGACTCCAAACTCTGTTGCATTCACATCGTGCTGACTCTATTCTGCTTCTCCAATTAATTCCCTCTACATGTAACTGAGGATGCATCATTGACCGTTCAACGTCTCGGGAACCGCTACCTTCTCCCTCCTTGGCATTCAAGGACCTATGGAACCGTCGACGACGAGGTGCCTATGGTGACTTCGTAAATTTCAAGATGATAGTGCCGTGCGTGTGTGCGTTCATAGGGGTGAGTGTATGCGCGTGTATATGATCGCTTGCGTTTGTACTGTGTAGAAAAACGTAAATGCGTGTCAAAAAGAGACTAGTCAGTATACTCAATATTGTGCACCTCGGAGAGGAAAACGATAGAACTAGTACGTATTTATTTACGGTGCAGATTCACTCATTTTGCTCCATATGTACTCCGTCTCGGTGTAGTCTAGTCACTTGTTGAAATCTCTAGAAGGGCAAATACTCCTTTCTCGTTTACAGGGCTATACTAGCAAATAGTTGTACGTACTAGTACAATAGTGGGCTCACATAGCAATTTTGTCTCATGCAAGAGCCTGGCTATATGCGTGCTCCAATGTTCGCAACTGCAATGTTCGGTTTGCGCTTGGCTCTTTGCCTCTTCGAGAAGACGAACAATGATGTTACTACTACTGCTTCTACAGTGTCGAATCCACTGCTGCATGTCCGTCCACCGCGAGCGGGACGGATAGCTTGTTGTAGAAGTACTACTCCCTCCATTCCCTTATACAAGACCACAAACTCAGATTACAGGTACCAAGGTAAAATTTAATAACCGCTTTGTAATCCAACTTTTCTTCTTGTTAACCGGGATCATTAATGCGCCCACATGCATGCAAGGAAGGAATGAGAAGAAAGTAGCATAGTGTCATTATGACTACATGCATGCAAGTGTTAGACAAGTTGCTACTACGAGAAAACATCATTAACTTTTACCTCGATTGCTGTTAGTGGCCTTGTATAGATGTAAAATGTATTTTTCATAGTGGCCTTGTATAAGGGAATGGAGGGAGTACTAAGCAAAAGCATGTCCTCGTTTGCTAGCAACCGCGCGCATGGGTGAGGGAGAAGGCGTGTAGTAAAATCAAGCTTCTCCTCGTTGTACGAGTTGACGCGACACATCATAGCACTGGCTCCACATGCTTGCCTCTAAACTTGGCTGAGAGACCCGCAGTGTACAATATATTTTCTACAACCTCTAACATTTACCCACCACAAATTAAAATATATGTGGCCGTATGCATCGTTCTGATGCAGAGGCCGGAGAGTCCCCCCTTTTCGAAAAAAAAACAAAAATATATATTCCTGTCTTGACCAGATGAGCGTGCAAACTACAATCACCAGGGTGTCAGGTAGGGCCAGAAGACTATTTTAATTTATTTTTTAACTTCGAGACGGCCACATAGCATGGAGCCGACCCCAACGATTTTAAGCTTACAGGCACGGTACACGCTATCCTAGACTACTCTACACATGAAACTGCCACACGAGCGTCCAGGCTACGCTTGGCTAATCGCCTCTTTGGGAAGTCGAACAATGATGGAGTACTACTGCACTGGAGGAGTACTACAGTACGCTTCTGGCCATCAGACACCGATTGAACTGCTGCATGTCCACCGCGTGCGGGAGGGAGAGCGTGTAGTGAAAGCTTCTCCTAGTCTTGCCAGCCACCACGCTCATGGGCGAGGGAGGGACGCTCCTGCCTTTGTGTGTATGACAGGTGGGCTCGACAGGTGTGTGGCCAACCTGTCATACAGCCAAAGGCAGGTGCAGTTAAGTCCGCGAGGGAGAGGATAATCAAACTTCTCGTTGATGTACGAGTTGACGCGACACATCAAAGCACTGCACTCGATATATTTCAATAATTTGCGTTTACCGATTCATTAATTACAACGCATGCATGCATGTCGTGACTCTCCTTTTGATACTTGCATGTGTTGATTTAATGCACCTTGAAGTAGTATAAAATATGTGACGGTAAAGCTTTGTAATACCCCGGCCCAAGTCGAGAGATGGTTGTGCACGAGGAGGGCGAGATCATGCAGACCGAACAGGAGCACGAGGAGGGCGAGATCATGCAGACCGAACAGGAGCACGAGGAGGGCGAGATCATGCAGACCGAACAGGACCCGACGATGGAGCTCTCTAAGGTCTCGATGGACCTCACCGTGCTCCACTGCCCCTTGTGCCTCCGCCCCTTGACGCCTCCAGTGTATGAGGTTCGAATACACCTCGTCCGTTCGGCTGATTGAGCAAGGTGCAGGTTTCTTGATTGATGTGTTGTTCGATTGATTTCTACAGTGCAAGGGAGGGCACCTGGCCTGCGCGGACTGCCGCATCGAGCGCCCCGGGAACCAGCGGCAGTGCCAGAAGTGCGAGCGCGGCGGTGGCTTCGACGTGCGGAACACGGCGGTGGACTCCGTTCGTCGGTGAGGGTGGAGCCCGCATGAAGGCTGTGGGCTCTACGTCACTTACCACAAGCTTGCCGATCACCAGAGCGTGTGTCTGCTCGCGCCCTGCAAATGCCCCGTGCCCGTCTGCGGCTACGAAGGCCCGCCGCCGGCGCTCTAGCACCACATCAGCACCGCGCATCCCATGCCCGTGCACAGGATCTAGTACGGCAAGATGCTCCAACTGCAAGTGCCACTGTCGGAGCCATGGCTCTTGCTGTTCACGGAGGAGGACCACCGCGCGTTTTTCTTGGTCGGCGGCGTGCTCGACATCGGCGCGCCTATCGTTGTGTCGGTCGTCTGCATCAGAGCGGGGGCGTCCCCACTGCCGCACTACGTGGCCAAGCTGTGGGCGAACGGCCCGCCGGGGGAGCCCAAAGGCACGACCGACGCCGTCAAGGTGGAAATGGAGGTGACAAGCAGCAAGGATCCCAGCGACGTCGACGTGCAGGAGCTGACCTTCTTGACAGTTCCGCCCAAGCTGCTGGCCGGGGCTAAGCTTGTGTCCCTCCACATTCAGATTGACAAGCTCACGTCCTAAATGTTTCTACAGTGCCTTCTGTTTATCTTAGTAATATACTAATATAGGTATTACCTTGGTCTACTTTAGCTTAAGAAATGGTGGGTTTTGGTGGCCATGCAGCAATTACTTCGACATCAGATCAGTAATTTCCAACAGTCGAACGGATATTTTGTGTCTGTTGGATATAAAGTTTCTTTGGGTAAGAAGTACTACTTGTCATCAAAATGGATAAAAGGAGATGTATGTAGACGTATTTTAGTTCTAGATACATCCCTTTTTATCCATTTTGATGACAAGCACTCCCTCCGTTCCACAATACATGCCTTCCATTTGTCAAAATATAGATGTATCTAGACATGTTTTAGTATATAGGTACATCCATGATAGAGCCAATCGGATGGTTGAGAACACTACAATTTGTAGCTACAGATGCGTGTGTGACTCCCAGATGCAGAGGCCGGGGGTCATCATCCTCCTTTTCGAGAAAAAACAGACGCGTGTGTGAGAGGACGAGTGCGTGCGTGCACCTCTTCTCTTCCTGTATAACGTACTACTAAACTCAGAGTACAGGTTTTTGTGGGTGGCACGATGGTGCGTGCGAGAAGTCCCGAGAGATAGGTTTAATGCGTCTAAAAAAAAGACTAGCCTAGAGCTCGCCACGCGGCTATTCCTGTCGAACGCCCCATTAACCGTAAGATATGTATACAACGGTGCCAGTTATTGCACGTACACGGCAGATGGAGGTCAAAGGGCTGTCCTCTCGATAAGCACGCGCGGGGGTCTGATCGCACGCCTCTCGTACTCAAATAGCTACCCTGCACGGCGCCTCCTAGCTAATAAAAAATGGGGACGCGTGGCGGCACATAATGGTACTACTAAGTAGAATGCCCACGGTTTCAATAATACTTGTGTTTCCGATTGTAACGTGACAGCACTTGTTCCAAAATGACTTTGTTGATTGTTAATGTGTGCGCCTTTGCAAATCAGACTACAAATTTACCACAGCATGTTGGTGCCATGTCATGGCACCAAGCCAAGTTTCATTATTTTCATGCGTGTTTTGGATTTACAGGAATTAAAAAACTAAGTTTCTCAATGTTTCCAACCCAGCCACGACGCCCAGAATTTTGAATTTCATGTCCATTTCTTGCATGGAACCTAGAAATTTACCCGAGGACACACATGTGATTTTTCAACCAACTTTGGTGCACTGGAACATGTGCTTGTATTTCAAATTTGAATTATGCACACAAAGGTGACACGTTCCCTCCGAGAACCACGAGCCTTCCTCTGATTTGCAAGAAGCTTATACCAAAATTTGTTCCTATTCGGCCAATTTTTTTACCACGGCATGGTACTACCATGACATGACACCATGCCAAGTTTCATGATTTTAAAACCAATTTTCTCAATGTTCTCGACCGAGCCACGATGCCCAGATGTTTGAATTTTATTCTCATTTTTTGCATGGGACCTACTCCCTCCTTCCATCTATATAGGGCCTAATGTGTTTTTCAAGGCAGCCTTTGACTATTGACAAGATTAATAGCACATGAGATGTATACTATGAAAATTAAATTATTGGAAGCTCCTTTGACATACAAATTTGAAGGTATGCTTTGTGTAAGTTGCATGTCATATATTATTGCTCTAACGTTTGGTCAATGTTAGCCTCGAAAAATGCATTAGGATCTATATAGATGGAAGGAGGGAGTATAAATTCACCCGAGGACACAAATGTGATTTTTCAACCAACTTTGGTGCACGGGAGCATGTGCTTGTAGTTCAAATTTGAATTATGCACATTAAATGACCAAAAACTCAATTAATGTGTAAATAAGGCCAAACGAAGCCGGAATAATTCCAAAATTTAACAGGGCACTCATGTAGTTCTATGTTGCCTTTGTAAATAAACTCAAGGGGGACAACGTATATCGTTTCGCACTCAAAGGTGGCACGTTCCCTCTCAGAACCACGAGCCTTCTTGAGAGAAGCTTCGGTTTGCAAGAAGCTTATACCAAAATATGTTCCTATTCGGCCAATTTTTTTACCACAACATGGTAGTACCATGACATGACATCCATGCCAAGTTTCATGATTTTCAGACGTGTTTTGGATTTACAAGAATTTTAAAACCAAGTTTCTCAATGTTCTCGGCTGAGCCACGATGCCCAGATGTTTTAATTTTATTCTCATTTCTTGCATGGGACCTAGAAATTCACCCGAGGACACAAATGTGATTTTTCAACCAACTTTGGTGCACGAGAGCATGTGCTTGTAGTTCAAATTTGACTTATGCACATTAAATGACCAGAAACTCAATTAATGTATAAAAACAACAAACGAACCCGGAATAATTCCAAAATTTAACAGGCCACTAATGTAGTTCTATGTTGCCTTTGTTAAGAAACTCAAGGGGGGCAGCGTATATCGTTTCACACTCAAAGGTGGCACGTTCCCTCTTAGAACCACGAGCTTCCAAATCGGCCCAATTTTTTACCATAACATGTTAGTGCCATGACATGACACCATGCCAAGTTTCTTGATTTCCAGGCGAGTTTTGGATTTACATGAATTTAAAATCAAAGTTTCTCGATGTTCTCGGTCGAGTCATGACGCCCAGATGTTTGAATTTCATTCTCATTTCTTCCATGGGACCTAGAAATTCAACCAAGGACACACATGTGATTTTTCAACCCACTTTGGTGCACCGGAGCATGTGCATGCAATTCATATTTAGATTATGCACATTAAAAGTCCAGAAACTCAATTAATGTATAAAAAGGCCAAATGAACCTGAAATAATTCCAAAATTTAACAGGGCACTCATATAGTTCTATGTTGCCTCTGTAAATAAAATCAGGGGGGAGGCAGCGTATATCGTTTCGCACACAAAGGTGACACGTTCCCTCTCAGAACCACGAGGCTTGTTGAGAGAATCTCTGGTTTTGCAAGAGGCTTATACCAAAACTTGTCCCAATTCAGCTAAAAATTATACGTATGAAAACAGGATTTAGATTATCCCAAACATCTCGCTACCTAGACCAATAATGTACTATGATTTGAATTCAACATAAAATGGATACAAATATTTGAATTGGAGAGCGTATGGTACATGTAGTTCATAGTGAAATATGATTACTGCTATATGTATGTTTTTTGTTATCAAGATAATATTTAAATTATTGTATAACTTGACAACAATCGTATTCAAATAAGGAAAATTGATTCAAATTTAGTCCATATGGTAGACGACAATATATATGTTCACATGGTGGAGTAAAATGTTCATATGTGATGGAAGATCAAAATGTATGACTACATCAATTATAAACCACATGGTCACCTAATGATATATTCGAATTCAACATAACGTGGATTCAAAAATTGAAATTCGAGATCATGGCATCTGTAATCATATAAAAAGGGACATTACTCTTTCTTTGGTGGGAATTGATTTGTTTTTTGTTGTTGTTGAGGGAAGTGCGAATCGATTTGGTACTGTGCAGGGTAATCTTGTTCTCCCGATTTTTTTACATTTTTCTTGTAGTTTTTTCAATGGCATCTATAGCAATATAGTAAAAGGGGACATGACTCTCTTGTGTCTTGTATGAATTGTTTTTTTACACGTTAAGTTTGTTCTGCCGAACAAGGAATCCGCACCTTGTTATCCCGAAATTTTCAAGCTCGAGTATCTTTTGTCTCACCTGCTTTGAAACTCCCGCTTCTTCAACCCGCGCCACGCCTTGTTATCCCGAAATTTGGACGCGCGCGAGAACTCCCTCCTCATCCGGAATCGCTCCTGCAGCCCAGACTACGAAATCTCCCTTCTACCCCTCAGCCGGAAATGAAGCTCCACGTCGCGGTGTCAAAACCAGTGGGGGTACGCTGGTAACTTACCCTACATTTCGGACAAGCGCGTCCCTAAGCTTGGCTCCCCCCTCCCCCTTCACCCCCCCCCATTCGTACACCGAGGCCGCCAAAACCCGCGAAACCCCATGCTCCTCCGTCGGCCTCCCGACCGCCGCCCAGCCGGAGACTCTTCCCGACTACGTCGTCCAGCGCAATAGCTCGCCGTCCCTCATCCACTGCACCGGATGAGGATCCGTTGTCGATCTCATCGTCCCGCCGGATCAGCCGCCCCGTCCGCCACCTACAAGGAGCTGCCCCGACGTTTGCCTCGTCTATCGCGCCACCTCAATCCCCACAGCGCCGTCTTGACCTGCCCCACCGGAACCGCAGCACCCTCACCAATTCCTCTGATGAAGCCGAGGCCAACTCGGCGCCACCAAGGAGGTTCTGCACTCACCGCTGCATTTTATCTTTTATTCGATCTCACGGGGCTGCCAGTGCTCGATACCGAGCATACATGGTGTGTCTCCATCGATGGCGCCGTCGCCGGCCACATCATCCACGGCGTCTCTCCCCCATGTGGTTACTTCCTCGGCGGCGACTTCCACAATGGCACTAGCTGCAGCTGCTCCGGCTCTCGCTCGCCCTGCGGCTCTGTTCTTGCTGTCGGTCGCGCTGCTGCACTGCTCTTGCTTTCGTTCGTGCTGCTGCTCTGCTCTTGCTCTCGCTTGCGCTGCTGCTGCTGCATGACCTCCGGTGGCCATAGGAGTTGCTGCTTTAGCACTCGCTCGCGGTGCTACTGCACGACTTGCTCTCTGCTAGTGCGTTCCTTGCTCGAGCGTCTGCTGATTTAGATCACTGCTTCTCTGCTACTAGTGCTCGAACGCCCTAAACATCTATTGCAATGCTCTGTTACTAGTTCAATCAGTTTCGACAGTAAAATTCAGTTTCGACTGTGAAGTTCATTTTCTTCAGTTAAGTTCAGGGTGAACAGTACTTACAGCATCTGTCGGAGCGGCCGTGGCGCGGCTGATGAGTTTTACATCTATCACTTTTTGGTGATGTATTTTACATCATCTATTGCAGATGATATTAGGGTCCCACTTCAGATTAACGTTGTCTGTCTTGTCATGCTTCAGCCTCGTCGCCGTACACCTTAGCGGAGCTGCTCCAACGACGGAACCGTCCATCACAGCGGAGCAGTACCCTCGGCGCCGTTTCCAGAGGCCTCGGATCTTCTTCCCCGCCTCCGACAGTCACACCAGCATCATCACCATCCTCCACGTCCAACCCAATGATGCTGAGGTCCACAAGGCTATGCCAAAGAGGTTGTACACTCGTCGCATCACTTTGTTTCTCCATTTCTCTGTTCATCCAATTCATGTGAGCCAAACACCCAGGTTGACTGAAATCCTATGTTTCCAAATGCTCTGT
This sequence comes from Aegilops tauschii subsp. strangulata, assembly GCF_002575655.3. Lineage (NCBI taxonomy): Eukaryota > Viridiplantae > Streptophyta > Magnoliopsida > Poales > Poaceae > Aegilops > Aegilops tauschii. The sequence goes on along the minus strand of NC_053036.3, from coordinate 103,699,892 downwards.
TTTGCACGTGCATTCCTATCATATTCCTGTGTTTTTCCTGTCCCTGTGTTTATAGAATCCTCCAATTCTAAGGAGCCCTTACAGATTTACTTCATTTTCAGATAGGCGTCAAAGAAAACTCTGTGTGTTATGTCCTGCTCCTGCCGTGCCGTCATCCACCCCACCTCAGGTGCACCATCGACAGAAGCGTTCATTGCGCAGAGATCCCCCCTGCAGACTTCCTTTCGCCGCCTCAGATCATCTTCCCCGTTGCCGGCAGCCACGCCAACTGCATTACCATCATCGACTGAGCAGATGAACCTGAGGACTACACAGTTCCGGAAGAGAGGTCGCAGTCTTTCGTGTTTGCTTATGTTATACATCGGTTATTATTACCTGCTACTTTATCGTTCAATATTGAGTTTTGAATTGCCCATGGGTCTCATATCGAGCCAGCAATGAATAGTATCTATCTATCTGGTTCATCTGGGGTCTTCTATGTGGTTCATGTTGGGTGGGCAACAAACAATAAATGATCCATTGTCTATCTTTTTAAACTGAAGTTATAATCTACCTGCTATCATTAGTTTTGGATCCATCCACTCGTTTGCTACCATCAGTCTTGATTTTTGCATTCACCCCTTAGGCCTTACAAAATCTAAATATTTTTTTATTATGCATGTCAGATATTGTACACAATCGTACTGAACATGTAGAGAAAAAGAGAAGACCGTTGCATGCGAATATAATGTCATGCAGATGCCGCTCCATGGTGGGCGAAGTGCCCCCCTCCTGCATTTCCAGATTGTATTCCAGAGGAAGATAACTGTTCAGATGGAGATTCAGAAGGAGCCGACCACACCTGTTTACCACCTGAGGTGTTTGCTCTAACCTGGCATGCTGATGTTTGTCATATCATGCATATGGCACCTTGCATTGCTTACATTATACATCTTATATGTCATCAGCTTAGTTTAGATTTGCTTTGTGTGAATGCCACCTGTTTGGTTTCTATATCATACTCCCACCATTCCTAAATATTTGTCTTTTTAGAGATTTCAACAAGTGACTACATACGAAACAAAATGAGTGAATCTACACTCTAAAATATGTCTATATACATCCGTATGTGGTAGTCCATTTGAAATCTCTAAAAAGACAAATATTTAGGAACGGAGGGAGTATATGGGAATTATGCAATGTCATCTTCTTTAGCCAGGCATCATATACGTGAATCATGCAATGCCATCCTGTTTAGCCAGTCATCGTATATGTGAATTGTATTGTGCCATATTTTTTCCCATAATGTATTCCATTTGTCAACAATGTTTATACATTCATCTACTCTTCCTGTCCATCAGCCATTTGAGTCGGTCATGGGAAAATCTGGAGTGAAAACAAGGTCTTCTGAGCAATCAGCGCTACCTGTCGATGCAGATTTCTTGCTGGTTACAAATAGCTCCTCAGAGGAGGATTCAGAGAGAGATGACTAGTCGTATCCCCCCCCCCGAGGTGCATGCTCTAACTTGGCTGGGTTATATTGCTCATATCATGCATATGGTGTCTTGCATTGCCATGCCATCTGCTTAGATTAGACATGCTTTGTGTGAATGCCTCATGTCTGCTTTCTATATCAGATATGTGAATTATGCAACGCCATGTTTTTCAGCCAGTTATCATATATGTGAATTATGCACCGCCATGGAGCCAGGCATCATATACGTGAATTATCTCATGCCATCTTTTTTTCATTACGTATTCCATTTGTCGACAATCTGTGTATATTGAACTACTCTTCATGTGTATCAGCCATTTGAGCTGGTTATGGAAAAATCTGGAGTGAAAACAAGGTCTTCGGAGCAGGCAATGGTACCTGTTGAAGCATATATCTTGATGGTTACAGGGAGCTCCTCAGAGGAGGATTCAGAGACAGATGACCAGTCCTATATCCCACCTGAGGTGTATGCTCTAAGTTGCAATGTTTACATTTCTCCTATGATGCATATGGTGTCTTGCATTGCTTAGTTTAGACATCATATGCACAATATTGAATTATATCTGCTTAGTTTAGAGATCATACATGCGAGTGCCAGCTGCTTAGTATATGAATGAATTATGTCAATTATATCATGCCATCATGTATACTTAGACAACATGTATGTGAATTATTTCATCCCAACCTATTTTAGAAAGACATCATATAGTTTTGTCATGTCATCCTGTTTAGGTACTCATCATATGTTGAATTATGCCATTATATCCTGTTAAGTTATCCATCATATATCTGAAACTGTGTCATGCTATCCTGTTTAGTTAGGCATCATATATGTGAAATTGTGTCATGCTGTCCTGTTTGGTTAGACAACATATATGTGAATTACCACATCTGTCTATCATACAATGTCTGTACGTTCAATTTCTTTTCTTGTTTATCAGCCATTTGAATTGGAGGGGGTGATGGCAGTATCTAAGGGAGCAAAAACCCGTTCTTCACAAAAGACAGTGCTACCCATAGATGCAGATAGACCATGGTTGTACTGGCCAACAAACTAGCCCCACCACACATAATCGAGACTCTTCCAGATTGCACACTTACACCGTTGGGCAGAGAACCAGCTACAACCATCTAACCGCAACCCCAGCGGATAGTAACCCACTTATAGTTGACAAAGCACCATGTCCACCACAGAGTACCCCCACACGAGCAGTTTGTAAAGCTACTGCAGTGCCCAAAGCACGAAGACCACCACAGCTAACCCAAACTCCACGTTTAAAGCAGAAGAGCAACTGTTCTCAGGTCAGATTCCGTAGCTATGGTCCATACTCCTTTGCTGTTGCATCACTGTATTTACTCATACCAACTACTTTCGAATTTGAAGGATCCAATTGAAACTCCAATGGCGCAACAGGTATGTTTTAAACCTATTTCTTTAACTGGATTGCTGTTCTAACTTCTTGCTCTATGTTGATTTCAGTTTAAGTTGTATAAACAGTTATGTTCTCATGTGATGCACATTACAAGTGCTGCCAATGTTGTGTAGTTTCTCACACTTATATTCTGTCTATGCTGCTGTGTCTTAAACGTATATGAGTTGAACTGTGTCTCTATCTTGATTAGGGAACATAAACTAGAATACAGTGACCATAGTACATAGATATATGTTTGTTTCATGATGTTATCCTGTCCACCATACTACTGAACAGGTTTACCAAAATGAGTTTCGTATACTACAAGCTAAACCTATGATGTGTCTGCTTGTTTCTCTTGTATTATGCAAACAGAATATTGGAGAAGAGCACCCCATTATGCAATGGTAGAGAAAGTAATGCAGATTAGGTTCAAGATAGTGAGACAACCCTGTTGGTCTCCAAGAAAGGTGATAAAAACGATCTTGTAGACAGTGAGAAAACCCCACAGTCCTGTGTTGATGTAGTGTTCGAGTTACTGGCCAGTACCGCTGGCACAAGCTCTTCGAACTCGCTGCCTGAATCACTTCGGCTTTTTCAGTCTCAGCTACAAGCTGAAAGGCATCAGTCAGCTGTGCTGCGGCAAGAAGCCGAAGGACTGAGGAAGTCCCTGCAGAATTCAGATGCGTACTTTCTTGTGCAACAGCAAGCGCTGGAGGATTTAAGCACCAAACAAGAGAAAGTTAATAAGCTTGCTAAGCATCTTGCCAGCATTATGGGTACCCAGGATATTGTTTCTTGAACTCTTCTGAAGTGGTTTCAGTTCTGGACTTGTTTTGCTGCGGCGTTTATATGCTGCTTTGTTCCCTATATTTGCACTGGTGGCGAACTTTGATGCCCAGTGGATGTAATATGTGTAATAGCCGTGATAGCCTAGCATAAGTTGCTTGCTTATTTATTTCCTTGTTGTCTTGTTTATTTGTTTGCTTGTAGTCAGTGCAGTTCTTTTTCCGCGGTTTGCTAGTGGCTGCAATAACCTATTTTTTAAAACTAGGCCACAATAACCATGGGCTAATATTTACTGTAGTGACACTGGGCCTCCTACGGGCCGTAGAAACAGTGGGCCTTCTACGGGCCGTAGAAACAGTAGGCCTTCTACGGGCCGTAGAAACAATAGGCCTTCTATGGGCCGTAGAAACAATGGGCCTTCTACGGGCCGTATCATCAATGGGCCTTATACGGGCCGTATGATCGATTGGCCAAACATGGGCCAATAACAGGCCGCATTATGGCCGTAAACGGGCTAGAGTTGGAATCGTCCGTTCATGGGCCGACCATAACAGGCCATCGTTAATAGGCCGTATTTGATGACGCTATGAAAACGGCCCAACGTATTAACGGACCACAAATGGGCCGACTGTAACCACGGGCTGAATTTGGCCCACAAGCAGAAAATGACAGTAACGGGCCGTAAGTAAACGAATGCTGGAAATGAGCCCAAGAATAAATGGGCTCTGAGAAGGCCGAAAGATAACATGGGCTGGAAACGGCCCAATGGAATAACGGGCCGTTAATGGGTATAAAGTGATACACTGTTCATTACGGGCCAGTTTCACCACGGGCCGTTAATGGGTGTAAAGTGGTACACTGTTCATTACGGGCCAGTTTCACCACGGGCCGTTAATGGGCCAAGAGTTACATAGGGCCTCATATGGGCCGAAAGACATCAAGGGCCATACATGGGCCAGAAGTGAAAACGGGCTGGAATCATATTGGATGGCCTAGATGACGCTACTGGGCCTAATTCGGATAGGGCGTAACGGGCCTTGGGTTAGCGGGTTGTAAATGGGCTATATGCGAACAGGCCGTTAACAGGCTTTCCATGGGCCGGCCCGCCACCTTTTGACCAAGTCAAATGGGCCGGCCTTTTCACAGGAATGGGCCTCTGCTGGGCAGTGCCACGTGTCGACATATCATAGGCGACTTCTGTCCAATGAGTGGATGATCTGTCCCAACGATGAGCCGACACGTGTTTCCTCCAGCCAATGATGATTTTACACGTGGAAAATCCCCATTGGTCGGGGCTGTTAACGGGTTATCGGATCCAAAACCCAACTCGATACCTTAACGGCGTTCTGTTACGGTGGATGCCACGTGTCGGTCACCCTTGACGAAAGCACTTCTGTGACGCGCGATTTATCGTCATGGAAGTGCACACTTCCGTGATGATAATTTTTGTAATGTCATACAACACTTCTGTTGGGGATCGTTGCAGAATTTTAAAATTTTCTACGCATCACCAAGATCCATCTATGGAGTTTACTAGCAACGAGAAGGAAGGAGTGCATCTACATACCCTTGTAGATCACGAGAGGAAGCGTTCAAGTGAACGGGGTTGATGGAGTCGTACTCGTCATGATCCAAATCACCGATGACCGAGCGCCGAACGGACGGCACCTCCGCGTTCAACACACGTACGGAGCAGCGATGTCTCCTCCTTCTTGATCCAACAAGGGGAAAGGAGAGGTTGATGGAGATCCAGCAGCATGACGGCGTGGTGGTGGAAGTAGCGGGGATCCCGGCAGGCCTTCGCCAAGCGCAAGCGGGAGAGAGAGGTGTCACGGGAGGGAGAGGGAGGCGCCAGGGGCTAGGGTACTGCTGCCCTCCCTCCCCCCCCCCCACTATTTATAGGGGTCCTGGGGGGCGCCGGCCCCCTGGAGATTCCATCTGAGGGGGGGCGGCGGCCAAGGGGGTGGCTTGCCCCCCAAGCCAGCGCCCCCCCACCCCAAGGTTTCCAACCCTAGGCGCGGGGGAGGCCCAAGGGGGCGCACCAGCCCACCAGTGGCCGGTTCCCCTCCCCACTTCAGCCCATGGGGCCCTCTGGGACAGGTGGCCCCACCCGGTGGACCCCCGGGACCCTTCCGGTGGTCCCGGTACAATACCGATAACCCCCCAAACTTTCCCGGTGGCCGAAACTGGACTTCCTATATATAACTCTTCACCTCCGGACCATTCCGGAACTCCTCGTGACGTCCGGGATCTCATCCCGGACTCCGAACAACTTTCGGTTTTCCGCATACTAATATCTCTACAACCCTAGCGTCACCGAACCTTAAGTGTGTAGACCCTACGGGTTCGGGAGACATGCAGACATGACCGAGACGACTCTCTGGTCAATAACCAACAGCGGGATCTGGATACCCATGTTGGCTCCCACATGTTCCACGATGTCGAGGATTCAATCAATCCCGTATACAATTCCCTTTGTCAATCGGTACGTTACTTGCCCGAGATTCGGACGTCGGTATCCCAATACCTTGTTCAATCTCGTTACCGGCAAGTCACTTTACTCGTACCGTAATGCATGATCCCGTGACCAGACACTTGGTCACATTGAGCTCATTATGATGATGCAATACCGAGTGGGCCAAGAGATACCTCTCCGTCATACGGAGTGACAAATCCCAGTCTCGATCCGTGCCAACCCAACAGACACTTTCGGAGATACCCGTAGTGCACCTTTATAGTCACCCAGTTACGTTGTGACGTTTGGTACACCCAAAGCACTCCTACGGCATCCGGGAGTTACACGATCTCATGGTCTAAGGAAATGATACTTGACATTGGAAAAGCTCTAGCAAACGAACTACACGATCTTTTGTGCTATGCTTAGGATTGGGTCTTGTCCATCACATCATTCTCCTAATGATGTGATCCCGTTATCAATGACATCGAATGTCCATAGTCAGGAAACCATGACTATCTGTTGATCAACGAGCTAGTCAACTAGAGGCTTACTAGGGACATATTGTGGTCTATGTATTCACACATGTATTACGATTTCCAGATAACACAATTATAGCATGAACAATAGACAATTATCATGAACAAGGAAATATAATAATAACCATTTTATTATTGCCTCTAGGGCATATTTCCAACAGTCTCCCTCTTGCACTAGAGTCAAAAATCTAGTTACATTGTGATGAATCGAACATCCATAGAGTTCTGGTGTTGATCATGTTTTGCTCTAGGGAGAGGTTTAGTCAACGGATCTGCTACATTCAGGTCCGTATGTACTTTACAAATATCTATGTCTCCATTTTGAACACTTTCACGAATGGAGTTGAAGCGACGCTTGATATGCCTGGTCTTCCTGTGAAACCTGGGCTCCTTGGCAAGGGCAATAGCTCTAGTGTTGTCACAGAAGAGAGTCATCGGGCCCGACGCATTGGGAATCACCCCTAGGTCGGTAATGAACTCCTTTATCCAGACTGCTTCTTGTGCTGCCTCTGAGGCCGCCATGTACTCCGCTTCATATGTAGATCCCGCCACGACGCTTTGCTTGCAACTGCACCAGCTTACTGCCCCTCCATTCAAAATATACACGTATCCGGTTTGTGACTTAGAGTCATCCAGATCTGTGTCGAAGCTAGCGTTGACGTAACCCTTTACGACGAGCTCTTCGTCACCTCCATATACGAGAAACATATCCTTAGTCCTCTTCAGGTACTTAGGATATTCTTGACCGCTGTCCAGTGTTCCATGCCGGGATTACTTTGGTACCTTCCTACCAAACTTACGGCAAGGTTTACATCAGGTCAGGTACACAGCATGGCATACATAATAGACCCTATGGCCGAGGCATAGGGGATGACACTCATCTTTTCTCTATCTTCTGCCGTGGTCGGGCATTGAGCCGTGCTCAATTGTACACCTTGCAATACAGGCAAGAACCCCTTCTTGGACTGATCCATATTGAACTTCTTCAATATCTTGTCAAGGTACGTACTCTGTGAAAGACCAATGAGGTGTCTTGATCTATCTCTATAGATCTTGATGCCTAATATATAAGCAGCTTCTCCAAGGTCCTTCATTGAAAAACACTTATTCAAATAGGCCTTTATACTCTCCAAGAATTCTATATCATTTCCCATCAATAGTATGTCATCCACATATAATAAGAGAAATGGTACAGAGCTCCCACTCACTTTCTTGTAAACACAGGCTTCTCCATAAGTCTGTGTAAACCCAAACGCTTTGATCATCTCATCAAATCGAATGTTCCAACTCCGAGATGCTTGCACCAGCCCATAGATGGAGCGCTGGAGCTTGCATACCTTGTTAGCATTATTAGGATCGACAAAACCTTCCGGTTGCATCATATACAATTCTTCCTTAAGAAAGCCGTTAAGGAATGCCGTTTTGACGTCCATCTGCCATATCTCATAATCATAGTATGCGGCAATTGCTAACATGATTCGGACGGACTTCAGCTTCGCTACGGGTGAGAAAGTCTCATCGTAGTCAACCCCTTGAACTTGTCGATAACCCTTAGCAACAAGTCGAGCCTTATAGATGGTCACGTTACCATCCGCGTCTGTCTTCTTCTTAAAAATCCATTTATTTTCTATGGCTCGCCGATCATCGGGCAAGTCAGTCAAAGTCCATACTTCGTTTTCATACATGGATCCTATCTTGGATTGCATGGCTTCAAGCCATTTGTTGGAATCCGGGCCCGCCATCGCTTCTTCATAGTTCGAAGGTTCACCGTTGTCTAATAACATGATTGCCATGACAGGGTTGCCGTACCACTCTGGTGCGGAACGTGTCCTTGTGGACCTACGAAGTTCAGCAGTAACTTGATCCGAAGCTTCATGATCATCATCATTAACTTCCTCCCCAGTCGGTGTAGGCACCACATGAACATCTTCCCGCGCTGCGCTACTTTCCTGTTCGGAAGGGGTGACTATCACCTCATCAAGTTCCACTTTCCTCCCACTCACTTCTTTCGAGAGAAACTCTTTCTCCAGAAAGGACCCGTTCTTGGCAACAAAGATCTTGCCTTCGGATCTGAGGTAGAAGGTATACCCAATGGTTTCCTTAGGGTATCCTATGAAGACGCATTTTTCCGACTTGGGTTCGAGCTTTTCAGGTTGAAGTTTCCTGACATAAGCATCGCATCCCCAAACTTTTAGAAACGACAGCTTAGGTTTCTTCCCAAACCATAATTCATACGGTGTCGTCTCAACGGATTTCGACGGAGCCCTATTTAAAGTGAATGCGGCAGTCTCTAAAGCATAGCCCCAAAATGAGAGCGGTAGATCGGTAAGAGACATCATAGATCGCACCATATCCAATAGAGTCCGATTACGACGTTCGGACACACCATTTAGCTGAGGTGTTCCAGGTGGCGTGAGTTGTGAAACTATTCCACATTTCCTTAAGTGTGTGCCAAATTCGTGACTTAAATATTCCCCTCCACAATCTGATCATAGGAACTTTATTTTTCTGTCACGTTGATTCTCAACCTCACTCTGAAATTCCTTGAACTTTTCAAAGGTTTCAGACTTGTGTTCCATTAGGTAGACATACCCATATCTACTTAAGTCATCAGTGAGAGTGAGAACATAACGATAGCCACCGCGAGCCTCAACACTCATTGGACCGCACACATCAGTATGTATGATTTCCAATAAGTTGGTTGCTCGCTCCATCGTTCCGGAGAACAGAGTCTTGGTCATCTTACCCATGAGGCATGGTTCGCACGTGTCAAATGATTCATAATCAAGAGACTCCAAAAGTCCATCTGCATGGAGCTTCTTCATGCGTTTGACACCTATGTGACCAAGGCGGCAGTGCCACAAGTATGTGGGACTATCGTTATCAACTTTACATCTTTTGGTATTCACACTATGAATATGTGTAACATCACGTTCGAGATTCATTAAGAATAAACCATTGACCAACGGGGCATGACCATAAAACATATCTCTCATATAAATAGAACAACCATTATTCTCGGATTTAAATGAGTAGCCATCTCCAATTAAACGAGATCCTGATACAATGTTCATGCTCAAAGCTGGCACTAAATAACAATTATTGAGGTTTAAAACTAATCCCGTAGGTAAACGTAGAGGCAGCGTGCCGACGGCGATCACATCGACCTTGGAACCATTCCCGACGCGCATCGTCACCTCGTCCTTCGCCAGTCTCCGCTTATTCCGCAGCTCCTGTTTTGAGTTACAAATATGAGCAACCGCACTGGTATCAAATACCCAGGAGCTACTACGAGTACTGGTAACGTACACGTCAATAACATGTATATCACATATACCTTTGTTGTTGCCGGCCTTCTTGTCCGCTAAGTACTTGGGGCAGTTCCACTTCCAGTGACCACTTCCCTTGCAATAAAAGCACCCAGTCTCAGGCTTGGGTCCATTCTTTGGCTTCTTCCCGGCAACTGGCTTACCGGGCGCGGCAACTCCCTTGCCGTCCTTCTTGAAGTTCTTCTTACCCTTGCCCTTCTTGAACTTAGTGGTTTTATTCACCATCAACACTTGATGTTCCTTTTTGATCTCCACCTCCGCTGATTTCAGCATTGAATATACCTCAGGAATGGTCTTTTCCATCCCCTGCATATTGAAGTTCATCACAAAGCTCTTGTAGCTTGGTGGAAGCGACTGAAGGATTCTGTCAATGACCATGTCATCCGGGAGATTGACTCCCAGCTGAGACAAGCGGTTATGTAACCCAGACATTTTGAGTATGTGCTCACTGACAGAACTATTTTCCTCCATTTTACAACTGAAGAACTTGTCGGAGACTTCATATCTCTCGACCCGGGCATGAGCTTGGAAAACCATTTTCAGCTCTTCGAACATCTCATATGCTCCATGTTTCTCAAAACGCTTTTGGAGCCCCGGTTCTAAGCTATAAAGCATGCCGCACTGAACGAGGGAGTAATCATCAGCACATGATTGCCAAGCGTTCATAACGTTTTGGTTCTCTGGGATGGGTGCTTCACCTAGCGGTGCTTCTAGGACATAATCTTTCTTGGCAGCTATGAGGATGATCCTCAGATTCCGGACCCAGTCCGTATAGTTGCTGCCATCGTCTTTCAGCTTGGTTTTCTCTAGGAACGCGTTGAAGTTGAGGGAAACATGGGCCATTTGATCTACAAGACATATTGTAAAGATTTTAGACTAAGTTCATGATAATTAAGTTCATCTAATCAAATTATTCAATGAACTCCCACTCAGATAGACATCCCTCCAGTCATCTAAGTGAAACATGATCCGAGTTAACTAGGCCGTGTCTGATCATCACGTGAGACGGACTAGTCAAGATCGGTGAACATCTTCATGTTGATCGCATCTTCTATACGACTCATGCTCGACCTTTCGGTCTTCCGTGTTCCGAGGCCATGTCTGTACATGCTAGGCTCGTCAAGTCAACCTAAGTGTATTGCGTGTGTTCCGAGGCCATGTCTGTACATGCTAGGCTCGTCAACACCCGTTGTATGCGAACGTTAGAATCTATCACACCCAATCATCATGTGGTGCTTCGAAACAACGAACCTTCGCAACGGTGCACAGTTAGGGGGGACACTTTCTTGAAATTATTATAAGGGATCATCTTACTTACTACCGTCGTTCTAAGCAAATAAGATGTAAAACATGATAAACATCACATGCAATCAAATAGTGACATGATATGGCCAATATCATTTTGCTCCTTTGATCTCCATCTTCGGGGCGCCATGATCATCTTCGTCACCGGCATGACACCATGATCTCCATCATCATGATCTCCATCATCGTGTCTTCATGAAGTTGTCACGCCAACGATTACTTCTACTTCTATGGCTAACGTGTTTAGCAATAAAGTAAAGTAATTTACATGGCGTTTATTCAATGACACGCTGGTCATACAAAAAATAAAGACAACCCCTATGGCTCCTGCCGGTTGTCATACTCATCGACATGCAAGTCGTGATTCCTATTACAAGAACATGATCAATCTCATACATCACATATATCTCATTCATCACATCCTTTTGGCCACATCACATCACAAGGCACATGCTGCAAAAACAAGTTAGACGTCCTCTAATTGTTGTTGCAAGTTTTTTACGTGGCTTCTATAGGTTTCTAGCAAGAACGTTTCTTACCTACGTAAAACCACAACGTGATATGCCAATTTCTATTTACCCTTCATAAGGACCCTTTTCATCGAATCCGTTCCGACTAAAGTGGGAGAGACAGACACCCGCTAGCCACCTTATGCAACTAGTGCATGTCAGTCGGTGGAACCTGTCTCACGTAAGCGTACGTGTAAGGTCGGTCCGGGCCGCTTCATCCCACAATATCGCCGAAACAAGATAAGACTAGTAGTGGCAAGAAAAATTGACAACATCTACGCCCACAACTGCTTTGTGCTCTACTCGTGCATAGTAACTACGCATAGGCCTGGCTCATGATGCCACTGTTGGGGATCGTTGCAGAATTTTAAAATTTTCTACGCATCACCAAGATCCATCTATGGAGTTACTAGCAACGAGAAGGAAGGAGTGCATCTACATACCCTTGTAGATCACGAGCGGAAGCGTTCAAGTGAACGGGGTTGATGGAGTCGTACTCGTCGTGATCCAAATCACCAATGACCGAGCGCCGAACGGACGGCACCTCCGCGTTCAACACACGTACGGAGCAGCGACGTCTCCTCCTTCTTGATCCAGCAAGGGGAAAGGAGAGGTTGATGGAGATCCAGCAGCACGACGGCGTGGTGGTGGAAGTAGCGGGGATCCCGGCAGGGCTTCGCCAAGCGCAAGCGGGAGGGAGAGGTGTCACGGGAGGGAGAGGGAGGCGCCAGGGGCTAGGGTACTGCTGCCCTCCCTCCCCCCTCACTATTTATAGGGGTCCTGGGGGGCGCCGGCCCCCTGGAGATCCCATCTGAGGGGGGCCGGCCAAGGGGGTGGCTTGCCCCCCAAGCCAAGTGGGGCGCCCCCCCACCCCAGGGTTTCCAACCTTAGGCGTAGGGGAGGCCCAAGGGGGGAGCACCATCCCACCAGTGGCTGGTTCCCCTCCCCACTTCAGCCCATGGGGCCCTCCGGGACATGTGGCCCCACCCGGTGGACCCCCAGGACCCTTCCGGTGGTCCCGGTACAATACCGATAACCCCCGAAACTTTCCCGGTGGCCGAAACTGGACTTCCTATATATAACTCTTCACCTCTGGACCATTCCGGAACTCCTCGTGACGTCCGGGATCTCATCCCGGACTCCGAACAACTTTCGGGTTTCCGCATACTAATATCTCTACAACCCTAGCGTCACCGAACCTTAAGTGTGTAGACCCTACGGGTTCGGGAGACATGCAGACATGACCGAGACGACTCTCCGATCAATAACCAACAGCGGGATCTGGATACCCATGTTGGCTCCCACATGTTCCACGATGATCTCATCGGATGAACCACGATGTCGAGGATTCAATCAATCCCGTATACAATTCCCTTTGTCAATCGGTACGTTACTTGCCCGAGATTCGATCGTCGGTATCCCAATACCTTGTTCAATCTCGTTACCGGCAAGTCACTTTACTCGTACCGTAATGCATGATCCCGTGACCAGACACTTGGTCACATTGAGCTCATTATGATGATGCATTACCGAGTGGGCCCAGAGATACCTCTCCGTCATACGGAGTGACAAATCCCAGTATCTATCCGTGCCAACCCAACAGACACTTTCGGAGATACCCGTAGTGCACCTTTATAGTCACCCAGTTACGTTTTGACGTTTGGTACACCCAAAGCACTCCTACGGCATCCGGGAGTTGCACGATCTCATGGTCTAAGGAAATGATACTTGACATTGGAAAAGCTCTAGCAAACGAACTACACGATCTTTTGTGCTATGCTTAGGATTGGGTCTTGTCCATCACATCATTCTCCTAATGATGTGATCCCGTTATCAATGACATCCAATGTCCATAGTCAGGAAACCATGACTATCTGTTGATCAACGAGCTAGTCAACTAGAGGCTTACTAGGGACATATTGTGGTCTATGTATTCACACATGTATTACGATTTACGGATAACACAATTATAGCATGAACAATAGACAATTATCATGAACAAGGAAATATAATAATAACAATTTTATTATTGCCTCTAGGGCCTATTTCCAACAACTTCTACGACAGCACAGGTATGACTATCTTGATTCTGTCATAAAATCTTCATGGATGTACATGCGTGACAAAAAACGCGACCTACTATGACAAACACGTATCATCATGGAAGTGTAATTTTTTTTTGTAGTGATGTATTGGGGGTGATGGCCGATTGAACAACACACAATCGAACAAATCAATATACTACTCTTTCATCTACGTTTTATCTCTCCACCATTTTTCTCTCTCGTTCTTCGTTGTTCCTCGAATTTGAGAGTTGCGAATCCCGAGGCTCTAGGGGCGAGCGAATCGACCTAGGGCAGCCCATAGCCGCCGCACTCCCTGACGGGGTGCCTCCCGGGGGTGTGGGGTTTCGGGTCTGCAAAAGCGCCCGCCGACTGTCTTGCGTATCGCACTGTCGATCGGGTCTCCTTCGACGTGAGCTGCGGTGCATCACCCCCGGCGTCGAGGGTACACGTGACGTGTTCGTGTGTCAACACACTTTTTGGCGACTCCGCTGGGGAACGAAGATCAATCATAATCATCCACCATGTCCGATCTTTCGAAACCATCTGAGGTAGACGCCGATAACATCATTAAGCCTAGTCTTGATGAGATATCGGCCGATCATCGCCAAGTCTATGAGGAGTACAAGAAGGCGCGCGAGGAGAAGGACTTGCAGGAGTTCCTTGCAAGTTCAAGAAGGATCGCCAAGGCAACATCACTCCGATTGAAGAAATCAAGTTCCCTCCTCTTCAAGCCGAGCAGGTTAAACCCTCTGTAAGTACTGCCTTTTCTCCTGAGCAGTGGGCTGAGATTGGAAGTCGTATTGCTGATGGTAACAATCTAGTCTATCAAACTTTCATAGAAAATACTAATGCTCAGAAGAATATATCTCAATCGTCTAGTGGTAATGATGGTGTAGCTGCTAGTGTGCAATACCCTAATCTGGCTTTACCTATTGCATCGGCACCTCCCGTGCCGATGGCTTATTATCCTACCCAAACAAATCAGATTGTGACTGCACCCATCAACCCTATTATGAGCATGCCAAGTTCGGTGGCAACGCCGAACCAAACCCTACCTACAGCTACAACCACTCGACCACTACCAAATTATGGGTCGACATACATGCCACAATTCCTACATACAGCTAGTAACCCTACTCCTCCTATGCCACTGCCACAAGCTTCATTGTCCACTATGGATGATGGTCTAGCTAATCTTAGAGAGGAGATGGCTAAGATGCTTCGAGAGAATTTTGGAGTTGAGTTACCTCGGAATCGGATTTACCATAAGCCGTACCCCGAGTACTTTGATGCCATCCAGTGCCCTCCAGGATAAAAAATTCCAGACTTTGTTAAATTTAATGGAGAAGGCACAAAAACCACATGGGAGCATGTTAGTCAGTATTTAGCACAATTGGGTGAGGCAGGCTCATTGAATGAATTGAAAGTGCGTTTATTCCCTTTATCATTAACTGGTACCGCTTTTTCATGGTTTTCTTCTTTACCACATGGTTCCATTCGGGTTTGGTCGCAGCTAGAGCAGAAATTTCATGATCACTTTTATAGCGGCGACAATGAACTCAAGTTGTCACATCTAACATCGGTTAAACAGAAGCATGATGAATCGGTCTCCGATTATGTCAAGAGGTTCAGAGAAACAAAAGCCCGGTGTTTTAGTTTGGTGATAACCGAGAGGGACTTGGCGGACCTAGTGCTGAGTGGTTTGAGAACTCCCATTAGAGAAAAGCTAGAAGGCTATGAGTTCTTAAATATCAACCAAGTCTTACAAAGGGCTTTGGCTCAGGAAAGCCCAAGCAAAGACCTCAAAGAAGTGCATAGATACAAAGCCGATCGTCCAAAGATGAATATGGTGGAATATGATAGTGACACTACTGGAATCTTTGCCGTCCGCCGCTGATGGCAAAGGCCCCTTTGCCGTCCGCTTCAAAAAGCAGACGGCAAAGAAGCTCTTTACCGTAGCCTACTTTGCCGGAGCCTTTTTCCGTCTGCGGCAGACGGCAAAGGCCTTTGCCGTCTGCCATCCTTGCCTGGCAGACGGCAAAGTAGCTGATTCCTGTAGTGTGATCACTTGGACGATGAGGGTGATGTTTTTTCTACTGAATTTGTTTGGCCATCTAAGGCCAAACCCTTTACTTGCAATGATCTGAAACCGATTCATAAGAATCGTGATGAAGAGATGAAGTTTACTTTTAACATTGCTAAGTGTGATAGAATATTTGATGCTTTGTTGCAGGCTAAGATTATTAGAATATCTCATACTTTACCACCGTTTGAAGAGCTAAACCGGCGTGCTTATTGCAAGTATCATAATTATTTTTCTCATGCTACTAACGATTGCAATGTTTTTCGACGACAGATACAATCGGCCATTAATGACGGACGATTGAACTTTTCTGAGATGCAAGTTGATAAACAGCCTTTTCCAATGAATACCATGGATTTGGAGGGGAAGAAGCTACTCATTCGGCCAGAGGTAGCCAGATCTGCTAATAAAGCTAATGTCATTGTTGGTGAGCCCAGGAAAGACAAGGAGGACAACAAGGTCTTGGGGAGATAGGTTGTGCTTGGTAAGCAACCCGATGGCAAGGAAGTGATCAAAATCACCATCAAGAATCCTACACTCGGGGGGCAACTACAAGTGCAAGAAAATGCTCGTGTGAGATTGTCAAGCCCAAGAGTCCAGAAGTTGGCAAGTGGAAAAGGAATGAAGTTAAAGTACAGCGCAAGCGGATAAAGCCAACTTTTGATATGTTGCTGTCCAAGTACACCAACCAGTCGGCCGGTTCTAGCTTTAATCAGCCGACTCATCTGAAGCGACCAAGGTCACCATCAGCTGATATGTTCAGTCAGTATATGAAACCGAGTGGACCAAGGGTGCTGTTTCCAGAAGAGCATACACAATCTGTTTGGGATCGACTTGACTATTCATATAGAGGCCGACTGAACATTGGTGGCTATCAGTCGGCTGGTCAAAATATACGACCGAGTGGAAACTATCCTAGTGTAAGAATGCACTCAGGGGGAAGCTATCCGAGTGAAAAAATGTGGATGGGTAGATCTCATCCGAGTGAATTCCATCCGAGTGACATTCATCCGAGTGGATTCCATCAAAGTAAAAAGGTGTGCCCGAGTGGAAATTTCATGCATCTGGAAAGTCTAAAAGAATGGCGTGTTAAATCACCAAGTGTTGCAGCGGTTGAGTTGGGAAAAGGAAAGGAGAAAATGGATGCCAACTCACTTATCTTGGGCACCAAAACATTCGCCATACAGCAGCCGATTGTGCATAGCAATCCGACTGAGCCGATACTTGCTATCGCGCCAAAGCACTCGGCTAATGACCATGAAGCAAGCACCAGCCAAGTAAAAACTAGAGATCCTAAATACACACAGCCAAAGTGGTGTCCTCCAGGGCTAACAAAGACACAAAAAAGGAAACTACAGAGGTTAAGGAGTCAAGAGATGGCAGAACAAGAGGCCGAGAAGCAAAGGGATAAGTTGTTCAATGACACTCGGCCTATGGTACCTACAAAACAAGTATGGAGGCCCAAACAAATACAAGATGCAGTGGCTTCTACACCTATCACAGCAGAACCTACATTACCAAAAGAGGACAACACAATCATTGCATCGTTTATGTTACCTATTGCTTCCTCTTCACTCGGACAAATTTCAGAATCGGTGGATGCACTCGAGGAGGAGGCTGATATGTTGGACTATGAGTCTACGCCGGTTCATGAAGTTATGGATATCAATATGGTGTATTACTTACCTGCTGAGTTTCGTGCTGTAGATGAGGAAGGGGAAGTGGCTCAGCTGGATTTTGGCCCTAAAAATGCAATATTCGAGAAGCCAAAAGAACCAGTAACGCATCTGAAACCGTTATATCTCAGAGGTCATATCAATGGGTCGCCGCTCACTCCGATGCTTCTTGATGGAGGTGTTGTGGTAAATATTATGCCGTATTTGGTCTTCAAGAAATTGGGTTTGCCTGATGAAGAATTGATCAAGACCAATATGGTGCTCAACGGGTTTGAAGGCAAAGAGAAAACTGAAGCCAAAGGTGTAATGTATGTGGAGCTTACAGTCGGAAGCAAAACTTTGGCTACTGCATTCTTTGTCACTGAGGTGCAAGGTAACTACAACGTTATACTAGGCCGTGATTGGGTTCATGCAAACCAGTGTGTACCATCCACTATGCACCAGTTTTTGATTCAGTGGGTTGATGATGAAGTGGAAGTCATTCATGCGGATAACTCGGCATGTGTTGCTTTGGCCGATGCATCGGTGGATTGGCAACATCCCAATGCTACTTGCTTGACGGGACGTGACTGTTGGAAATATGCCCTAGAGGCAATAATAAATGGTTATTATTATATTTCTTTGTTCATGATAATTGTCTATTGTTCATGCTATAATTGTGTTATTCGGAAATCGTAATACATGTGTGAATACATAGACCACAACGTGTCCCTAGTAAGCCTCTAGTTGACTAGCTCGTTGATCAACAGATAGTCATGGTTTCCTGACTATGGACATTGGATGTTGTTGATAACGGGATCACATCATTAGGAGAATGATGTGATGGACAAGACCCAATCCTAAGCATAGCATAAAAGATCGTGTAGTTTCGTTTGCTAGAGCTTTTCCAATGTCAAGTATCTTTTCCTTAGACCATGAGATCGTGCAACTCCCGGATACCGTAGGAGTGCTTTGGGTGTGCCAAACGTCACAACGTAACTGGGTGACTATAAAGGTGCACTACGGGTATCTCCGAAAGTGTCTGTTGGGTTGGCACGGATCGAGACTGGGATTTGTCACTCCGTGTGACGGAGAGGTATCTCTGGGCCCACTCGGTAATGCATCATCATAATGAGCTCAATGTGACTAAGGCGTTAGTCACGGGATCATGCATTGCTGTACGAGTAAAGAGACTTGCCGGTAACGAGATTCAACAAGGTATTGGGATACCGACGATCGAATCTCGGGCAAGTAACATACCGATTGACAAAGGGAATTGTATACGGGATTGATTGAATCCTCGACATCGTGGTTCATCCGATGAGATCATCGTGGAACATGTGGGAGCCAACATGGGTATCCAGATCCCGCTGTTGGTTATTGACCGGAGAGGCGTCTCGGTCATGTCTGCATGTCTCCCGAACCCGTAGGGTCTACACACTTAAGGTTCGGTGACGCTAGGGTTGTAGAGATATGAGTATGCGGAAACCCGAAAGTTGTTCGGAGTCCCGGATGAGATCCCGGACGTCACGAGGAGTTCCGGAATGGTGCGGAGGTGAAGAATTATATATAGGAAGTCCAGTTTCGGCCACCGGGAAAGTTTCGGGGGTTATCGGTATTGTACCGGGACCACCGGAAGGGTCCCGGGGGTCCACCGGGTGGGGCCACCTGTCCCAGAGGGCCCCATGGGCTGAAGTGGGCAGGGAACCAGCCCATAGTGGGCTGGGGCGCCCCCCATGGGCCTCCCCCCTGCGCCTAGGGTTGGAAACCCTAGGGTGGGGGGGCGCCCCACTTGACTTGGGGGGTAAGTTACCCCCCCTGGCCGCCGCCCCCATCCAGATGGGATCCTGGCCGGCGCCCCCCCCCCCTCCCAGGGGGCCTATATAAAGGGGGGAGGGAGGGCAGTAGTATTACAGCCTTGGGCGCCTCCCTCCTCCCCTGCTACACCTCTCCCTCTCGCAGAAGCTCGGTGAAGCCCTGCCGAGACCCGCTACATCCACCACCACGCCGTCGTGTTGCTGGATCTCCATCAACCTCTCCTTCCCCTTGCTGGATCAAGAAGGAGGAGACGTCGTTGTACCGTACGTGTGTTGAATGCGGAGGTGCCGTCCGTTCGGCACTCGGTCATCGGTGATTTGGATCACGGCGAGTACGACTCCGTCATCCACGTTCATTGGAACGCTTCCGCTCGTGATCTACAAGGGTATGTAGATGCACTCCTTTCCCTTCGTTGCTAGTATACTCCATAGATGGATCTTGGTGAGCGTAGGAAAATTTTAAAATTATGCTACGATTCCCAACAGTGGCATCATGAGCCAGGCCTATGCGTAGTTACTATGCACGAGTAGAACACAAAGCAGTTGTGGGCGTTGATGTTGCCAATTCTTCTTGCCGCTACTAGTCTTGTCTTGTTTCGGCGGTATTGTGGGATGAAGCGGCCCGGACCGACCTTACACGTACGCTTACGTGAGACAGGTTCCACCGACTGACATGCACTAGTTGCATAAGGTGGCTAGCGGGTGTCTGTCTCTCCTACTTTAGTCGGAACGGACTCGATGAAAAGGGTCCTTATGAAGGGTAAATAGAAATTGGCAAATCACGTTGTGGTTTTACGTAGGTAAGAAACGTTCTTGCTAGAAACCTATAGAAGCCACGTAAAAACTTGCAACAACAATTAGAGGACGTCTAACTTGTTTTTGCAGCAAGTGCTATGTGATGTGATATGGCCAGAAGATGTGATGAATGATATATGTGATGTATGAGATTGATCATATTCTTGTAATAGGAATCACGACTTGCATGTCGATGAGTATGACAACCGGCAGGAGCCATAGGAGTTGTCTTTATTATTTTGTATGACCTGCGTGTCATTGAATAACGCCATGTAAATTACTTTACTTTGTTGCTAAACGTGTTAGCCATAGAAGTAGAAGTAATCGTTGGCGCGACGACTTCATGAAGACACAATGATGGAGATCATGATGATGGAGATCATGGTGTCATGCCGGTGACGAAGATGATCATGGTGCCCCGAAGATGGAGATCAAAGGAGCATAATGATATTGGCCATATCATGTCACTATTTGATTGCATGTGATGTTTATCATGTTTTTGCATCTTATTTGCTTAGAACGACGGTAGTAAGTAAGATGATCCCTTATAATAATTTCAAGAAAGTGTTCACCCTAACTGTGCACCGTTGCGAAGGTTCGTTGTTTCGAAGCACCACGTGATGATCGGGTGTGATAGATTCTAACGTTCGCATACAACGGGTGTTGACGAGCCTAGCATGTACAGACATGGCCTCGGAACACACGAAATACACTTAGGTTGACTTGACGAGCCTAGCATGTACAGACATGGCCTCGGAACACGGAGGACCGAAAGGTCGAGCATGAGTCGTATAGAAGATACGATCAACATGGAGATGTTCACCGATCTTGACTAGCCCGTCTCACGTGATGATCGGACACGGCCTAGTTAACTCGGATCATGTTTCACTTAGATGACTAGAGGGATGTCTATCTGAGTGGGAGTTCATTGAGTAATTTGATTAGATGAACTTAATTATCATGAACTTAGTCTAAAATCTTTACACTATGTCTTGTAGATCAAATGTCCCATGTTGTCCTCAATTTCAACGCGTTCCTAGAGAAAACCAAGCTGAAAGATGATGGCAGCAACTATACGGACTGGGTCCGGAACCTGAGGATCATCCTCATAGCAGCCAAGAAAGATTATGTCTTAGAAGCACCGCTAGGTGAAGCACCAATCCCAGAGAACCAAGACGTTATGAACGCTTGGCAGCAGCGTGCTGATGATTACTCCCTCGTTCAGTGCGGCATGCTTTACAGCTTAGAACCGGGTCTCCAAAAGCGTTTTGAGAAACATGGAGCATATGAGATGTTCGAGGAGCTGAAAATGGTTTTCCAAGCTCATGCCCGGGTCGAGAGATATGAAGTCTCCGACAAGTTCTTCAGCTGTAAAATGGAGGAGAATAGTTCTGTTAGTGAGCACATACTCAGAATGTCTGGGTTGCACAACCGCTTGTCTCAGCTGGGAGTTAATCTCCCGGATGATGCGGTCATTGACAGAATCCTTCAGTCGCTTCCACCAAGCTACAAGAGCTTTGTGATGAACTTCAATATGCAGGGGATGGAAAAGACCATTCCCGAGGTATATTCAATGCTGAAATCAGCGGAGGTGGAGATCAGAAAAGAACATCAAGTGTTGATGGTGAATAAAACCACTAAGTTCAAGAAGGGCAAGGGTAAGAAGAACTTCAAGAAGGACGGCAAGGGAGTTGCCGCGCCCGGTAAGCCAGTTACCGGGAAGAAGTCAAAGAATGGACCCAAGCCTGAGACTGAGTGCTTTTATTGCAAGGGAAGTGGTCACTGGAAGCGGAACTGCCCCAAATACTTAGCGGACAAGAAGGCCGGCAACGCCAAAGGTATATGTGATATACATGTAATTGATGTGTACCTTACCAGTACTCGTAGTAGCTCCTGGGTATTTGATACCGGTGCGGTTGCTCATATTTGTAACTCAAAACAGGAACTACGGAATAAACGGAGACTGGCGAAGGACGAGGTGACGATGCGCGTCGAGAATGGTTCCAAGGTCGATGTGATCGCCGTCGGCACGCTACCTCTGCATCTACCTACGGGATTAGTTTTAAACCTCAATAATTGTTATTTAGTGCCAGCTTTGAGCATGAACATTGTATCTGGATCTCGTTTAATTTGAGATGGCTACTCATTTAAATCCGAGAATAATGGTTGTTCTATTTATATGAGAGATATGTTTTATGGTCATGCCCCGCTGGTTAATGGTTTATTCTTGATGAATCTCGAACGTGATGTTACACATATTCGTAGTGTGAATACCAAAAGATGTAAAGTTGATAACGATAGTCCCACATACTTGTGGCACTGCCGCCTTGGTCACATTGGTGTCAAGCGCATGAAGAAGCTCCATGCAGATGGACTTTTGGAGTCTCTTGATTACGAATCATTTGACACGTGCGAACCATGCCTCATGGGTAAGATGACCAAGACTCAGTTCTCCGGAACAATGGAGCGAGCAACCAACTTATTGGAAATCATACATACCGATGTGTGCGGTCCAATGAGTGTTGAGGCTCGCGGAGGATATTGTTATGTTCTCACTCTCACTGATGACTTAAGTAGATATGGGTATGTCTACCTAATGAAACACAAGTCTGAAACCTTTCAAAAGTTCAAGGAATTTCAGAGTGAGGTTGAGAATCAACGTGACAGGAAAATAAAATTCTTAACATCAGATCGTGGTGGAGAATATTTAAGTCACGAGTTTGGTACACACTTAAGGAAATGTGGAATCGTTTCACAACTCACGCCGCCTGGAACACCTCAGCGAAACGGTGTGTCCGAACGTCATAATCACACTCTATTGGATATGGTGCGATCTATGATGTCTCTTACCGATTTACCGCTCTCATTTTGGGGCTATGCTTTAGAGACTGCCGCATTCACTTTAAATAGGGCTCCGTCGAAATCCGTTGAGATGACACCATATGAATTATGGTTTGGGAAGAAACCTAAGCTGTCGTTTCTAAAAGTTTGGGGATGCGATGCTTATGTCAAGAAACTTCAACCTGAAAAGCTCGAACCCAAGTCGGAGAAATGCGTCTTCATAGGATACCCTAAGGAAACCATTGGGTATACCTTCTACCTCAGATCCGAAGGCAAGATCTTCGTTGCCAAGAACGGGTCCTTTCTGGAGAAGGAGTTTCTCTCGAAAGAATTGAGTGGGAGAAAAGTGGAACTTGATGAGGTGATAGTCACCCCTTCCGTGCCGGAAAGTAGCGCAGCGCGGGAAAATGTTCCTGTAGTGCGTGCTCCGACTGGGGAGGAAGTTAATGATGATGATCATGAAGCTTCGGATCAAGTTACTACTGAACTTCGTAGGTCCACAAGGACACGTTCCGCACCAGAGTGGTACGGCAACCCTGTCTTGGAAATCATGTTTTTAGACAACGGTGAACCTTCGAACTATGAAGAAGCGATGGCGGGCCCGGATTCCGACAAATGGCGAGAAGCCATGAAATCCGAGATAGGATCCATGTATGAAAACGAAGTATGGACTTTGACTGACTTGCCCGATGATCGGCGAGCCATAGAAAACAAATGGATCTTTAAGAAGAAGACGGACGCGGATGGTAATGTGACCATCTATAAGGCTCGACTTGTCGCTAAGGGTTATCGACAAGTTCAAGGGGTTGACTACGATGAGACTTTCTCACCCGTAGCGAAGCTGAAGTCCGTCCGAATTATGTTAGCAATTGCCGCATACTATGATTATGAGATATGGCAGATGGACGTCAAAACGGCATTCCTTAATGGCTTCCTTAAGGAAGAGTTGTATATGATGCAGCCGGAAGGTTTTGTCGATCCTAAGAATGCTAACAAAGTATGCAAGCTCCAGCGCTCAATCTATGGGCTGGTGCAAGCATCTCGGAGTTGGAACATTCGCTTTGATGAGATGATCAAAGCGTTTGGGTTTACACAGACTTATGGAGAAGCCTGTGTTTACAAGAAAGTGAGTGGGAGCTCTGTACCATTTCTCTTATTATATGTGGATGACATATTGTTGATGGGAAATGATATAGAATTCTTGGAAAGTATAAAGGCCTATTTGAATAAGTGTTTTTCAATGAAGGACCTTGGAGAAGCTGCTTATATATTAGGCATCAAGATCTATAGAGATAGATCAAGACGCCTCATTGGTCTTTCACAGAGTACATACCTTGACAAGATATTGAAGAAGTTCAATATGGATCAGTCCAAGAAGGGGTTCTTGCCTGTATTGCAAGGTGTGCAATTGAGCACAGCTCAATGCCCGACCACGGCAGAAGATAGAGAAAAGATGAGTGTCATCCCCTATGCCTCGGCCATAGGGTCTATTATGTATGCCATGCTGTGTACCAGACCTGATGTAAACCTTGCCGTAAGTTTGGTAGGAAGGTACCAAAGTAATCCTGGCATGGAACACTGGACAGCGGTCAAGAATATCCTGAAGTACCTGAAGAGGACTAAGGATATGTTTATCGTTTATGGAGGTGACGAAGAGCTCGTCGTAAAGGGTTACGTCGACGCTAGCTTCGACACAGATCTGGATGACTCGAAGTCACAAACCGGATACGTGTATATTTTGAATGGAGGAGCAGTAAGCTGGTGCAGTTGCAAGCAAAGCATCGTGGCGGGATCTACATGTGAAGAGGAGTACATGGCGGCCTCGGAGGCAGCACAGGAAGCAGTCTGGATGAAGGATTTCATTATCGACCTAGGGGTGATTCCCAATGCGTCGGGCCCGATGACTCTATTCTGTGACAACACTGGAGCTATTGCCCTTGCGAAGGAGCCCAGGTTTCACAGGAAGACCAGGCATATCAAGCGTCGCTTCAACTCCATTCGTGAAAGTGTTCAAAATGGAGACATAGATATTTGTAAAGTACATACGGACCTGAATGTAGCACATCCGTTGACTAAACCTCTCCCTAGAGCAAAACATGATCAACACCAGGACGCAATGGGTGTTCGATTCATCACAATGTAACTAGATTATTGACTCTAGTGCAAGTGGGAGACTGTTGGAAATATGCCCTAGAGGCAATAATAAATGGTTATTATTATATTTCTTTGTTCATGATAATTGTCTATTGTTCATGCTATAATTGTGTTATCCGTAAATCGTAATACATGTGTGAATACATAGACCACAACGTGTCCCTAGTAAGCCTCTAGTTGACTAGCTCGTTGATCAACAGATAGTCATGGTTTCCTGACTATGGACATTGGATGTTGTTGATAACGGGATCACATCATTAGGAGAATGATGTGATGGACAAGACCCAATCCTAAGCATAGCATAAAAGATCGTGTAGTTTCGTTTGCTAGAGCTTTTCCAATGTCAAGTATCTTTTCCTTAGACCATGAGATCGTGCAACTCCCGGATACCGTAGGAGTGCTTTGGGTGTGCCAAACGTCACAACGTAACTGGGTGACTATAAAGGTGCACTACGGGTATCTCCGAAAGTGTCTGTTGGGTTGGCACGGATCGAGACTGGGATTTGTCACTCCGTGTGACGGAGAGGTATCTCTGGGCCCACTCGGTAATGCATCATCATAATGAGCTCAATGTGACTAAGGCGTTAGTCACGGGATCATGCATTGCGGTACGAGTAAAGAGACTTGCCGGTAACGAGATTCAACAAGGTATTGGGATACCAACGATCGAATCTCGGGCAAGTAACATACCGATTGACAAAGGGAATTGTATACGGGATTGATTGAATCCTCGACATCGTGGTTCATCTGATGAGATCATCGTGGAACATGTGGGAGCCAACATGGGTATCCAGATCCCGCTGTTGGTTATTGACCGGAGAGGCGTCTCGGTCATGTCTGCATGTCCCCCGAACCCGTAGGGTCTACACACTTAAGGTTCGGTGACGCTAGGGTTGTAGAGATATGAGTATGCGGAAACCCGAAAGTTGTTCGGAGTCCCGGATGAGATCCCGGACGTCACGAGGAGTTCCGGAATGGTCCGGAGGTGAAGCATTATATATAGGAAGTCCAGTTTCGGCCACCGGGAAAGTTTCCGGGGTTATCGGTATTGTACCGGGACCACCGGAAGGGTCCCGGGGGTCCACCGGGTGGGGCCACCTGTCCCGGAGGGCCCCATGGGCTGAAGTGGGAAGGGAACCAGCCCATAGTGGGCTGGGGCGCCCCCATGGGCCTCCCCCCTGCGCCTAGGGTTGGAAACCCTAGGGTGGGGGGGCGCCCCACTTGACTTGGGGGGTAAGTTACCCCCCCTGGCCGCCGCCCCCCATCCAGATGGGAT
Organism: Aegilops tauschii subsp. strangulata; assembly: GCF_002575655.3. Classification (NCBI taxonomy): domain Eukaryota; kingdom Viridiplantae; phylum Streptophyta; class Magnoliopsida; order Poales; family Poaceae; genus Aegilops; species Aegilops tauschii. Next base: position 103,673,393 of record NC_053036.3, on the reverse strand, counting down.
CCTGGCCGGCGCCCCCCCCTCCCAGGGGGCCTATATAAAGGGGGGAGGGAGGGCAGTAGTATTACAGCCTTGGGCGCCTCCCTCCTCCCCTGCTACACCTCTCCCTCTCGCAGAAGCTCGGCGAAGCCCTGCCGAGACCCGCTACATCCACCACCACGCCGTCGTGCTGCTGGATCTCCATCAACCTCTCCTTCCCCTTGCTGGATCAAGAAGGAGGAGACGTCGCTGTACCGTACGTGTGTTGAACGCGGAGGTGCCGTCCGTTCGGCACTCGGTCATCGATGATTTGTTTCACGACGAGTACGACTCCGTCATCCACGTTCATTGGAACGCTTCCGCTCGCGATCTACAAGGGTATGTAGATGCACTCCTTTCCCTTCGTTGCTAGTATACGCCATAGATGGATCTTGGTGAGCGTAGAAAAATTTTAAAATTATGCTATGATTCCCAACAGTGACTTATCAGAATTTGATTTTCTCAGCGCGACCAAGAATGGTTTTGTGCCCGTCTCTTTAAAGCCGACTGAATGCAATCGGCTCCAAGGTATGATATGTTTAAATGGATCCTAATTCCGAGTGGTTACAAAAACGTCTTGTAAAGTATCGGTCCAGTGAGAATGATGTGTATGAGTCTATAGAGGAGTTGGATGACATGGATAAACTTGGACAAGGTTTTACATCAGCCGATCCGTTAGAAGAGGTAGATATTGGAGATGGTTCAGTCACTCGACCAACATTTATAAACAAAAATTTGAAAGCCGATTGTAAGGCTAAGTTAATCGAGCTATTGAAAGAATATGTTTGTTGCTTTGCATGGGAATATCATGAGATGCCAGGGTTAAGTCGAGAGCTAGTGGAGCATCGGTTGCCTATAAAGGCCGGTTTTAGACCTTATAAACAGTCGGCCAGAAAATTTAATCCGAAAACATATGACCGGATCAAGGAAGAGATCGGTCGACTGCTTGAAGCTAATTTCATTCGACCTTGCAGGTATGCCGAGTGGATTTCTAACATTGTCCCAGTGGAGAAGAAAGGATTCGGCAAGTTGAGGGTGTGCATTGATTTCAGAGATTTGAATAGGGCTACACCCAAAGATGAGTATCCTATGCCAATAGCCGATATGCTTATTAATGATGCTTCTGGACATAAGGTTATTAGCTTTCTAGATGGTAATGTCGGATACAATCAAATTTTATGGCCGAAGAGGACATGTACAAAACGGCTTCCGATGTCCTGGTTTCCTTGGTTTATTCGAGTGGACAGTGATGACATTCGGATTAAAAAATGCTGGAGCCACGTATCAAAGGGCTATGAATTTAATTTTTCATGATTTACTCGGTGTCATACTTGAAGTTTATATTGATGATATTGTTGTCAAATCGGATGCTTTTGAATCTCACTTGGCCGATATACGTTTAGCCTTCGAAAGAATGAAAAAGTATGGACTGAAGATGAATCCTTTAAAGTGTGCATTCGGCGTATCAGCTGGCAAGTTTTTGGGTTTCATTATTCATAAAGATCGCATAGAGATTGATCCCAAAAAGATAGAGGCCATAAATAAAGTGGAGGCTCCAACATGCAAGAGAGATATGCAAAAGTTCCTTGGCAAGGTCAATTATTTGACAAGGTTCATAGCTAATCTATCAGGGAAAGTTGATGCATTTACTCCTATCCTTCGGTTAAAGAATGATGCTGATTTCACTTGGGGGGCAAAACAGCAAGAAGCATTTGATATGATCAAGAATTATTTGTGCACTCCTCCGGTGATGAAAGCACCCAAGCATAGGGAACCCTTCAGACTTTACATTGCAGCAGAGGAAGGAGTTATTGGTGTTGTTCTAACTCAAGAGACCGAAGGAAAAGAGCATGCCATCACTTATTTGAGCCGCCGCTTATTGGACGCAGAGACAAGGTATACATTTATTGAGAAATTATGTCTATGCTTATATTATGCTTGCACAAAACTGAGACATTATTTAGTGCCGAGTGCTTGTGTAGTAGCTTGTCAAACCGATGTCATTAAATACATGTTGCATAGGCCAATTCTTAGTGGTAGAATTGGCAAGTGGGCTTATGCTTTGATTGAATATGATTTGGCTTATGAATCTCTAAAATCCATGAAAGGCCAAATTGTTGCTAATTTCATTGTTGAACATCAGATTAATGACAAGCATGATGTTGATATGAACCTTGTTTCATTAGTACCATGGAGATTATACTTTGATGGTTCAGTTTGTAGCAATGGCCAAGGTGTTGGTATTGTTTATATATCTCGTCATGGTGCTGTTTTTTAAGCCTCATGCCGCTTAGAATATTTTTGCACAAACAATCAAGCCGAATATGAAGCATTGTTATTCGGCCTAGAGATGTTACTTGGTATAGGTGTTACACATATTGAGGCTTATGGTGATTCGTTACTAGTGGTGCAGCAAATATCCAAAGTCTTTCAGTGTTTGGACGAATCACTTAATGTTTATCTTGATAAATGTCTAGATATAATCTCTACTTTGGATTGTTTTAGCATTGCACATATATCTAGACATGACAACTGGAAAGAAAATGAGTTGGCACAGCAAGCATCTGGATACCATGTTGATCATGGCATGTTTCATATTTCTCAAAGTCCGATGTCTTGTCTTACCAGTATAGAAGAGGCCGAACCAGAACCCACTGATTCAGTCATTAACAAAAAATCTAGTGCAGGTGACAATCCCGACTGGAGGAAGCCCATTGTTGATTACTTGTGCAATCCGAGTGAAAGGGTGGACAGGGCTGTTCGGCGTATGTCTTTCAAGTATACAATGAGAGATGATCGTCTTTATCGCCGAACAGTCGATGATGTTCTTCTAAAGTGTTTGGATGAGGACCAGGCAAGAGTTGCTATGGGAGAGGTACATGAAGGCATTTGTGGCACTCACCAGTCGGCTCCCAAGATGAAATGGTTATTGCGACGTGCTAGGTTTTATTGGCCGACTATGATTAATGACTGGTTCAGATATTATAAAGGGCGCGAAGCTTGTCAAAAATTTGGTGATATTCAATTGGCTCCTGCTGCTATGTTGCATCCTATTATCAAGCTGTGGCCCTTCAGAGGATGGGGTTTAGACTTTATTGGGCAAATTCATCCATCTTCCTCAAAGGGGCATCGGTTCGTATTGGTGGCAACTGATTATTTCACTAAATGGTCTGAAGCAGTACCTCTCATGAACATGACACATACAGAGGTAATTCAATTCATAACTGAGCACATTATTCATAGATTCGGTATTCCTCAAACGTTAACAACAGATCAAGGTTCATCTTTCATGTCACACCAAGTCAGAGAGTTTGTCGAATCTTATAACATAAAGTTGCTCAATTCCTCTCCATATTATGCCCAAGCTAATGGACAAGCTGAGTCTAGCAATAAAATTTTAATCAAACTCATCAAGAAGAAGATTGAAGATAATCCAAGGAGATGGCATGAGTTGTTATCTGAAGCTTTGTGGGCACATAGAATTTCAAGGTATGGTGCTACGAAGGTGAGCCCATATGAGCTAGTATATGGTCAAGAGGCCGTTTTACCAGTGGAAGTAAATTTGAATGCTTTGAGAATAGCCAAACAAAATGATTTATCAGCAATAGACTTTTATAACTTGATGATGGACAATATTGATGAGGTTGCCGATAAACGTTTGGTTGCTTTGAAGTCCATAGAGAGAGACGAGTTGAGGGTTGCAAGAGCTTACAATAAGAAAGTTAAGTTGAAGAATTTTCAAGTTGGTGATCTCGTCTGGAAAGTGATTCTGCCGATTGGTTCAAGAGATAGAAAATTCGGGAAGTGGTCTCCAAGTTGGGAAGGTCCTTTTAGGATTACAAGAGTTGTTCCCGGAAATTCATATTTGGTGGAATCAATACAAGGGGCATTGTTACCTCGAGCTCTCAATGGCAAATATTTGAAGAAGTACCACCCGAGTGTGTGGCAGGAAGCCTAAGTAGGCAATGGCCAATATACGATTATCGCCCTTAGCACAAACATGGCCGATACATAATTATCGCCCTGAGAAAAATAAATGGACGATGGAGTGTTGACATCGTCCTTAGAACGAACACTATGCATATTATTTTTCGGTGTGCAAGCTTTGCCGAAAAACAGGGGGGCATGTGTTGACACCTGATTTTGGCAAGATACAGAGTGAAAGGGTTTTCAGCATGAGAAAGTTTCACATCGTCGAGTGGAACAACTTTGATGTTTAGGCTATCGCCATTCGACCTCATCTCAGTGGCCGAAGCTGTACTCCGAGTGACAAAATTTAGTGTTCTGAGTGCTTTTCGGCCGATTACGCCCTCATTATGACCTCAGATAAAGGAGCATTCTAAAGGAATTGTCTTCGTCTCGTCGAGGCAATTGATTTTCATATATAAATCATCTTAATCCGAGTTCATATGCAAAAGTTACAGTCAATACGGTTTGGACAGGACAGAGACCAAAATATTACGCTTGACACCAGACACATGTTGATGCAATGCGTGAGCAATTCGGTCCTCAAGACGGCCTTGAATCGAAAAACCTTCAACACAGAAAAGTTTCGCCTCGTCGAGCCGATCGATTTTCATATATAATTCGTCTCAATCCGAGGTCGTATGAGGCTTGGAGAGACAAGACAAGATCAGGCTGTGTTTTCAGTCGGAAATCCGAGTGAAAATGTTTACCATCCGAGTGAAAATTTACCGGTCGAGTGAAAGTTTGCTGACCGGATGAACTTATTATTATCCAAGTCAAATATAGTCATCCGAGTAAAATTTTCCTCCAGGTGAAAATATTCCGAGTGAAAAGATTACCATCGGAACGAAAACTTGTCGATCGAGTAAGATATTGTCTTCCAAGTGGAAATATAGTCATCCGAGTGGAAATATGGTCATCCGAGTGAAATTGTCCTCCAGGTGAAAATATTCCGAGTGAAAAGATTGCCATCGGAACAAAAACTTGCCGATCGAGTAAGATATTGCCTTCCGAGTGGAAATATAGTCATCCGAGTGAAAGATTGTCTTCCGAGTGAAAAAGTCCAGTCGGACGATCCGAGCGAAAGTCTCTAATATCCGAGTGGATGAGCTCGAATCCGAGTGAAACTGAACATGTGCCCGAAAGTTTATCAAGATGACTTCGGATGAAGAAGTGTTCAATACAGAAGTTGTGCGTATCATTAATACGGTAAACTTTGGTTTTGGAGTCATCATCATCAGAGATAGTATATGGCCTGCAAATTCACTACGAGACTCGGATAATCCAGTCTACTGCAAGACCGAGTCCGACTGGAAGGTAAAGATGACCTCGAAAAGTATTCAAGATGACCTTATTTGAAAAGGTGATCAACATGAGGGTTGTTCGTATCGTCGAGGCGCACAAGTTTGATATTTGGGCCGTCTTGATCGGAGATCATATGCAAGCTCGGCGGCCCGCACAAGGAGAAAGACAGAAGTTGGGCCAGATTCAGACTGAATCCGAGTTGGAATAGAACTAGGACTCTAGGACGTGAATTGATGTAATTTCTTGTAAGGAAAGCCTAGATGAATCCTTTACTTGTACGGGAAGTCCAGCCGCCTCTTATATATATTGGGGGTGATGGCCGATTGAACAACACACAATCGAACAAATCAATATACTCCTTTTTCATCTACGTTTTATCTCTCCACCGTTTTTCTCTCTCGTTCTTCGTTGTTCCTCGAATTTGAGAGCTGCGAATCCCAAAGCTCTAGGGGCGAGCGAATCGACCTAGGGCAGCCCATAGCCGCCGCACTCTCTGACGGGGTCCCTCCCGGGGTGTGGGGTTTCGGGTCTGCAAAAGCGCCCGCCGACTGTCTTGCGTATCGCGCTGTCGGTCGGGTCTCCTTCAACGTGAGCTGCGATGCATCACCCCCGGCGTCGAGGGTACACGTGACGTGTTCGTGTGTCAACACGATGTAAACTAGGCAACCATCTAATTAACAAGCCCACAAGCATACAAAGCAAAGTAAAATGCTGGAAATGATTGATCACAAGTAAGCCGGAGATGCAGATTTTATCTTGAAGGCCACACTTCCTTGGGGAAGTGCTAATCTCTTCGTTGGAGCGGTGGCGGCGCCAAGGTCTGGAAAGCCACCAAGTGGCTCATTGTGTTATGCTCGAGTCACCCCAACGGATAAGCCTCAAATCACTCAGGGATGGTCTTGAAGGTGATCACCATAATTTTACATACGTCTCCAGAGCACACCATAAGCAAGCAAGCTTCCAGAGGAACCCTAACCTCCTAGGAGCCCAAGCTCCAAGAGTAACAAGTTGTTGGTGAAGAAATCTTGCGGGGAACACAAATCAGTTTGGTCAAATCATAGATCGGGCCTTGATCCTATAATCCCCAAAGTCTCAAAGAGATCCTATAATCCCCAAAGTCTCAAAGAGTTGGAGCGTCTAAGAAATATGAGAAGGCAGTTCCTTTATAGTGTTTTCTCACTTTGTGATTGTTGACAGCTGACGGACCACGTGCACACCTGGTGTCCGGAAACTATGGGGAACCTTGTGGGCAAAGTGAGGATATGTATGTGAAGTGTGAAGAGCTCCTTTTTTGGTGGTAGGTGCGGGAAGGCTAGTATTATTTTTTGGGGAAAAGTCCATTTTACTCCCCTGAACAAAGTGGGTGGTTCACTTTACCCCTTGATCTACTTTTTTGCTCCTTCTAGACCCCAAACAAAATTAAACCGGACAAAACACCCCCCGGCTGGTTGGCCTCCATTTGATGCTGATGTGGCACAGTCAACGGCGGTTTTGACCGGGGTGTGGCCTACTTGTCAGGTTGGACTGTTATAGAGCTGCCGTTGCGGCCAGGGAAGACCAGCTGTGCGCAGGTGCGCCAGCGGGGCGACGCAACGCTGCAACCTGCGGGGACGAGCATGCCAATGCGGAGCGCGGCGGCGTACAAGAGCGGTACAGCGCGTAGGAGCAGCCGAGCAGGAGCACGACGATATGGGGGTGCAGCAAGGCGGACGCGGACCAGGACGAGGAGCAGGGCTGCTTCGAGGAGCTGAAGTGACGACCATGCCAAATAGCCGACGTTCACATTTTCTACTCGATGCCGCCGGCGGCCCTGCTCCACATGCCCCTCCGCCAATGAGCGGCAGCAGCCAGTGCCGCCTCGTGCTCCGCAACGTCATCTGCCACGCCCGGCCGGCGAGCTGCTCGACATCGTCGGGCCCAGCGGAGATGGCAAGTCCATGCTGCTCGAGATCCTCTCCGGCAGTCTCAAGCCGAGCTCCTCGCCTCCTACTGACCTCCGCGTCAATGGCTCCCCTGTCGACACCGCGGCCCTGCGCCGCCTCTGCGGCTACGTCACCCAGTGTGACGTTCTCTTCCCGCTCCTCACCGTGCGCGAGATGCTCCACTTGAGCGCACGCCTCCGGCCGCCTCGGTTCGGACGCGTACGACCCCGCCGCGGTCGACGCGCTCGTCGACGACCTCGCCCTGACCCGCATCGCGGACGCCATGGTCAAGGGCCTCTCTGCTCGCCATCTTCAGCCCCAGCGGCGCCCGCCACCTTCCAAGAAGACCAGCACGTACATGGTATCATCATGTGCCACTCCACTCCAAGCTCACACTCCCATGCCCATGTATGCCCACCGAGCAAGCCAAACTAGGCTCAGCCAAGCCCAATCATCCAAGCTTCACCCGAGCTTCAGCCAACACAAACCATAAAGCTAGCAACCACGAAGCTCATCGTCTTCCATGCATCCGGCAGGTGAAGCACCACCTTTACTAGCAACCATCCAGGAAGACGACGAGCTAGCGAGCGAATCAATGAAGAGCGGAGGAGGAGTAGAAAGCAGCAGGTGCGAGGTGGAGGCCGCGGGCATCACTGTCTCCGCCTGGCCTCACCCGCTCAAGATATGGAGCAGGCCCGACGACCTCCTCGACGCCACCGGCGACCCTGCTGCGCCCGCACCTCCGCCGGTGAGCCGCAGCAGCCGGTGCCGTCTACTGCTCCGCAACATCAGCTGCCGCGCGCGCCCCGGCGAGCTGCTTGTCATCATCGGACCCAGCGGCGCCGGCAGTCTACGCTGCTCGAGATCCTCTCCGGCCGCCTTGAGCCCAGCTCCTCCCCTCTTACTGACCTCCACGTCCATGACTCGCCTGTGGACGCCGCGGCCCTGCGCGGACTCTGTGTCTACGTCACCCAGCGTGACGTCCTCTGCCCGCTGCTCACACAGTTCGCGAGAAGCTCCACTTCAGCGCGCGCCTCCGCCTCGGCCAGGACGCGTACAACCTGCCACGGGAACTGTCTGATCCAGATCGCAACGGGAACGACAGCTCTATAACAGTCCAACCTGACAAGTAGGCCCCACCCCGGTCAAAACCGCCGTTGGACTGTGCCACATCAGCATCGAATGGAGACAAACCAGCCGGAGGGATGTTTTATCCGGTTTGGTTTTGTTCGAGGTGTAGAAGGAGCCAAAAAATAGATCGGGGTAAAGTAAACCACCCACTTTGTTTAGAGGAGTAAAATAGACTTTTTTCTTTTTTTGGGGGTTTTCTCACATTGTCATTCAACCACCTTGACCCTTTTGACAGTGCAGTTGTCCTATGACTCAAATAAAACAGAAACAAAAGCTTTGAGTCATCAGAAAATAATACATTTGATCTTTTGAAGTGTGTGGGTGTGGGGGGAGGGGGTCAACAATCTCCACAATAAATATTCGGGGTACCATGGCCTGAGATAAATCTTAACAACCGTAATTAGTTCCATTAATCACATTGTCATCACACCAAAATACCATTTAGAGACAAACACGCTCTCAGTTGTAAAATTACTACTTTTGTTTTCATTAGATTTTTTGCTTTTTTCAGCTCGTGGGTTCTTTCCCGTCTTTCTTGATCTTCCCCAGCGCAACCGGCTTTTAAAACCATTTCTAGTATGTTTGTTTGGTTGTTTTTGGCATGTGGTTTGTTTCGTTTTTCTTTGCCTTCCCCAGCGTAATGTCCTAGCTTTTCATAAATACGAAAAGTGTAAATTTAATGTTCATAAATTAAAGAATCTTCATGAACACATAAAATTATTGACAAAATTCTAAAAGTTCTTCATGAATTTTTAAAGATAATAAAGAATTGAAAAAATAGCAGATAAAAAATGTTCATGCAATTAAAAATTGCACGAGAATTTGAAAAAACAGTCATGAAATTAGAAATTTTTCATAAATTTGTCAGACTAAAGTTGCGAGTCGAGGGTGGACTTGCATATGGGACTAAAAAAATCAGGCCACAGTTGCGAGCCGCGGGCGAACTTGCAACTGGGACAAAACCCTAGTTGCGAGTCCACCATTGACTTGCAACTAGGACAAAAAAATGATGGGGCCCAATTGTGAATCGAGGGTGGGATTGCAACTCGGACAAAAAAAGGTCGGACCTCAGTTGCGAGTCGAGGGTGGACTTACGGGACAAAAAAAGGTCGGCCCCAGTTGCGAGTTGAGGATGGACTTGCAACTGGGACACAAAAAGGTCGGACATGAGTTGCAAGTCGAGGGTGGGATTAACTGGGACAAAAAAAGGCCAGACCCTAGTTGTGAATCGAGTGTGGACTTGCAACTGGAAAAAAGGATGAGCCCCAATTGCGAGTCAAGGGTGGACTTGCAACTAGGACAAAAAAAGGTCGCGCCTCAGTTGCGAGTCATAGATGGACTTGTAACTTGGACAAAAAAAGGGCGGGCCCAAGTTGCGAGTCGATGGTGGACTTGCAACTGGCACAGAAAAGGTTAGGCCTCAGTTGCGAGTTAACTATCGACTTACAATTGGTTCTAAAAATGATCAGACCCTGGTTGCGAGTCGAGGGTGAACTTGCAACTGGGGAAAAAGGGTTGGGTCTAGTTGTGAGTCGACGGTGTACTTGCAACTGGGGCAAAAAAGGTTGACCCCAGTTGTGAGTCGAGGTTGGATTATCAACTTGGACAAAAAAAGGTCAGGCCCTAGTTGCGAGTCAATGGTGGACTTGCAACTAGGACAAAAAAGGACATGCCCCTATTGTAAGTTGAGAATGGAGTTGCAATTGGTACTAAAATAAGGTCGGGCCCCGATGGCGATTCAAGGGTGAACTTACAACTAGGAAAAAATGTTGGGCCTCAGTGGCGAATCGATGGTGGACTTGCAACTGGGATAAAAAAATTCGGGCCCCAGTTGTGAGTCCAGGGTGGACATGCAACTGGGACAAAAAATGTCGGGCCCAGTTGCGAGTTGAGGGTGGGATTGCAACTGGGACAAAAAAAGGTTGGTCCCCAGTTGCGAGTCGAGGATGGAATTGCAATTGGGACTTAAAAGATTCGTGCCCAGTTGCGAGTCGAGGGTGAACTTGCAATTAGGACAAAAAGGTTGGGCCACAGTTGCGAGTCGAGGGTGGACATGCAACTAGGACAAAAAAAGTCTAGGTCACAGTCACGAGTCAAAGATAGACTTGCAACTGGAACAAAAACTGTCAGGGCTCGGTTGCAAGTCGACGGTGGGATTGCAACTGGGAAAAAAAGATCAACCCCAATTGCGAATGAAGAACCCTGTCTCTTTCGCTTCTAGATAGCTGACCAATTCAAATGACAAAAACACTCATGAAAAGGCTAGGAGGAAACATAATAGAGATCGAACAATAAATGGGCCTGACAAATAGACCAACAAACTATACCACACGATGACGCGAGGCGCACGTGGCAAAAAAAATGGGATTAAGTTTGCACAAAGATTGCAACAAATAGATCGGACGAACCACAACTTGAATGAGACATTTTTAAAACCTCCGATTTAGCAAATCCAATTTGAAACTGTTCAAATATTTTCTAAATTTTTATGTAATATTTTAAAAAATCATGAATTCAATAGTGTGTTCACAATTTAAAATTCATGAATTTTAATAAGTGTTCGCACACTTCAAAAAGTGTTGAGGTGCTAAAATTATCATGAATAGAAAATCGGGAATAAGAAAAATGAGAAGGAGAAGAACAACAAATATTAAAATAAACGAAAACATTCACGCACTCTACTGGGATAAAAAACAAGAAAAGTGCAATTTTATTCTCACAAAGTTTCATCATCGGATTCATTCTACTTGAACATTTGCTTACACGAACAAAATTAGACATAAAAAGAATAAATCTAATTGTTAGTTTCCGAGCAAAAGAATTGGGCCTTGCTATTTTATATTCATACAAACACACACACAAAAAAGATTGCTCTGCTACCTAAAAAGACTTGAAATACAACACTAACATGCATGAAATCTTCTATGGCACAAAGGATGCTTGAGAAAATTTTACTTTGCTTGTATAGAGACATATGCAAACAAAAATAATAAAATATGCAGGTATGGACACACACACTTGAACAAAAATTGCCAATCGCACTAGGATAATCTGCATAAATGGACAAAGAAAACAATAATAATAATAATAATAATAATAATAATAATAATAATAATAATAATAAGACAATGACAAACGCACACGCAACCCGGCACATAAAAATGAATAGAAAGAAAGAAATTATTTTCGCTATTGGGTCTGATCCAAGAAAGACAACTCAGCACACACGATCAAGAAATAAAAAACACGGGACAACAACAAGCGACAAGTTGACAACTCATCAGAAAATAAATGAGCGTTGTTGCACAATCTCATACTCTAGTAAATTTTGTTAAGGATTAATTTAATCCTAATAATCAATGCTTCAGTCGGTTGTAGTTACCGACATTGTAATTCTAACTGCCTTGTAATAAGGGTATAAATACCCGGTCTTCGAACATTGAGAAAGATTGTTCGATCATTTGCTTTCATCTTTTCACAAATTTAATCCTATGGTTCCAGGATTAGATGTGAGGTAACTATTTACGTGAAATAGCAATTCCATTTGATAGTATCTCATTTTGATGAGTTTTAGGCCCATCCCAAAAATAGCAATTCCGTTTGATGATATCTCATCTTGATGAGTTTTAGGCCCTCCCCGAAAATAATGTTCAGGAGAATAATGACCAAGACAGACGTTCTTGATTGAAAGCTGAATAAAACTGTTGCTTGTTGATGATTTGGTGCGGCATACAAGAGTATATAAGAGGGTACAAACCGACTTGGGGTAGGGGTACAAAACTGACTTGGACTAGAAGTCGTATACCATAAAGACTACTCTAACATCCCCTCGCAGTATCAACGGCAGGCTCGACGACGTTGAGACTGAAACAGATATCTTGAAACGGCTTAGTAGGCAGTGCCTTGGTGAAAATGTCAGCAAACTGTGCCGTAGAGGGAACATGAAGCACCCGAACCTGACCAAGAGCAACCTTTTCACGAACAAAATGAATATCAATCTCAATATGCTTTGTGCGTCGGTGTTGAACTGGATTGCTGGTCATGTAGACTGCTGATATGTTGTCACAGTAGACAATAGTGGCCTGCTCAATAGGCCTGTGTAGCTCGGAGAGTAACTGCTGAATCCAGATTGTATCTGCAACGGCATGTGCCACAGCACGATACTCAGCCTCGGCCGACGAACGTGAGACTGTAACCTGTCTTTTCGAAGACCAAGAAATCAAATTGTTACCAAGAAAAACACAAAAACCGGAAGTGGACCTTCGAGTGTCAGGACAACCAGCCCAGTCTGCATCAGAGTATGCGGTAAGCGAGTTTGGAGAAGAATTATTGAGGTGGAGACCATGATTGAGAGTTCCTTTTAAATACCGAAGAATGCGTTTAACATGATTATAGTGAGGAACCCGGGGATCATGCATATAGAGACATGCTTGTTGAACAGCAAAAGAGATTTCAGGACGAGTAATGGTGAGATATTGGAGAGCACCTGTTAGGCTACGATAGAGAGTAGGATCGGAAAAGGGTTCACCGGTAGACGAAAGTTTAAAACTAGTATCGACAGGAGTGCGAGATGATTGACAGTCAAGCATACCAACACGATTAAGAAGATCAAGAATATACTGGCGTTGGGAAAGAAAAAGGCTGGAGGAATCTCGAACAACAGCAATGCCTAAGAAATGATGAAGGAGTCCTAGGTCAGTCATAGAAAATTCAGATCTAAGAAGAGAGACAATATGATCTAAGAACTTTTGAGAGGAGGCGGTAAGAATGATATCATCTACATAGAGAAGTAAATAGGCAGTGTCAGAAGTTTGATGATACACAAAAAGAGAGGTGTCGGAGAGAGATGGTGTGAAGCCTATTGTTTGAATGAAGGAGGAGAAGCGTTGAAACCAAGCTCGTGGGGCCTGTTTAAGACCGTAGAGAGATTTCTGAAGAAGAGATACATGAGTTGGAAAGGATGGATTTTCAAAACCCAGAGGTTGCTGGCAGTAGACAGTTTCTTGAAGGGAACCATGGAGGAAAGCATTTTTAACATCAAGTTGGTGAATGGGCCATGAAGAGGAGACAGCAACACTAAGAACGGTGCGAATGGTGCTAGGTTTAACAACAGGAGAGAAGGTTTCTTCGTAATTAATTCCTTGTTGCTGAGAAAAGCCACGACAAACCCACCTGGCTTTATATCGTGAGAGGCTCCCATCGGAGTGGAACTTTTGGCGAAAAATCCATTTGCCAGAAACAATATTTGTATTGGGAGGACGAGGAACAAGTTGCCAGGTGTTGTTTTGAAGTAAAGCATTATATTCTTCTTGCATGGCAGCGGCCCAATTGGGATCAAGTAGAGCAGTTTTGTAATTCTTTGGAAGAGAAGTGAGAGATACGGAGGTATGAAGGTTTAGGCGGTCTTGGGGTTGATGAAATCCTGATTTGGCCCTAGTACGCATGCGATGATCATTAATCGGGGCTTCTGTAGGAATAGCACGAGGGGGTAAGGTGGGTACCGGTGAGTCCGGCGCAGCGGAAGAGTCGGACGAAGGAGTAGGGCTGGGTGGTGGAGTTGGAGTAGGGGCCGGGGGTGTTGGGGAGGGAGCAGGGGTCGGGGGTGTTGGGGACGTCTCGGGTGGGGTGAGTGTATGGTTGGGATTGGCTATGGTGGGTGTTAATGGTGGTGGTGATAAGTTGTGTTCGGCAGGTAGGGGAGTATATAGTTGGAAAGGACGGGGAGAGGGGGTGTTTGCGGAGCTAGGGGTGTTGGATGGTGTAGTAGTGTGTTGTGAGAAAGAAAAAATGTGCTCAGCAAACGTGACATGACGAGAGACATGAACGTGTCCGGTGTGAAGGTCGAGACAGCGATAGCCTTTGTGCTCGTCAGAGAAGCCGAGAAAAGCACATGGGATAGAGCGTGGTGACAATTTATTTGCAGAAGTGGCGTAGGCAATGGGAAAACAGAGACAGCCGAAAACACGAACCGCGGAGTAGTCGGGGTGGGAAAGAAAGAGGGAATAATAGGGAGTAGTGTTGGGTTTAGTTTTAGAAGGTCGAATATTTAGAAGGAAGGTGGCCATGTGTAGGGCTTCAGCCCAAAACTTGGGAGGCATAGATGATTGAATGAGGAGAGTGCGAACTATATCATTGAGGGTGCGAAGAGAGCGTTCTGCTTTACCATTTTGAGGGGAGGTGTAGGGACATGAGAACCTAAGCAGGATGCCATGTTGTAAGAAGAAAGTACGATTTTTAATGTTATCAAACTCGCGACCATTGTCACATTGGATAAAGCGAATTGGGAGGAAGAAGTGAACAGACACATAGCGTTGAAAATTAAGGAAAAGAGAATGGACCTCGGATTTGTTGCGTAGAGGAAAAGTCCAGACAAAGTGGGTGAAATCATCTAGGATAACAAGGTAGTATTTAAAACCCGAAACACTTGCAATGGGAGAGGTCCATAAATCACAATGTATTAATTCAAAGGGATAAGTGCTACAAGAACTAGAGGAACTAAAGGGAAGACGCACATGTTTGCCTAATTGACAAGACTCGCAAAACACAGAATTATGAGAGTCCCTATTACATGGTATGGTAAATTCACTAAGCATAGAAGCTAAGACGGCGGGGTTGGGATGGCCAAGCGACGATGCCAGAGATCGACGGAGGCCAGCATGGATGTTGGAGGGGTGGCGGCAGGAACTCCATTAAGAGAATAAAGATCACCGGAGCTATTGAAGCGAGCGATCTCGGCCTTGGTCAGGTAATCCTTTACAGATAAACCAAAAGGGTCAAATTCAGCCGAAACTAGATTGTCGCAAGTAAATTGGCGAACAGAGATAAGATTTTTAATGAGGGCGGGTGCAACTAGAACATCGCGAAGTAAAAGAGGTTTGGTGGAAGAGGGAAGTTGAGCCTGACCAACACAATATATAGAATAGATGATCCATCTCCAAGGATAATGGACGGGAAAGGAGATTTAGTGCAAGAAGATAACCAATTACTAGATGCAGACATATGACTAGAGGCCCCTGAATCAAAGATCCAATCCGTACCTGAGTTTCCTTGTGCAGCAAAGTTATTCATGGCCTAGAGAAAGGCAGCTTGATCCCAGCTCGGTGTCGCAGGTGAGGGTGGCGTCGGAAGCAGTGCCGGCTGGGGAGTGTAGTAGGCATTGGCCGGCTGTGGTGGGGGTGGCGTCGGGAGCAGGGCCGGCTGAGATGTGTAGTAGGCGCCGCCGTCGGTGCTGTAATGACCATAAGGAGCATACGTCGGGGCGGCGTGATAGGCATTGGCCGGCTGTCGGGGTTGAGAACCCCGGGAGCACCAGTAGGCGGCCGAAGGCCGGGTTGCCAGGCACCTGAGTATGCCGGCGGAGCACCGAGGGTGGATGGAGCGGACCAGGGCATGTGCCATGCTTGAACAAGCCCCGTCCAAGGATCATGAGGAGGCCGCCATGCAACCGAAGATGGAGCACTGGTGGGTGGTGCAGGACTCGGTGCTGGTGATGTCGTAGGCGGAACCGAACGAGTCGACGGCGGCCTGTAGATAGGGTTTTTGCCGCGGTAGTTCGGGCTAGGACGCCAGCCTAGGGGCGGTTGAACAGATGACGATGCGGACGGCCCGGCGGCAGGAGCCGGCCTGGAAGGCGGCGCTGGTGTAGACGACAGAGGAGGATGAGCCGCAGCATGAAAGACCTTGGGGCGAGAGTCCTTGCGAGTTTGTGCTTCCGCCGCGAGTTGTAGCAAGGAACGAACTTCAGCGAAGGTAGGAGGGGGCCGTATCATCGGTATGAACGAGGCTTGCTTGTCAAAGTCTTCGCTGAGGCCGACGACGACGATATTGATTAGCTGTGAGTCGCTAACTGTATCGCCGAGTTCGCGGAGCTCATCACCAATGGTCTTAACGCGCTGGCAGAACAGGTTCACCGGGGCGTCTCCTTGCACCATATTGCGAAGCTCGGTGTGGAGAGCGTTTTTCCGAGCGTCGGTGTTGCTTTGGAAGAGCTGACGGAGGGAGTGCCAGATGTTGGCAGCGGTGGCGCCGTCGTGATCGAGCATGTTGAAGATCTCGGTGGTGATGCGGGTGTAGAACCACTGGACGATCGCGAGATCGTCTTTCAACCATTGCGGATCGTCGGGGCGGGGAAGACAGTTGGCGGCGACATGCGAGCGCAGGTTGCAGCGGCCGAGGTGGAGATCGAAGAGATGTCTCCAATGGTAGTAGTTGTGGGCGGCGAGATCAAGAACTATGGGGATGTAGGGGCAGACGTCGGAGATTGTGTCAGCAAGAGATATTGGTGCGGCGAGGATGGGTGCAGGGTAGTTTTGTGGAGCTATGGTGAGGGCCGAGAGAGAAGCGGCCGCGGCGTTGGCAGCCTTGGCGATGAGTGCGGCCCGGCGCTCGAAGTAGCCGGGCGGCGGCGGCGATGGTGGCGTTGGCAGAGCCATACCCTAAACCCTAGGACCGGTATCTGATACCATGAAAGCTGAATAAAACTGTTGCTTGTTGATGATTTGGTGCGGCATACAAGAGTATATAAGAGGGTACAAACCGACTTGGGATAGGGGTACAAAACTGATTTGGACTAGAAGTCGTATACCATAATAACTACTCTTAACATTGATCGATGGTTACATGCCGACCAACAAATTCTGCATCGGCTTTAGGAGAAAGACGAGAAAAACTCGTGGTCCGACCGAGTCTTCAGGCAGAAGTACATACGTCGACCCTTATCAGTGTCACTACTTTAGCTGACAACACATAGTGGATTCCACACAAGCACTTGGTTTTATTACTTAGCAACAATACAAAACGTCTGACAACACCATCAACCAGAATGAGGATCATTCGCACCACTATTAAATTATTATCGACCGAAGCCACCCGAAACCGCCGTGGCTGCACCCATCAATCGACGACCATCCCTGCCCCTCACACGTCGCAGCTGAGCCAAAGCGGCTCGTCGAACTCGCCCAGCGAATCGTCCGCGGCGGGAGCGCCCAGCGACAGCGACTCCACGCCCAGCGCCGGCCCCCACATCGGCGTGCCGTTCTCGTAGGCGTTGCTGGTGAGCCTGAGCACACCGGAGCCGTCGAGCCGGCACACGTACAGGTCGCCGTACGGCTGGAACTGGTTCGGTACCGAGATGGGCTCGGCCATGACGCCGCCCAGGTTGGCCGTGAAGAGCAGCCACTCGCCGTCCGGGCTGAAGCACACGTGGTTGATCCGCTCCTTGTCCGCCTCCGCGCTCCCCGGCGGCCCGGCCACGTGCACCCGCCGCAGCCCTGTCCCGTCCGGCCGCATCAGGTAGATGCTGAACACGGCGGCGTTGGCCGGCTCGTGCCGGTTGGAGGAGAACGCGATCAGCTTCCCGTCCGGCGACCAGCTCGGCATCGTGTCGATCCACTCGCCCTCGGTGACCCTCCGTATCGTCTCCTCCCCGCGCGCCGCGTCGACGATGTAGAGGTTCTTGTGGCCCGACCGGCCGGACCGGAACACCACCCACCGCCCGCACGGCGACACCGCCGGGAACGCGTCGTTGCCTGCCTCCGGCCGGGTCAGCTCTTTCACGGCCACGTCGACGTCGCCGCGGTCGTCGGTGAGGTCGCTCGTGTCGAACTCGATGCGCGCCACCCGGACCGTCGCTTTCGGGGTCTCGAAGATTGGGCCAGCGGAGGTGAACACCACCCCGCTCTCGCTGGGGCTCCACGAGGTGTAGAACAGGTTGGGCTGCTTGGCGAGCACCCATCGCTTGGAGCCGTCGGCGCGGAGGATCGTCACGCCGGGGGACTTGAAGAAGTCGCCGTTGAGGGCCAAGTACTTCGCGTCCGGCGAGAAGGACGGGAAGGAGCCGTGCACGCGGAGCATGCGGATGGAGCTCACCGGGCTGCGCACCGGCTGCAGGTACGGGATCAGCGAGTCGCCCGGCGCGCCCGCGCCGCGGAAGCGGTGGTACCCGAGGCGCTCGCCGGACGGCGAGAAGAATGGGTTGTAGTGGTGCAGCTCCGGGTTGAGGAGAGAGGTAACCGAGGTGAATTGCTCCGTCTCGAGGTCGAACAGCTCAATGTGGCGGTGCCCCCGCCCCTTCCGCCGCGTCGCCACGGCAATCCAACGGCAGCCACTGCCCGCGGCGGCAGGGGTGAAGCAGTGCACGCCCGGCGGCGTCACGCGCGTCTCGGCGCCGCGGGGCTCTCGAGTCTCCGGCGAGATGTCCACCCGGAAAACGCTCCACCAGCCGTCATCGGCGATACGGTGGAAGAACACCGTGCCCTCCCCGTGCCAGGTCGGCCAGCCGCCCCGAGCAGCGACGACGACGCGGCGGGCGGGGTCGGCGGCACGGAAGACGGCGACCTCCGTCTCGAGCTCGTGGAAATCGAACGCCCACGGCCTCTCGCCGTACGAGGCGACGGCGAGGAGCTGGCCGGACGCGGACAAGGCGGGGCTCATGTCTGCCACGCCCTGCGGCGTGACCCGCACCGTGCCCTTGCTTGCCAGGTCCGTCGCGTACACCGCCGCCCAGCTCCTGAACCACGCGGCCGGCTTCTCGTGCGCGGAGACGAAGTACAGCCGGCCGCCCCTCACGGTGGGGCGGTCGTGGAACAGGCTCCCCTCGACGGCCGGCAGCGGCACGGCGCGCTCGGACCCGGGGCGGCACAGGAACAGGCCCGCCGAGCCGGTCCGCTCGGACACGAAGGCCACCTCCTCGCCGCCGTCGTCCGCGAACTGGGCGTTGAAGTTGACGGACACGCCGTCCGTGTGGCGGAGCTCCGCCAGCCCCGCTGCGGACGCGCTCTCGGGAGTCTGCGGGGCGGCGACAGAGAAGACGTCGAAGCCGAAGCTGGTGACCCCGACGGAGGCGAAGACGATCGTGCCGGTGGGCTCGCGGCCGGGCTCCATGATCGGTGTGACGGCGTGTGGCTGGTTGAGTCGAGCCGTGGTGCTGGTGCTTGTCGCTTGTAGATTGTCGGTGTGTGTGATCGAGGTGTGTGACTGGGTGGAGCGTGGCGGTATTTGTAGGTTCGCGGCGAGACTTATCTGCGGGAAGTTGGCTCGTCGGATCACTCTGCTGTCCACTCCGTGACTGCAGCGTGCACGTGGTGGGTGTGAACGGGTGCATCACAAACGGAATCTGTGGAGCATGACATATTTGTTCCTACCCGTACCCCGCCCTGCACGGTACCACTGTTTCGATCGGATGCATGACATATTTTCGTTAGGGCGCTGCTAAATCTCGACGCCCCTGTCCGTTCGATTTTTTTGCTGCTTTAAGATCCGTTCAACACTGATGTTTAATGGAAATGGCCCATGAATGAAGATCGGGATTGGGCTGCGTCTGTTTGTTTTCGTGTCGTGGTTGGTGTTTACCCTGTGCGTTGGACAGGGTTGGCATTTTTTTCGTTGTGAGCTTTATTTTGTGGGGTTGTAATTTTTATTTTTTGTTTGTTTTCTTTTTCATTTATTC
Source organism: Aegilops tauschii subsp. strangulata (assembly GCF_002575655.3). Classification (NCBI taxonomy): domain Eukaryota; kingdom Viridiplantae; phylum Streptophyta; class Magnoliopsida; order Poales; family Poaceae; genus Aegilops; species Aegilops tauschii. The sequence goes on along the minus strand of NC_053036.3, from coordinate 103,653,608 downwards.
TTTTGTATATCTTTGATTTTATTTTTTATTTTCCTTCATCTTTTTTGTGCATTTGTCTCATTAATTTTTTGTTATATTTTGTCTTCCTATTTGTTTCTTGATAATTCTAGTTTTTTTTAAATTTTTTTGTTATTCCTTATATCTGTTCAGTAGCACTTTTTTTTGGAGGAGTCGGTAGCGCTCATTTTCAACTCGACTACAATTGCATGTGTGACAGTAGGTTTGCAACTTCAAGTGTTGCCCTCGATTGCAACCGCATGCCTACACAACCGGCTGCAACTGACATTTTTTTATAAATGGGCGATAGGAGAGGAGGGGAGTTGCATGTCCGACAATAGGCTTGCAACTACAAGTGTGACCCTCGACTGCAACTTCATGCCTACACACTCGACTGCAACTGACCTTTTTTTTTGTTTTTTAAGGGAGCGACATGGAGGGAGGGAGTTGCATGTCCGATACTAGGCTTGCAATTGCAAGTGTCGTCCTCGACTGCAATTGTATGCCTACACAACCAATGCAACTGACATTTTTGTTTTGTAAGTGGGCGTCGGGAGAGGAGGTAGTTGCATGTTCGACACTAGGCTTTGCAACTGCAAGTGTCGCCACCTAATGCAACTACATGTCCACACACCACTACTACAACTAACCTTTGTTTTGTAAGAGTGGCGAGAGAGGTGAGTGGGGTGCGGCTGCATGTCCAATACAAGGCATGCAACTGCAAGTGTCGCCCCCGAATGCAATTGGTCTTGTGTTTTTGTCAGAGGGCGGCGGGAGGGGGTGGGGTAGTTGCATGTTCGGGAGGGGTTGGGGGCAGTTGCATGTCCACTACTAGACATGCAACTGCAAATGTCACCCCCGACTGCAATTGCATGTCTTTCAACATGGTTGCAATTGGACTTTTTGTCATGTTGGGGGAGGGGGAGTTGCATGTCCGACGCTAGGCTTGCAACTGCAAGTGTCGCCCTCGACTGCAACGGGATGTCCGATAGTAGGCTTGCAACTGCAAATGTCGCCCCCGGCTGCAACTGACTTTTTTTTTGCAACTACAGACTCGGCTTGGGCGGCCTGCTATGCAGACTTATTATTGACCTTTTCTTTTACTTTTTCTACTTTCTTTTTTATTTCAATTTTACCGTTGTGTTTTGAATTTGTATTCTTCTTCTTCTTTTGATTGTTAAGAAAAACAACGCAACCCACGTTGGATGCACACATTTGCATGTCCTCCATTTGTATGCAACTTAATATTCTTTTCTTTTGAAAAAAAGTGCCACACTATTTAGTTTGTCTTGTTTTCATTTTGTTTCTTTGTTACATTAAAGATTGATTTTTGTCATAATATACAAACTGTCATAAAATAAAAAAAGAGAAGCAAGATGACGCAGGAAGAGAAGGACTGAACGATGAGCTAGACTGGCGACAGAAAAATGTTGTTTTATTTACTTCTCTTGTTGAACATTTTTTCCCATGTCAAGAAAAAAAACAAAGACAAAGAAACAGATGGAGAATAGAAACTTGGCTTGTCCATTCAATGAGCCCACAAAGGGGATTTATACAGAGTACATCATAACAGGAAGCTAGCTATGTACGGGCATGCACAACGTGCACATAGGAGTGGAGCACGGCGTGCAGTTACAGATCATGTACATGGCGGGGGACACGGTCCCTCTGTTATACAGGCGACGGGCATCTTCCAACAGAAACAATCAGCCCAGCCCAACCCAATAAACAAACAAACAAACAAGAGAGAATCGAAAAAGGCCCAGCTAAGAATAAAACCCAGCAACTATCGAGTAAACAAACAGGCCTAATCTGCCTTAGGTGACATCAGTCGACTTAGACTTCGACTGAGACCTAGACAGACCCATAATTTATCGGTTGTGCTAATTCTCAGTCGACTGAGAATTACTGAAGTCTTAGTCGACTGAGTTACGTGGAATTTGTTCGCTATCTCGGCCCTAACTAGACCATCGATTGTTTGTTCGTATCTTTTCTTCTAGGCTTTTCGTTTCTTCCTGGGCCGTCGTTTCATTCGTGTACTTGGGCTTCTATGTGATTATTTTTTGTTCCGTGAGCAGTGATGCCATTGCTTTTTCCTGTTTCTCCTTTTTGATCGAGAGGGTCGTGTGACCCCTTTTGGCCTTTTTTTGTATTATCAACGACTTTTGCAACGTGTAGGTTTGAGTAGTGGTATAAACTTCACATACCTAGTATTTATTAGCTTTAGTTATTTTTTATTTTCCTTTTGTTTTTGTTTAAATTTAGTCATTTTGTTTTTTATTTTATTTATCAACCCATTCATTTTGTTTTGGCTTTGCTAAATCTTTGTCAACTCGCAAACCGTTATATAGATTTTTTGTTCTGCTGTTTTTGTTTAAAAAATCTGTTTCTATTTTTTTTCTTATGTCACTTCTATTTTCTTCTTTTAGTTTATTTTTATTTTTCTTATTTTATTGATACTTTTTTGGAGCACGGCTTAAAATCGTGCATTATGCTATTTCTGGATGACTATTGTCTAACGCGTATCTAAGTCCTTCACACGTCAAATGAAATGTAATAAGTCTTGTGCTTTCTCCCAGTGGGCTTTATGGTTTTCCGTGTGGCACGTTTGGTTTGTTCTCGTTTTCGCGTGCATGCGGTGTCGGTCTGTGGGGTTTCCGAATCATTCCTTTTTTGGTTTTTTTTTTGCCTTAGGCTTTTTGACGTCTATGCAAATTACATGTTTCGGGTGTATGTGTGCGATAATATCGTCTTTTCTAGGTTTTTTTAGGGGTGGATGCTCTGATAAATGTACGTGTAATAGCTCGTGTCCACAAACCTGACAACACTAATGGTTGCATTTTTTTATTGTCCCATCGCCTGAAAAAAAACACACAAATATGATTCATTCCACGGGGAATAAATGCATTTTTTTTCTGTTCCGAGGAGAAAATGTCTCTTTTCTGTAGTTGCATGTCTAGCTCTATATATGCAACTGCAAGTGTTCTCCACCCCTGCGACTGCAAATGCATGTCTTAAGCATGCCCGCAAGTCTATGGTGTTTTATTGAGGGACGCGAAAGTTGCAGGTTTGTTGCTAAGCATGCAACTTCACATGTCACCCCAACTGCAAGTTCATGTCTTCAACGTGACTACAACTCACTGGTTTTTTACTAGAGGTAGGGGTAGTTGCATATATGCTGCTAGCTGCACAACTGCAAAGTGTCACCTCGGGCTGCAACTTTATGTCTTCAACGCTACAAAAATTCAGTGGTGTTTGTCGGGGAAGGGGGCAATCGCATATCTACCACTAGGCATGCAACTACAAGTGTCGCTCCAGTTGCAACAACATGTCTTCAACGCGATTGCAACTCAGTGGTGTTTTGTCTGTGGATGGGGCAGTAGCATGTGTGCGCCACTAGCCACACAACTGCAAGTGTCAGTCCTGACTGCGACTACATGTAGTCAACACAAATGCAACTCTGTGGTGTTTTTATCGGGGGGGGGAGAGGAATTGTTTCATGTCTGCCTCTAGGCATGTAACTGCAAGTGTTGCCCCCAAAAGAAAATATGTCGTGTTTTTTTGTGGAGGAAGGAAAGTTCCATGTCTGACACTAGGGACGCATGCAACTAAAGTGTCACCCCCGACTACAATTGCTTCTCTATAATGCAACTATAATTCTGTGGTGTTTTGTCGGGAGGGATTGTTGCATGTCTACCACCAGGCATGCAATTTTAAGTGTTGCCACCGACTGCAACTCTGTGGTGTTTTTGTCTGGAAAGTGAGGTGGTCGCATATGTGTCACTAGGCACGCAACTGCAAGTGTCACCCCTGACTGCAACTCTGAGGTATTTTCTAGGAATCGAAGTTGCATGTCAATCACTAGGCATGCAATTGCAAGTATTGCTCCTGACTGCAATTGCATGTCTTTAATGTGACTGCAACTCTATGTTGTTTTGTTGGGAAGGGGCAGTTGCATGTCTGTTACTAGGCATGCAACTACAAGTGTTGCCCACGTCTGCAACTATGTGATGTTATTTGTTGGGGGGAGAGGGCAGTTGCATGTCTGCCACTAGGCGCGCAACTGCAAGTGTCGCCCCTGAATGCAACTCTAAGTTGTTTTCTAGGAGTGGTAGTTGCATGTTCATCCCTAGGCATGCAAGTGCAAGTATTGCCCCCCGTCTGTAACTTCATATCTTCAACATGACTGCAACTCTGTGGTGTTTTTTCGGGAAGCGGTAGTTGCATGTCTGCCAGTAGGCATGCAATTGCAAGTCTTGCCCCGACTGCAACCATATGTGATGTTTTTTCTCGGGGTGAGTGGACAGTTTTTTTGCCACTAGGCACGCAACTTCAAGTGCCTCACCTGACTGCAACTCTGTGTGGTATTTTGTCGGGAGGGGCAGTTGCATGTCTGCCACTAGGCGTGCAACTACAAGTGTTGCCTCCCACTGTAACTATGTGGTGTTTTTGTCCGAGGGAGGGGGTAGTTGCATATTTGCCACTAGGCACACAACTACTGACTACAACCTCACATTTTCCAACACGATTTTCACCTTAGTAGTGGTTCGTCGGTGAAGGGGGGAGTTGCATGTCCTCCACTAGACAGACAACCGCATATGTCGACACGAACTCCAACTGCATGTCTTCAGCACAACTGCAACTTTGTGTGTGGGGGTGGGGGGGGGTAAATGAGGTGGGGGTGTTGTATGCCCTTTTTATTCAGTTTCATGTTAACCCTTGACACGCAACTCCCCTCGGCGGTGGCCGGTTGCATCTCTTACATGCAAGGGGAACGCTAAAAATCAGTCGACTGAGACTTTACAAAGTCTCGGTCGACGAGATTAGCCGCCAAGTTTCATCGAACTGTATTCAGTCGCTGATGTGTTTTCTTTTTCAAAACACACTAGGCTTTTCCTATATGAGAGGCTGGCAGCAGCATAGTATGCCTTCCGCTACGTGGGTTGTGGATTGTGGCTTGCAGCTCGTTCTCTTGTGCTTTTCTGTTTTTATATTGTCATAGCTGTCCATGTAAATCTTTGTATGTTTTCTTCTTCTTTTTTGCTGGGTTGTGTGCACCGTGTATGTACAGAAAAAGAAAGTTAATGGGGCAGCTGACTTTATGTGTATGTATACAGTATACACGTGTACTTGTCTAGCTTTTTAACTTTCTTTTTTCATTTATTTTTAGTAGATTTTCCTTTTATTTCTTTACTTGTATTTCCATTTTTTATTTATTATCTTTCTTGTTTAGGAAATATGGAACATTCAATTTTTTAAGAACTACATTTTGACACACATGAACAATTTTTATTCTCACATGTTGTTGTGTTAATTTTTTTATTCTGAGTTGTCGTTGCCTTTTCTACATGGACTTTTACTTTATTTGCTTATTTGTATCTTGTCTATATTTTTTTACTTTGTTTCTTTGTGTATTACCCAAAAATAATTTTTTATTGTGTTTATGTGCTATGTTTTTTTTCACGAGCGCACCGTAAAGTTGCATACATAACACTAGGCATGCAACTGCAAGTGTCGCCCTCGACTACAACTGACCTTTGTTCTATCGAAGAACAGTGGAAGAGGGGAGGGGTAGTTGCATGTTTTTCACAAGGCATGCAATTGCAAATGTCGCCCTTGACTACAACTGCATGTCTACAAGCGAATGCAATTGACTTTTGTTCTGTCGATGGGCGGCAGGAGAGGGGGTAGTTGCAGACTAGGCATGCAACTGCAAGTGTCATCCTTGACTGCAACTGCATGCCTACCCACCCGATTGCAACTAGTCTTTTTGTTATGTTGGAGGACATCGGGAGGGGGGCGTAGTTGCATGTCTGACTGTAGGCACACAACTGCAAGTGTCGCCCCGACTGCAATTGCATGTCTACCCATCCGACTACAACAGACCTTTGTTTCGTCGGAGTGTGGCGGGAGAGGGGGAAGTTGCACGTCTGACACTAGGCATGCAATTGCAAGTGTCACCCTCGAGTGAAACTGCATGCCGACACATCCAAATGCAACTGGCCTTTGTTTTGTCAGTGGGCGGCGGGAGAGGTGGCGGGGGGGGGGGCGCAATTGCATGTCTGACGCTAGGCATGCAAATGCAAGTGTCACCCTCAACTGCAATCGACCCTTGTTTTGCTGGAGGGCGGCGGGAGAGTGTGTGTGGGCGCAGTAAGGTAGTTGCATGTCGGACACTAGGCATGCAACTGCAAGTGTTGCCCCAGAATACAACTGCATGTACTCTACCCAAACAACTGCAATTGACCTTTTTTGTCGGAGCATGACAGGAGGGGGGGGTGGGTACTTGCATGTCTGACAGTAGGCATGCAACTGCAAATGTCGCCCTCGACTCTGTGGTGTTTGTCGGTGGGAGGGGCAATTGCATGTCTACTATTAGACACGCAACTCCAAGTGTCGCCCCCAAGTGCAAATGCCCGTCTTCAATGCAACTGCAACTTTATGGTGTTTTGTCGGGGGAGGGGCATTGCATGTTTATCACTAGGCATGCAACTGTAAGTGTCATTCTCGAGTGCAACTGCATGTCTTCAATGCGGCTGTAACTCTGTGGTGTTTTGCTGGAAGAGGGCAGTTTCATGTTTGTCACTAGGCATGCAACCGCAAGTTCGTCCCCCGACTACAACTCTGTGTCGTTTGTTGGTGGGGAGGGGGCAGTTGCATGTCGTCTTAAAATGTACGCAATCGGAAGTTTTCCCCAGAGTGCTACTGCATGTCTTCGACGCTACTACAAACTTGTGGTGTTTTGTTGGGGAAGGGACTGTTGCATGTCTGTCATTAGACATGCAACTACAAGTGTCGCCCACGACTGCAACTCTATGGTGTTTGCCAGTGGGGAGGGACAGTTGTATGTCTGCCACTTGGCACGCAACTGCCAGTGTCGTCCCTGAGTACAAGTGCATGTGTGCAACACGACTACAACTATGCGGTTTGTGGTATTTTTGTGAATGGTTGGTGGCAGATGCATGTCTACCACTAGGCATGCAACTGCAAGTATCACCCCGACTGCAACTCTGTGGTGTTTATCGGGGGTAGGGCGGCAGTTGCATGTCTGTCACTAGGCACGCAACTGCAAGTGTTGTGCTCGACTGCAACTTGCGCCAAGGGATATTGGCCACTTGCATGTATACCGCTAAACCTTCAACTGCATGTGTCACAATCATCCCGCAAATGCGAGCGATACAACAAGACTGCAACTGTGAATTTGTTTCCTAATTTTTTAACTTCAGTTTTTCTTCTCATTCCCTTTTTCCTTTCCCCCTTTTTCTGTTTTTATCCTTTGTTTTTCATTTTTAATTTTCCTTTCTCTATTTTATTATTTTTATTTTTTCCGCTTGTTTATCTGGTTAATTTGCTCTTTTCCCCCTTTAATATGATTTTCATTTCCCATTAGTAGAAATATATTTCCTTGTGTGTATATGAATATTTAAAAAATACATGTTCAAGTTTTTTCTAAAAATAATTATTGAGCACTTTTCCGATATGCGGTGAACATTTTTTCAATACGCGATGAAACATTTTCTAGAATTATTCATGCAATTCTTAGTAAATGTTCATGTATTTTAGAAAAGTATTTATGTGTTTGAAAACATAATTCATATTTATTGTAAACTGTCCATAAAATTTAAAACTGTTCACGGTTCTTAAAAAATGTTCATGTAATTTTTTGAAATTGTTCATGTAACAAAAATGATGTATACACTATATATACCTGTGTGTGTTGTCCTTTGTCCTTACGTACTTTAACAACCGCGGGCAGCAACTTCATAGCTCGTCAGCAAGCAATAGGAAGCACAAAATTATTATTGTTTCTTCAATATCGTTTCTTTGTGTTCAAATCCTTTGTATTTTTTTATGAACGACAAATGACAATAAGTTATATGCCCATCTAAAAAAACACTACAAGCATGCACTGTATTGCATATACAAGAATTTTTCCAGAAAAAATGCTATGATTTGAACAAAAAAAGTTACCTCACTCGTTGAGGTTGTAGCTTTTTTGAGAAACGCTGAGGTTGTAGCTGGATAGCAAAACACATATTATATTTGCAGTCGTACAGCCCAAGTACAAGAAGAGGAAAAAATCCGGCAAAAAGCAACAAATCGCAGGGAAAAGAAAAAGATGAGATAAAGGCCTAGTAGAAGTACAAAGCCAGCCCATAACAGCAAAAACACACAAACAGTCACATAAACGAAGCAGGTCTGGTTTGTACCTGTGCTGATGTCATATACGTATGCTGATGTCATCAGTCGACTGAGTCTTCATGAAGTCCCAGTCAATGGAGACCTAGACAGACCCTACATGCAACTGAGTTTTTTATTTTGTTTTTAATTTTTTTAACATGAAAGATCTTTTTTACAATACAAATTGTTTTTTGAAGAATGATATGAAAAACAAAGAGCGAGCAAGATGATATGGAGAGTAGGAATTATATTTTGTGTTCTTTTTTCCATTTTTGATATTTTACTTCTTTGTCATAAAATATATTTTTATACAACTCAAACCCATTTTAAAAAATGATGAGAAAAAATATGCGAGAAGTACACAGAGAAGAGAGGGAACATAGATCTTAAAAAAAGAAGAGAAGGAACATTGATCTAAAAAAAAAGAGAAGGAACATAGCACGAGCACGTGACGTGCAATGCGAAAGAAGAAAAATGGGCCGATCTGCAGGCCCATGCAACGATCGCGAGTGGAGAAACAAGCAGCGATGCGTAGAGCAAAATCTGGCTTAGTTCCTCTAGGAAAAGTAACAAAACCTGGCTGAAAACAAGTGCTGCGCCATAAAAAATGTACGCTGACGTCAGCCGACTGAGACTTCGCGAAGTCTCAGTCGACTGATTCCTAGCCAGACCCTTTTCGTTAAGTTGCTTGAACGCAAAGATTAACTAAGTGTATGTTTTAGACGAGAGTATTTCCCCTACTATTAAAAAAGGGCGGTACTAGGCGCCGGCGCGCCGGCCCAAAGTTTCGGCCAGTCGCACCGCAGCCACACGATGCTTGTGTCCCAGGCCGCGCGATTCAGCCCCCTCTCCTGTGTCGTCCCCTCCTTCCTCCTCGCTTCTTCCTTCTCCCGCATCGTTCAATCAAAAAAAAGGGAGCAGCCGCCGCACGCCGGAGAGAGAGAGAGGGGGGGCTGCGGTGAGCATCGTTGACCCTCGCCGGAGATCGAAGCACCTCCGCACACCCAAGCTCGCCGCCCTCGCAGACCCGCCATGGCTGCCAAGGAACGCCATGCCATGGTCCTCGAGCTCTGCGCAAAGGGGTGCCGCCATGGCTTCGAAGGGACATCCGTGTGCCAAGGTTCATCGAGTTGTACCGTCAAGGGCTACAGTCCCCATCGTAGCTCCTCGCCGACGGAGATTCTGCACCATGATTGATTGCAGCATTTGCCGGCCCTGGTAGTAGCAAACAGCATTGCCGGTTGTAGCAGTGGCTCGCCCAGTCGTCACTGCTGCAGCTTTTGTAGAAGCCGTTTGTAGCTCTCCCGGTGATCGGTTCCAGCTTTTTGCCAATGCCCGTTGCAGCTTTCTCCACGACAACTATAGCAAAACACCATGCCGGTTGTAGCATCTTGCGGTCAAGGTTCCAACTTTGTCACCGGCCAGTTCCAGCAAAAATGTACATACAGTTGCAACAACGGCGTCGTCGGTTCCAGCTCTCCGTCCTAGCACCAAGCCGTCACCGTTGCAGCTTTTCTAAACGCTAGTTGTAGCTCTACCGGTGACCAGTTCCAGTTTCTACGGATGCCCGTTGCAGCTTTCTCGACCACAACCATAGTAAAACGCCATTGTCGGGGTGGAGGGTAGCATCTCGTGTTCCCAGGTCCGGTCTGCCGGCGGCTTGTAACAACCAGAGTCGCCGGTTGTGGCGGCCCGCGTCACGGTTGTAACCATGTAGCAGCCAAAGCCGAGAGACCACCGTCCCAAAAAAAACAGCGGTTGCAGTGTGCGGCATAGCCGTCGCAAAACGTGATTCGGGGGAGGAGATGCTCGGCGGGGCAACAACAACAAGGTGCTCTCATGGCTATAGGAGGAGTAGGAGGGAAAGAGGAGAGTATGGATCGAGCTTGGGGGGGAGGGGGGCTTCCATGGCAAGAGGTGGAAGAATCTGGATTTGGACGACCACGCGAGAGGAAGGGGACGAATTCTAGCCATTGATCACTTTGCGACCGGAGCGGCGCGCCGTATACAATCGTTTCAAATGAAAAAAGGAGTTTCATGGGATTTTCAAAATCCCAATAGGAATTAATCTGACACCTAGCAAAAATGTATATTTTCATGTCTTTTTGTGCTCGTACCCCGTAGGAGTATTCTGTGGGATAAGTTTTTTTCGAGGGTACGCAAATTGCATACCTTAGCTTTATAGAAGGAGAGAAAAAAGACATACAACAACGTCTACCATTCGCTACGGAGAGCGAAGGCGACCAACTCCACACCCAGTTCGTACAAGGACAACCAAACACAACAACACGGCTACGACACAAAAAGCCTACCCAACATCGAGCCCCTCGCCGCGTCTCGGCCAACACTGAAGACCTTCGAAGAACAGCAACTCTAGCTTCCTTGGAGTAGCCAGCGACGACCGTACATGGCGCCGAAGGAGAAAGATCCGGGTAGCGGTGAACACCGGAGGAGCGCATCATGGGACCTTGAGTCTCCCAGCACAATGCTCCCAACAGAGTAACAACCTCAAAGACGTTGCCATCATGCCGATCCTACGAATCAAGGCTTTCGCCCCGGAGACAGCTGCCGATACAAGGTCGCGAGGAAGATGGCGTTGCACTCGGCGAAGCCTCCAGGAAGGTGAATGACACCTGCAGGTGCCATCAACGCCGGTCCGGCCACAACCGAACAGGATTTTCATCCGTAGCTCTGCACATCTCCAAGTCTCCAAGATCCCGGCCAGTCCCGATCAGATGCCTCGCGCCGCCATCACCGCAACAACTTGCCATCGAAGCCCTCCTCACTGCTGAGGGAACACGCCTAAAGTCATCGCCTTCAACATCGACTAGGAGACGCAGCATCCACCGAGCGGTGCAAAGCCAGTTCCGCCACGGTGGCCTTCACCCACGCCAGGGGACTGCCACCAGAATGGATCTGACCTGCACCTCCGACCACCCTCCGGCACCCACACCGCCAAGGCATCGCCGCACGCCTCACACGGCAGCAACCGAACGCCCGCTGCCCGCCAAGACCCTTCCTGGCAAGGCCTCGCAGCGCCGCCGTCGCCATGGCTGCACTCGCACCGCCGCCACCGCCAGAGCCGGTGCACCACCTGCATCCTCCATCCTGCTACGCTCCACGCAAAGATCCAGAGACAACCGCCGCACTCCCTGCCGTGAGCACCTCAGGGACGCCGGCCAGCGCCGAAAACGCACCAGATCCAGCCTGAGATCCTCGGATCCGCACGGATCGGCCCGCTTGGAACTGGCCAGGCACGAAATCCCTCGCGGCGAGGAGCACCAACCCGCAGATGGCCTGCGCACTCTACCGCGACGCGCCTCCGCCAGAACGCCGCGACGCCCTCCACCATCTCCCGCCAGCTTGCATCTCTGTCGCGTCGGCCACTCGACGCCAGGCTGAAGAAGCGGTCCCGCCGGCCTGCGCACGCGACGCGCCGCCGCCAGACCGCCGCGACTGTCCGCACCTTCTCCCGCCAGCGCACATCCACCCGCCGCGCCGGCCACCGAGATCCGCCGCCAGGCCGAAGAAGCGGTCCCCCGCGACCACCGCTCTAGGTGTGGCAAGATGAATCCCGCCGCCGCCGGCACCACGCGGGCTTTGCCCGGCGGCGGCGGCGGGGAGGAGGAGAGGGAGGAAGGCTGGGGTCGGCGGCGGGATTAGGGCACCCGAGTCGCGCGCGCGGGGGGGGGGGGGGGGGGGGGGGTGGGTGGGGGGGCGACGCGGGGCAGGGAGATGTTCTCCTTCTGTATAAGATGGATTACCATTCTGTGGGATAAGTAAAGTCTAAGCAAAATAGAGCTTGACCACCCCGCCAAAAAACAAAACAGCCTGACCAGCTGAATGCACCTCACGTGGAAAGTGGGCTGTGTGCAGAGTTGGGTATTGGACCAGGTGTGGACGCAGATGGATGGTAAGCAGAGTAGACAGATTCGAGTTTTGGTCAACAAACACACTCTCCTAAGCTTGTTTGCCAAGAAACTTATACTTGGCTGTTTTAGCTTTGCTAGGTGTAGAATGTGCCGAGATTAGCGTCAGCTTGAGTGGATCATCGGTGCTGTTATCCAGGCTTGGCTAGGTGTGAACACGAATGTGTTAGTGGAATGGTTGCAAGATCCTAGTTGTGGTCAAAGGATGATTGTCCCACGTGGAATTGCTCGGTTGTTTTAAGTTTGCCGAAGGGAATTAGAGCATCTTTACTACTAATTAGAAGAACGCCCATGCGTTGCAACGTGGCCACATTAATTTTAAAAGTTCAATATTAATATTCTCATACATATCAAGACCCCCCCCCCCCCCCCCAATGATCGTCTCGTCCCTCGATAGCGATCAGTTAATTGCTGATTTTTTGGCTTGCCCGCCTGTCCCCCCCCCCCCCCCTATCCCTATCTCACGCCTTTCCCATTAACGTGAAAGTTTCAGCCCATGTACAGCCCATTGCACGCTAAAATAAAAAAAATCATCATAAAGAATATTGCCTAACAGGCCATCGTGAAAGGAAAAGTGGCCTTTTAATTGCAGCACGCAGCCACGACCTGATTACGCACTTCCATATTGCTAATCTCTCCAAGCCGTCGCTGCTATCGAAATTGACACCTGATGGCCACTGCGATCGGATCTCTCCATCGGCTCACCATCAAGAGAAGCGGAGAAGGGAAGGGATCGCCGCCTCGCCGGGATATACGCAGGTGTCGATCCACGCACATGTCGCCGGTTCCCAGCAGAGCGGACGCACTTATGAACAACAACCACACAAGGGGAAAAGGTAGGAGTATTTGATTCTCACATAAGATTAGTTCTTTGCTTTAAAAATTATAGAAGTATAATCAGACAGATTTAGAATCAATTAACACTCCTACTTGTGCTTGTGTAAACATGAAGAAGAAGAGATCAGAATTAATTCATAAATTTTCGATTCTGATTTTGGGACTGTGTTGAGTCAGTGAGGTCCATCTCGCCAATTCCAATAAATAATGAGATTAGGTAATATATTATTTATCCACATTGCATTATTACAAATTATTATTTCTTAAGATTATCCGGTGTTTCTACTGTTGTGAATTTCTTTTGTCATTTATCATTTTTTATCAAGTTTTGATCATGTGAATGCAATGAATAGACACAAAAAGGGTATGTTGACGCCATGTCATCTCTATTAGACCAGATCCTTTTTTTTACAACAGAGCCATTGCGTATGAGACTTAGTGTGAAACTTTGCCCCTCCCCCTATGTTGAAATCCTGGCTCCGTCCCTGCAAGTGACATTGGCGACCTTTTTTACCATCAAATCCTCACACACACTCTCTCCCTTCCTCTTCCTCACTCTCCCCCCTCTCCCTCTCTCTCTCTAACACACACACATATCCATCTTATTGGGTACGGGACCATAATCCATCTATTTCACACACACACGCGAGTGCATAACAATATGGATTATGTGTATTATATTTGCCACCACAACTAAGGGAATTAATTTTATGTAAATCGGCCAGCCACAACTCCAAGAATACGCGGAGGAGGTGGCCCGTGTCAGCGTCGGCACCGTCCGGCGCGGGCCACGGGCCCGCTTCCAAGTGCGTCTGTGCACCGGCCACCCACGCCGGGTCCTTCAAGTGCCGCTTCCACCGCACCAACTCCAAGGGCCACAGCCACGGCCAGGGCCAGGGAAGCCGCCCTTCTTCGCCCCTTTCACCGGCCGCAGACAACGCGGTGCCGCGGCACCCGGCCTCGCCGTCCTCGTCCTCCGGCACCGTCGCGACCCAGTGACGCAGCCCAAGCATCGACCTCGAGAATCATGAACGCTCGACAATGGAGAGGGAAGGGAAGATCATATACATGTCATAAGAAAGAGAGTTTATTTACTGCTCCCTCGATGTATTGTTTCCTTTGGTTGGAGATTGATTACCATCCGTGAGTTAAGGTAAGGTTAATGTGATTGAGCAATTTTTTCTGAAAATTAATTATTTGTTTTCTTATTAATGTGATCGAGTGATTTAAGGTAAGGTTAATTAATTTAGATTTGATTTTTAGAGATTGTTCGTGATTGATTCTACATTAATAAATAGTTTGCGCCAGTATGGAAAGTTCTGATCTGTTCAGATTTCTTTTGTTCTGTGAGAGGGTGACGCGAAAATAAACCGATGAAGTGAGGGGAGGGGACGAAAAAAATCAGCGAAGGTGGGAGGAGGTACCAAAAAAACCATGAAAGGTGGGACGAAAAAAACCCTGGAAGTAAGACTACCAACCGCTCCATTGGAAGTAGAGATGGACGAGTTGATTGAATAGTCCCACCACTTTCGTCAGGTTTTTTTCGTCCCACCTCCCACCATCCCCTCCCACCGGTTTTCCTCTTTTCTCGTCTGGCCGGCAATACCAACGTATTTATGGTAATCAATCACAATTAATCCACGTATGGTAAGGCTATAAACTCAAAAATCTCAAATATGATAATTATAGTAATAAATCAATACATGTATGGTAAGGCCATAACTCGGAAAATTTTGAATATGGTAATTATATGGTAATAAATTTAAATTATCCCAAAGGCTATCAATCCAGGTATGGTAAGGCCATAACTCAGGAAATTTTGAATATGATAATTATATGGTAATAAATTTAAATTACCCAAAGGCTATCTCTACTCCTAAATGAGGAGACTGTGGTCGTGATGGTAGGTCATTGTATCGTTCGTTTGTCTCGCCCAACCCCCTTTTCCCGTTCTGTCCGGTTTACGGAAGGCAAGTTTCGATATGATTTGATTGCATGACACCTTTGCCTTTTCCCTGTCCTACAAAATCAGATCGCGATCTGATTTGATTGTGTGACATGATGCGCCGTAAAAGGAGCGCGGCCTCCCACCAGAACTCACCGATCCTTCTCTCCACGCACCGCCCGGCTCCCTTGCGCCGCTGCCGCCCCAAGCTCTCCACCGGCGCTGCGACGGTCGCGACATCCCATAAGCCGCCGCCTTCCCTCCAGTTCTGGGCTGCCGTCGACTCCCCTGTGTCATTCAAGGTCAGGTGGAGGTCGTGGCACCATCCATCTGCCTGCGTAAGTGCCTCCTCGCCCTGGTCATGCGGCTATTGGCGTCAGAGGGTCGTCACCCAGTAGGATTGCATCCTCTCCGTCTCCACCCGACTGATCCGGCACTGGCGATCGGCATCTTCCTGCCGAGGGACCGCGTCCTGCCCTGCGCTTCATCCATCCGCCGTTCGCCTCCTCTCCTCTCGCGTCTGACAAGCACATGGGCCAAGCCCATCGAAACCCTGCCAGGCCCGTCAACTCAACTCACACGCATGCTCTGTTTCTCTCGTTCCAAACCTCGAACAGGAGCGCTAGGGTTAGCGCCGTCGCCAATCCCAGCCCCTCTTAGAGCAACTCTAGCAGACCCCGCAAAAATACGACCCGCAAAATGCGTGTGCGGTTTCACGAAGATCGCGTTTGCGGGTCAAAAACATGCGCGGCCGAGCAGAACCCGTATCTAAACCTGCATAATTTGAAAAAATACTTTCGCGGTAGAAATTGCACAAACATAGTTCATCACATACTACATAGTTCATCACATGATCAACAAACTATAAGCATAGCTATACTACATACTACGTTAAACTAGTACTAGGGGGTCGGATCTGACGGCGGCGAGGTCGCGGCAACTGGACGACGCCGTGGAGGAGCAGGACGCTCAATCCTCCTCGCCGGAGCTGCACAGATCGACGTACTTCTCCGCCTGCTCTGCACGGATGCGGCGCCACTCGTCAGCCTTCTCGTTGGCGGCGACGTTGTCGGCGACCGCCTGCCGCCACTCGAGGGCTTCGAGCTCCTCGGCGTGGCACCGGCGCTCCTCCTCCTCGCGCACGCTCCGCTCAGCGATGGCGTCGAAGTCCGCGATGTAGTCCTCGGGCCCGACGACTCCGCGGCGGCCGAGCGGAGCGGGCTCCTCGGGCTCCTCCTTCACCGGGACGAAGGCGAACGGCACCGGCGGCTCCGGCTCCTCCTCCTTGTCCGACCACTCCCTCTTCACGGGGAGGAAGCCTGCGGCGGCGGAGGAGGAGGATCCGGCGTAGGAAGACCTCACGGAGGAGAAGGACGCGCGCCGGCGGTCGTACTCCTCCGTCTCACGGCAATCGAAGCTCGCCGGCGGCGACAGCCCGTGGTTGGTCCACTTCCGGGCGCCGTGCTTCCTCGCGCCGTTGGACCGGACGCGCCGCTCGCGCTCCGGGTCCTTCTCACGGCCGGATCTGCTGCCGGAGCCGCGTCCGGAGCTCCACATTCGCCCCCACATGGCGGCTGGAGGCGGGGCGGAGGGTCGCCGGCGGCGAGAAATTGGGAGAGGGAAAGAGGAATCGGGTGGCTGGCGGCGGGGGATAGGGTTTGGACCCGCAAAAGGGTCGCGGAACCGCACTTATAGTGCTCGGGGTTTGTGGGCTGCGGCAAAATTTTTTGTGGGCCGGGCGAGTATGCGGGCTCTGTTCTGGCCGGAAAATTGGCCCGAGCCCGCATACTCGCCGAAATTTTTACAGGCCGGGCGTTTTGCGGGGTCTGCTAGAGTTGCTCTTACTTTCTTACTTGGCCGTCACTCGGAGTCCTCTGCCCGACCTCGCTGCCCTGGTCCGTCGCCGCCATCTGTACCCCTCGACGCACCCGGTCAGCGGCCACCGACCACACCCCCTCGCACCAGCGTTCATCCCATTGCTTATATGTCCAAGCATTCATGTCTTCTGGAACATGTGTTTAATTTGTGAATTGTGCATAGGGGCGAAAGTGTAGAACCTATCACATCGATCTGGACAACGGCGGTGCTTGAAAGTGTGGCGCCGGTTTTTCCCTCTTTGTTCAGAGAAAAATCGCAAGAGCTAATTGGCAGGCCTTCTTACTGCTGCAATTATCAATTAGCAGAAGCTGCATGTTTGCTTCTCTGGCTAAATTGGTGATGGGCGAAAACAATTCTCACATGGGTGTATATCAATCGCGTGAATACATGATAACTTGTAGGCTAGCTGCCAGTATGTTCAAAGAGAAATCTGTACGAGCCGCCACTGTAATCAGGTCTAATAAATAGATCAGGTCTAATTTGAGATGCAATCGAGCAGCTGAAGCGAGTTGACGAGGTCTTGGCTGTCGCTGCTGACCTATTTGTTTGAGCAGCCAAGCGTATTGCAACATTGTATTTTCTTAATAGGAACCAAGTCACACACAAAAGGGCCTGATGGCACATAGTCCATGTTTTGTACATATAACAACCTGTAAATCTTAATTTAGTTGCTATTGGAAGGCTCTGATGCTTAGGAACCTTGTATGTTGTGAAATTAGCAATGACATGTACTTCCTCCGTTCCAAAATAGATGACCCAACTTTGTACTGGAACGGAGGGAGTATGTGTTTCTCTCCCTCGCTCCACATCAGACTGTTGCTCTAATATTTGTTCTAGGTTATTTAGTTGCTATTGCAAGGCTCTGATGCTTAGGAAACTTGTATGTTGTGAAATTAGCAATCCCTGGCTCCACATCAGACAGTTGCTCTAATATTTGTTCTAGGTCGGCAAAAAGATGCTTATTCTCCATGGTACAAAGACTAGCGCAGTTGACTCCGTGGTGGCGGATCTTTTTCACCCGAAGTGTTATCATGCTGTGAAGTATATCAGGCCATTTGAGAGCACGTGTATCTATCTACAAAGAATACAACACATTTTTCTATCTACAAAAGAATGCACTACCTTGATCTTTTCGTGTTTTTGGAAATGTGTATCGCAAAGTTGTATGTTGCACTTTTTAGGGCTTTCCGCTTTGCTCGAGTATGTTACATCTTCTTCTCTTTAATTTACCAACTGTGAATTTTCTATGACATGGCTAACCAGATTTTTACTTTAGGGAAAACAAGCTGGTGTAGGAATCATCTTGTTTGGTGTTTGGTTGCGGCTGGAAGCTTGTCACGTGTTACCATCAGACATAATTATTCCTACTTTTCTCATTCCTGATGTGTAGGTTGGCATGTTGTATTGTAGCGGACTTGGATAGTATCACATCATTATTATTTTCATTGTTTATTTTTTATAATTACTTTAAAGTTATTTGTAGTTATCATCGGACCTTCAACGGTTTTTTTGAACACAATCCAAATGCAAGCGCTCATATATACTCGCATGCACTTACTCCTATGAACACGCACACACACCCTATTCCTATGAGCACCTCCGAGAGACTGAGCCAACATGTCATCTTGAAATTTTACGAAGTCATAGTAGGCGCCTCGTAGTCGACGAGAATGTCTCCTCCCACTGAACCAGAAATCCTGAAATAAATTCAGCATAAATGCGAGCACCAGGATTTGAACTCTCATGGGATGGGGATACCACTATCCCTCTAATCATGCAACGATAGGTTGGTTCACGATCTTCAACAGTTGAGAGATCAACCTGCATGGAAGTTTTCATAACAAAGGAGTTGTCATATTTGCAAATGTTTTATTTTCATTATATGTAAATGCTTTATTTGTGGATATGAACTACAGTTTTGAGGTGAATAAACATTGTCGGTCGACAATGTTGCTTGATGTGCTTGAGGATATGGTATATCATCGACACCATTCATTTTGAACCATTAGAATATTTGTGCTCCCATGGTAACGCACGGGCAATTACCTCCTATTGTCGGACGTGCAAGGAATGGGTTACATGCATCAATGCCCCTCTGTAGTACTTCCTTTTACGTCGGACTATTTCGTTCCAATTTATTTTATGATAAATAATGTCAAATAAATGCAGTTAATTGTAAAATGCTTGGGTGTTGATGGATCCTTTATGTATTTCTATCCCAGGTGATACTTGCTATGTTCTTTATCCTAATTAGATGCAATTAGCATGCGTCTTCTTTTCAATTTCTTCCCTGCCTTGATGTTGATTATCACTTTCTATATGTAGTACAACAACTTCTGTCGAGAAGATTTTTTTTGCTGCGTTGGCATGTGTGTGGTGCGGGCGGCAGCCGAGCGGGGAGCGGGGCGGAGGCGGACGGAGTGGGGCGGCGACGTGTCGTGCGGGGCGGAGGCGGAAGGAGCAGGGCGGCGGCGTGCGGTGCAGGCGAGGGCGGACGGCGGTGTGCGGTGCGGGCGGGGCCGGACCGGAGGCGGAGGCGGCCAGAGAGGAGGCGGACGGGATCGGCGCGGGGCGGGGCGGAGGCGGACGCGATGGGGCGGCGCGACGGCGGGCGGCGGCCCAGGCGGGGTGGAATCAGCGGCGGGGGGCTGGATCTACGGCGGGCCGGCATCGGGGAGCTGCGCGGGAGGGGGGGGGGGG